>NC_140594.1:251218977-251624977 GCF_964204655.1 Triturus cristatus
ATGGGTAGTGCTGTAGAAAGAAAAATTAGGACATGTTTTAAGTGAGATCTCAAATATCGTCCTGTTATATTTCAACAGGAGCAGCCTGTCAGTTGATGCCTTTGTGTTCCACTGCAGCTTCCCAGAGTGTTCTAAAGAACAACTAGAGCGCTAACAGCCTTACTTATGACAAAATTATGGCACACCTGAAGCCATCTTGATTGTAATAAACTTGTAACACTTAAAACATTTAATTTAAAAAGGAACAAAATGAGGGGGTTCATTTTGCCATAGAAATTATGGTTAGTGCTGCAGAAGGAAAATTTAGGGCATGTTTTAAGTGAGATCTCAAATCCTCTTCTATTTTATTAGAAAATTCTGACATGCAGACTGAAACAATCACTTTCAATACCAGTAGTAGACTTCCAGTTAACTCCCTGGTGAGCCGTAGCTTTTCTACAGTGATCTAATGAGCAACCAGAGTGCTAACATTCTGAATTTATGGCAAATGTGTGACACATCTGAATGCCTTCTTGATGGAATCAAAGTAAAAAACTGAAAGCATTTCCTACTGAGGAGACTGCAGTAAATGAGGAAATTAGGAAACTTCAGAACAAATAAGTCTCCCAAGATGGCCACCAGAGAAAAAAGAGCCCAAATGTAGCTCAAATATCACCCAGATGTAGCCCACATATAGCCCAATTACAGAAGTGTGCAAACACTTTTTATTTTTAGTTTTTCTGCAGTTTTATATAGTGCAGACTGGTCAGGTATTGGAGCATTACATCTTACTTGGACCCCATATTGCGTATTTTGCATGAAGTACATGAGATTGATCTTGCGAAACATTGAACTTTACGATTCTGTTAACCTGAAGTTGCTCTGAACCGGGCTTTTTAACACCCGTTTTTACCTACTGGTTTTAATTAATTCTCACTGTATTGTATTAGGAAAGAGGATTTATTGTTTTTATGTACACTTTTATGATCTATGTTTCTAAATCAGATCGTTAAAGTTTAATGAATTCTATGGCAGGACGGAGGCGGGATTATGCATATCTTTCCTCACTTTATTTGCATAGCAGTTCAAAGAAAACGTAACACAACAATCATTAAACAAAAGACTACACAACCCATGAACCATTAGGAGGGTAGTCTCCAAGGCAACTATAGTCCAATCATATCACAGTCCATCGTATATAATATTGTGTTGCCCCTTCCGCTTCCTCTTTCTTCACTGCTCGTCAGTTAAGTGCATTCCTTACATTCTTGGTTTAATCTGAGGTTGTTGCTGTTTGTATAGCGGTTTCTTGTGCACTTTATTAGCATTATTGCCTTGGTATGGTTTCATATTCCCTGCTGCGCTGCAGGCTCTTGACTGAGAGCATTCTCTCCCTCGCAGTTTATCCCACTGTGCACTCTGCGTGCGGAGAGATCTTGTCAGACGCGTATGGTTCGAGCGAGGCAGCTCCGTCAAGCGCTCCCGCTCGTCTTTACGCACATTTTGGAATCCGGTCACTCCTTTAGTGTCCGCTTGATTCCCGACCAACCCATGCCTAATTTTGACACCGCTACGTGGTGATTTCCCCACACGCCCACATTAGTGACCAGTACCACCTGGTGGTGGTAAGTGGTATTGTGCCTCAGACTATTCTTATAACAGCTTTGGGGAAAGCCCAGCTGTTGGAGCACCGGCAAGGGGGCTGCCTTAAGGATTTTAAGGGCATTTGTTCTGTGCTCACACCCTCTGCTATCATGTCTTCTCCAGAAGACCATTTTTACTCCTCCTACCAGGAAGTGGAGGAGGAATGTACCCCAACTTCTCCCTCCAGCAGTGGACCACGCCCTCTCTCTGGCTATTTCTAGGGCGCTGGCTCCTCTTTGGGATCAGGTTGATAAGCTGGCAAAAAGTATCCCTGGGGTGTTCAGTGACCCACATCTGGTGGTGGCCGGTCCCAGTAGCTCCCAAATGGGGAATAAAAGGGCCGTAAAGCATAACGCGGGGCACTTGGAAGGATTTGATAAACTTACGGAGACCTTCCTCAAGAGTGCGCGAACGCTAGAACATGCACCCTGCCGGGAGGAGGAGGACTCCGGAGAAAAATGCGACGCTGTCACCACTATTGTAGACTCCGACGGCGGGGTTCCCTTAGAGGGAGAGGGTGTATCGGAGGACGATTTCTCCTCCGATGAGGATAAGGACTCGGGGAGTCCCTGGCATCCAGAGTCCTACTACTCTCAGTCCCGGGTTGGGGACGGGGTCCACTCGGACATGATTGAGCCTACCCAAATTTACCATCCTAGTTCGGCGGAGTGGACCCCTGACACCAAAGTGGCAGAGCATGTGGTGGGGACAATCCATCAACCCCTTGAAAGGGAGGTCAGGAATAGCATGAGGGGAGAATGCCCCAGGCCCTCACTGAAGGGGAAGGTGGCACACACACCTGAAACTAATGAGAAACTATGTACCTTTTTCTCCAAGTATATGAGGGATCCCAAGAAAGGAATAGATAGGTCTTGGACATGGTAGGGCCCGTGACCCAAATTATTCAATTAGCGGAGCCTTCAAAAGAGTCAGGATCCCCTTTGTCCACGGATATTGTAGATGGTTGGGCGCACTACCCTAAACCCTAAAACACTACCCTCTCTACTACCCAAGCACCACTGCACTACCCTGAAACACTACCCCCAGCATGACACCCTACACTACCCAAACACCACTGCACTACCCTAAACCATAAAACACTACCCCCAGAAAGACCACCTACACTACCCAAACACCACTGCACCACCCTAAACACTAGAAGAAAAAAAAACACCCCTTGCACAATCCCCCTTACCTCTCACTCCTCGTGGTTCCTCTCTCCTCGTGGTTCCACGTACACCAGCACAACTCCCTACACTACCCAAACACCACTGCACTAACCTAAACCCTAAATCTACCCCTAGCACAACCCCCTACACTACACAAACACAACTGCACTACCCTAAACCGTAGAACACTACCCCCAGCACGACCCCCTTCACTACACAAACACCACTGCACTGCCTTAAACCCTAAAACACTACCCCAGCACGACCCCCTACACTACACAAACACCATTGCACTACCCTAAACACTAAATCTACCCCCAGCATGACCCCCTACACTACACAAACACCACTGCACTACCCTAAACCCTAAAACACTACCCCCAGCACGACCCACTTCACTACCTAAACACAACTGCATTACCCTAAACCCTAAAACACTACCCCAGCACAACCCCCTTCACTACCCAAACACCACTGCACGACCCTAAACCCTAAAAGATGACCCCTATACTACACAAACACCACTGCACTACCCTAAACCCTAAAACACTAGAACCCAGCACGATCTCCTACAGTACACAAACACCACTGCACTACCCTAAACCCTAAAACACTACCCCCTATACTACACAAACACCACTGCACTACCCTAAACCCTAAAACACTACCCCCAGCACTACCCCCTACACTACACAAACACCACTGCACTACCCTAAACCCTAAAACACTACCCCAGCACTACCCCCTACACTACCCAAACACCACTGCACTACCATAAACCCTAAAACACTACCCCCAGCATAACTCCCTACACTACCCAAACACCACTGCACTACCCTAAACCCTAAATCTACCCCCAGCACGACCCCCTATTCTACCCAAACACCACTGCACTACCCTAAACCCTAAAACACTACCCCCAGCACGACCCCTACACTACACAAACACCACTGCACTACCCTAAACCCTAAAACACTATCACCAGCATGACCCCCTACACTACTCAAACTCCACTGCACTACCCTAAACCCTAAAACACTACCCCCAGCATGACACCCTGCACTACTGCACTAGCCTAAACCCTAAAACACTACCCCAGCACGACCCCCTACACTACACAAACACCACTGCACTACCCTAAACCATAAAACACTACCCCCAGCACGACCACCTACACTACCCAAACAAAACTGCACTACCCTAAACCCGAGAAGAAAAAAAAACACCCCATGCCCAATCCCCCTTACCTCTCACTCCTCGTGGTTCCTCTCTCCTAGTGGTTCCTGCTTCATGGCGTCTCTGAGGGACGGTGCACGTCGTTGTGAGGAAACGGGACAGCCTCTGTTTTCTTACAACAATGTGGATCGTCTACATGTTTTTTAGAACGCATGGTCATTTACCATACATACCTTTACAACACAATTTGTTGTAAAGGCATGCGTGGTAAATGACTGCGTTCTAAAAAAATGTGTAGTAATGACTTCGCGATGTACAACGCATGCGTGGTAATGCATGCGTTGTAATGGTATCGCGAAGTAAAAAAGTCATTGTAACGGCTATTTACCGATCGAAACTGGCCCCTGTTCTTCAGTGAGACCTTTATTTGATTAATTAGGAGAAAGGAATGTGTGTTTTTTTACCGAAAAGTGCATTCCCAGCTGTTGTATTGTGAAAGTGTCTGTGTGGCCTGGTTTCACTTCCGGTGAGAAAGTGGAAGAGTCTGTTTGGATCTAAAGGAATTCTGTTGTTGGATGGGGCCGGCGCAACACGTCATGAGAAAAAATAGCTAATGGAAAGCGTCCTCCCTGCAGTGTGGAGCAGTGCCATGAGAGGGCAACTAGTGTGCGTCCCACCACAGTATGACCGTACCGTGTGACGCTTGTGCCACCTCCAACGTACGGGAGGCAGAAGCGGCATCACAGGTCCTCTTGAAGACAGTTGTAGCACAAATTCTACATTTTGTTAATAGGGCATTTTAACTTTCTTGTTCCTGCCAGATACAAAGAGAAGATCCTGTGTTATTCAGTGCCCTCGTTACCTATTTTGTGGGTTGTGGTGCTTGTCACTTCGCTGCCCTGCCGGTGCACACGACTGGGCACCCCACCTCGTGTGTCATCTGCAGGGCCTCTGCCCTTGGATCACTGGTTTTGGTTTCTGGAGTGGCAACATAAACAGTTGCTTCCAAAGGACCAGCCTGAACGCTTAGGTGAATATCCCCTGCACCACCATTCCACGGAAATTATTTCTTAGCACTCCCACATCGACGAGGACGTCATAATAGCACGGCTCCGCTCGTGACACAATATGACGTCATTGGAACTATGAGTACCTCATCGGCGTGCTGATGTCAGTTCCACTCATTTTTTCGGTGCCACCAAGGCAAACAGGCGAACCAAGACATTTTCACATGTATACATAGTGTAATAAATATATATATATTCACTGAAAAAAACATAGGTTTCAGGCACGTTATAGTTAGAAATTAGCATTTAAAAAACCTTAGAAATTCACTCAAAAAACCATAGGTTTCAGGGGCGTTATAGTTAGTTGGACATTTCACTCGTACAAAACCATAGCAATTCCCCTGTTATAGTTAGTTCAGCTAACTATAACTCAGCCGCCCGCAATGCACTGCTGATGATGTCACATATTACATCACTCATGACATGGTCAGTGACATCTCTCATGACATCACTGATGACATCTCAAATGCATGTCTGCAGCTCCCCATGTGAAAAAGCAATGCCGGCTCCCGCAGGACGTGGGGAGCCGGCAGGGACCATGGGGAAATAAGGGCTCCCCCTACGGTCCCCATAATAACTTTTTTTTAAACACGCAAAGGCTGGCCCTGAGGAATGGGGTCCCCGGGGCTATAAATGGCCTGAGGAGGGGTGGCACGCAACCCCGCTCCAAATAAAAAACCACTGGCCATTCACCGGAGGACGGGGTCCCCGGGGCCAAATATGGCCTCAGGAGGGGGGCCACGCAGCCCCCTTCCAGTTTATAAAAATAAAAAAATAGGGGTCAGGCCCTGGGGGATGGGGTCCCCAGGGGCCATAAAATAGAAAAGGGGGGCCACACAGCCCTTTTTCTTCAAGAAAGAAAAAAAATGTTTACACGCGATCATGCCGGAGGCCCCGCCCCCTCCAGCAACACTCTGCAAATGGCTCATTTTAAGTTGGGGAATACATTCCTCTTCAATCCTGAGGTTCCCTTGGGGCCAACTAGTCCACCAGGTACCTCCAGTAAGCGCCACTGTGCTGTGTTGCAGAGAGGAGGCCCAGGCCATGCCCCTTTTTACACGTCTCTGCAATGAAGCTCTGTTGCACTTACTGGAGGTACCTGGTGGGCTAGTTGGACCCCAGGGACTCTGAAGATTCAAGAGGACTTAATCCCCCAACTTAAAACATGCCACAGGGCGCGTTTGCACAGTGATAAAAGGAGGGGGCGGGGTCTGAGGTGACATGTGGGCAAACACGCCCCGTGACGCGTTTTAAGTTGGGGAATTAATTCCCCTTCAATCCTGAGGGCCCCTAGGGGCCAACTAGCCCACCGGGTACCTCCAGTAAGCGCCACACACCTGCGTTGCAGAGAGGTGGTCCAGACAAAGCCCCTTTTTACACCTCTCTGCAACGCAGCTCTGTGGTGCTTACTGGAGGTACCTGGTGGGCTAGTTGGACCCCAGGGAACCTCAGGATTCAAGGGGACTTAATCCCCCAACTGAAAACGTGCCACAGGGCGTGTTCACACAGTGGTGAAGGGAGAGGGCAGGGCCCGAGGTGACGTGTGCAAACACGCCCTGTGTATCGCATTTTAAGTTCGGGAATTAATTCCCCTTCAAACCTGAGGGGCCCTGGGGGCCAACTATCCCACCAGGTACCTCCAGTAACTGCCACAGGGCTGCGTTGCAGAGAGGTGGCCCAGAACACACCCCTTTTTACATCTCTCTGCAACACAGCTCTGTGGCGCTTACTGGAGGTACCTGGATGGCTAGTTGGACCCCAGGGACCCTCAGGATTCAAGGGGACTTAATCCCCCAACTTACAACACGCCAGGGGGCGTGTTTGCAGAGTGGTGGAGAAAGGGGGCATGGCCTTTGTCTACCTCTCATCAATCCCATTGCGTGGGGCTTACTGGAGGTAAAAGGTAGTCTAGTTGGCCCCTAAAGGACCCCCAGCAGTGAAGGGGACTTCAATCCACATCCAAGAGCGTGCCAGGCAGTGTGTTTGTAGAATGGTGGGCAAAGTGGTCATGGCCTGGTACGAGCACTTCACAATGCTGCTGTGTGGGACTGACTGGAGGTAATAGTTTGGGAAGTTGGCCCCCAAGGATGTCCTTGGGGGCCAACTACCCCTTTTGTTACCTACAGTAAGTCCCATACAACGGGTTTGCTAAGACGTCTTCGGAGGCCATGGCCCCCTTTCTCTACCACTCTGCAAACGTGCCTCGTGGCAGACTACGGGATGGGGGATGAAGTCCAATTTGGTCCTGAGGGAGTTTGGGGGCCAAGAATCCCTCCTGGTACCTCCTGCAAGTCCTACGCAGCGAAATTCCTGAGAGTTCGTTGGAAGCCCAGCACCCTTTCTCCACCACTCTGCAAAAGCGACTACTAGTTAAATTAGCATAATTCTGCTCCTCTGATTTAGAGGTAATTTTAACCCCCCCTGCCCTATTATGCACTGGGGGCTTACAGAGGAGGTCATTTACCACCAGTACCCATCAGAAAAAGTTGTGGGCACAGGATGATTTTGCAACAAAGCCTCTTTCTGCTCCTCTGTTGGTTCTTTCTGCACATGTCTTGCTTCTTCCTGCACTTCTCTTCGTCTTTATGGACTTCTGTGGCTTCTTTTTGTATTTCTTTTGCTTCTTTCTGTACTTATTTTCTTCTTTCTTCACATGCCCTACCTCTGTAGGCATAATTAGTAAATAGCATTTAAAAAACCTTAGAAATTCACTGAAAAAACTATAGGTTTCAGGGGCGTTATAGTTACTTGGACATATCACTCATAAAAAACCATAGAAATTCCCCCGTTATAGTTAGTTCAGCTAACTATATCTCACGCCCCCGCAATGCACTGCTGATGACGTCACATATTACATCACTCATGACATGGTCAGTGACATCACTCATGACATCACTGATGACATCTCAAATGACATCACTGATGACATCATCCTTGTGATAGAGTGGCAGACCTCCTCTCATTCTAATATAACCTTTGATACACAAACTCTAAAATACAAAATGCCATTTTCAAAACAATGGACACACCAATACCAGTTACCACATACCCATTCACAAATTCCAAGATCTACACACACATCCACTAATTCACCAAAAGTCCTATACAGTCACTCATACATGCACTCACTCATCATATGTACTCATACACATATACATACACTTACACACCGCCACTCATCCATAGAGCTACTCACACACATAGTCACACATGCAAAGAAAGTGTCAAACATCAATTTTCTTGCGTATACAGTTATACACACACCACCGCACTTACTTCTACAGAAACTAACACATACTTACTCTCTTAAACAATCACTTATAGAAACACATACTTATTTATACAGGTACTCTTCCAATCTCGCACTCTCACATATACTCACTTACATACACCAATACTCACATATACTAGTTTAAAACATATGTAGTTACTCATAAAGACACTACTGAGACAGTCATTCACTCACCAACACACCCATACACACACTCATCCACCCATACAGTCCTGCACACATGCTGTCTTCAACACAGACAAACAGTGACGCACTCATTCATGCATCTATGCACAAAGTAATACCCCCAACGAACCACCCAGACACTTAGACACTCATACAGATACTCAAAAAAACAACTAATAACCCATATAGACACTCATATAGCTACTCACCAATCCATTATGTCACTTATACACAAAGTGAGAGACTGATACAGATATTTACACATTTAAAGATTACTCACTATCCCATGTATTCACTAAGATACACTTAATCAGTCAGTTATGCAATTAGTTGCACACAAACAAAATCATCCATTTACACACTTATATACCCACTTACTCTTCCATTGACCTCGACATATACATATATAAAACATATTTAAATTTCACAAAAACCCACATTCACTAAATGATGTCATCAGTGATGTCATCAGTGATGTCATTTGAGATGTCATCATTGATGTCATGAGTGATGTCACTGACCATGTCATGAGTGATGTAATATGTGACGTCATCAGCAGTGAATTGCGGGGGAGAGAGTTATATAGCTGAACTAACTATAGCGTGGGAATTTCTATGGTTTTGTGCGAGTGAAATGTCCAAGTAACTATAACACCTCTGAAACCTATGGTGTTTTCAGTGAATTTCTAAGGTATATATATATATATGAACTTGAGGTTGCTTTATTTTTGCCAAGAGCTTTTCAGAAAACAATGACATTTTATGTTCCTTTGACATTTCATAGCATATCTGTGTTTAAACATTACGGCATGATATGTTGTGTAATGAGGTCCATTACGTGCCATACCTGGTTATGCAAAAATGGTGATGCTTCACAGAGGCATTATGGGACTAGCAGTCCTTCATAATATCTTGAAGGTTTTAAGTGACACTAATTGCACACAGGTGATGTGTGCAGTATTTTTTACATTTTGGAATAGCATGCATGATTACCGCACATTCTTTCTAAGGCTAAAATGATTTCTCGTATTTTGACACAACTGAATGAGAAATATGGTATGCAGCATTCAGAATTCAAGGATAGAGGGTAATGTTCAGTGGTGAAGGGGAAGGCCATTCCAGGACTTGGCAGTGAGTAAGGAGAAAGAACATTCCCCACTGTAGCTTTGGTGGATGTGGGGAGTGTGTGTGAGGGAGGTGGAGAGCAGGAGTCTGTATGGTTGGTGGGAATTCAGAAGGTGAGTGCTGTATGCTGGTCCTTGGTCATGGAGGTCCTTGTAGACATGTATCAGCATCTTGAATTGACACCTTTTCTGGATGGGGAGCCAGTGGAGGTTCCTGGGGTGGGGGGTGATGTGGATCTGTCTAGGGAAGTGGAGGATGAGTCTGGCAGCTGAGTTTCAAATCGTCAGGAGTCTCTTCTGGAGTTTGGTAGTGATTCCTGCATAGGACACGTTGCTATATTCCAGCCGATTAGTGACTAGTGTTTGAATGATGGATTTCCTGGTGCTGATGGGAAGCCATCTGAAGATCTTTCAGAGCATGTGGAGAATGTGGAAGCAGGTGAAGGAGACTGCACTGATCTGGCATTTCATGGTGAGGTTTTGTCCAGGATGATGCCAGAGTTCCGGGTGTGGTCTGCCAGAGGGGTTGTCCAAGCTCAGTGGGCCACCAGGTGTCACTCCATGGGGAGGTGTTGTTCTAAAAAATGAGCAATTCTGTCTTGTCCGTGTTGTGCTTCAGGCAGTTGGTCCTTATCCAGTCTACGTCACTTTTCATGCAGTAGTGACAATTGGTACTAGTCGTGAAAGAGTCTTCTGAGAGCAAGAAGATGAGCTGGGTGTAGTCTGTGTAGGATATGATGTTGAGGCCATGGGTTCTGATGATGTTGGCCGGGGCATCATGCAGGTGTTGAACTGGGTGGGGCTGAGAGATGAACCTTGAGGGATGCCAAAGATGGTGCTCTTGGTTTGCAAAATGAAGGTTGGCAGGCTGATTTTCTGGGTTTATCCTCTGAGGAAGGATGCAATCCACTTGAGGGCATCTCCCTGGATTCCGATGTGGTGGTGTCTCTTGATGAGGGTGCAGCTGGCTGCTGAGAGGTCAAGGAGGATCAAGGTCATTGTTTACCCCTGATCAAGAAGGGCTCTGATGCCATTGTTGGCAGTGATAAGGGCGGTCTCAGTGCTGTTGTTGGAGCGTGAACCAGATTGGGAGGTGTACAGCAAGTTGTTTCTCTCCAGGTGTTCGGTGAGTTGGCGTTGATGGCTTTCTCAAGGACTTTGGCAGGGAAGGTGAGAAGAGAGATGGGATGGTAGTTATAGTTTGCTGGGGTTGGCAAAGGGTTTCTTGATTAGGGGTCTGACCTCTGTGTGTTTCCATTTATCAGGGAAGGTGGCCATGATGATTGATGCATTGTGAATGTAGTTGAGTTTGCCACTGATTTCCTTGCTCCTGAGGTTGAAGAAGTGATGGGGCAGGGGTCCGTGGGTGCTCCAGAGTGGATAGAGTTCTTGGTGACTGTGGTACTCTGAGTGGTGTGCTGTTCCCTTGCAGTGAGAGGGTGGTTGTGGGTGGCATCAGTCAGTGTGATGAGGTTGTAGAGGTTTGGGGGTTGGTGTTCAAGTTATTGTAGATGGTGGATATCTTGTTGCAGAAGTAGTCTGCCAGGGTGTTGCAGAGTTCCTGGGAAGGGAAGATCATGTTCTCACTGGCTGATAGGCATGAGACCTCTCTGACAATGCCAAAGAGTTCTTTGATGTGGTTGGAATTTGCTCCCATGTGGTCTTCCAGGGCGCCACTTTCCATGTCTTTCAGGCTTGGGTGGCATTTGGTGAGGGCTGACTTGAAGGTGAATTGGTCTGAGGAGGCCTCTGTTGGAGCACCAGCTTCTTTCGAGACATTTGCAGTTACGTTTCATAATTCTGAGTTCTGATGTATACCAACTGGCTTGTTCGGTGGATCATCTGCTCTTCGCTGGCTGCCATATGTTGCTGGGTTTGGGCATAAGCACATGCCTTTGTTGTTGTCTGAGTGTGTGCTTTATGCATGTGTAATTGTAGATCTGGTATTATATAATGTTGGGTGGATGTTGGTATTGGCAGATAGGTTGATTTGGTGACTGAACATATGATGTTGGAGGTGTTGATGGATGATGCATTGAATGATGTTTTATAATGTGTATAATGTTTTGAAAATAATGCCTTCCCCTCGTATCACAACCACTCCACACTGTCATTTTTAACTCCTGTCCTAGTTTTTATTTGAGAACGATTAAATTGATATGTGCTTGATAAAACCATTGTTTATGTTTATAAACTGTAAAATGATGCATGATGGTACTTTCTTGGAGTGAGACTGTAGAGCACTGATATATATTGGTTGTGTGGGAGCATGGTAATTGGTGTGTAGGCATTTGACAGCTGCTGCTTGGTTGTATGATGTTCTCTGTATGAACATACAATGGTGAGTTTTTTCTGCATGTATGAAGATAGAGGTGTTGATGTATGATGGCTGATATGTGGGTAATTGATGCTGGGTGCATGTACACATCTTCATGATTTTGAGAGTATCAACTTTGATAGTGGTTGTCTGATTGGTGTGCCTGGACATATATTGTTGGTTATCAATATAAATATAGTGATGTGACCATTGTGGTGGGTATGGGCATTTCATGGTGAATTTGTGGAAGTATATTCGTGGTTGTAGGCCTATAAACATGACTGTGTGACTGACTGGTGTGTGTGTGGGCTTACTTTGACAGGTGTGCAGACATATAATAATGGATATGTTGACATATGATGGTGATTGGACACCCAAAAAGAGGTGAGCGTTTTAACATATGGTGGGGTTCTAGACATCTGATGTAGTTTTGTGAATCTTTGGTAGTGGATGGGTTAGCTTTTGATGGTGTGAGTGTGTGTAATGTTATGTTATGTTATGTTATGTTATGTTATGTTATGTCAATAAGTACTTGATATAGAGCTGGTGTCTCATCCCCAAAGGGACATCTCAGTTCTGTGGCAGTAGTTAGATGAAAAGTGGCACATCAAAATAACCAAGTTTTGTGATTTATTTTTAAAACCAGTGAAATCAGTTTGTTAACAAATGTGTAATGGTTTCCTTTTCCAGTTATAGGGGGCCATATAAGTAAAGGCCCGGCCTCTGTATTTAGATGTATGGCTACAGCAAGGGCATAGCAGCCCTTTGTTTTTTATCTAAAATTTCTGTCCGGGCAGTAAAAAGTGAGTTTCTCCTGCAGGTATCTAGATCCTTTACCAAACAGGGACTTATGAGTCAGACAGAACAGTTTGAACATCACTCTTTTCCTGATGAGGAGCCAGTGGAGGGCTCTGAGCAAGGAAGCCGATGGCACACCTGGCAGCAGGTTGTTGACTAGATGGGCTGCAGTGTTCTGGACCACCTTTATTTTGGAGAGAAGAGATTTGCTGGCTTCTAGAGTTAAGTCAAGACAACTAATTATTAGTGATTGAGTAGGGGGCTTCCTTGACGCTCAATGGTAGCCACTGGCAAATTCTCCTTAGCAGGGGCACTATACCAAACCAAACAGATGCCACACATGGATATGACCTAATCCTTCATATATAGGTCATCATCTGGAAGGACCCCTAGGTTTGTGGTAGTTTTACTGGGAGAAGGTGCTGGGCCCAGCTCAGAAGGATCTCTGTTTTGTCCCCGTTTAGCTGAAGACAATTGAGGGACATTCATGTGGCAATTTTCTTCATACAGGTGATGAATCAATGATTGACATTTTCAATATCATGCCAAAGGAGATGACCAGCTGTGTATCATCTGAATAGGAAAGGATTTCAAAACCAGAGGACTTGATTATCAGGGTAAAGAATGCTACCTAGATATAAAAGAGAATGGGGTCTAAGCTGTAGCCCTTAGATTGAAAGGTGCAGATGGAAACCATTTGGGTTCTACTTTAAGAAAGTCCCTGAACCAGTAAAGAGCAGTTCCCTGGAAACCGATCTCATGAATATGTTGAAACAGGATGGAATGTGAGACGGTGTCAAGTGCTGCCAATAGGTCAAGGAGTCAATAAAGGAAAGGCAACCCCCTACACGATTAACTTAAAGGTCAGGAAAGAGGGGGAAAGGACAAAAGACTACAATACACAATATCCCTATTGACCTATATTTCTTTGTATCAAAAATGATGTGGGCTCACATATACCAAGCAAAAAACACCCTTATATACACATATTCATTGTGTCTGTTTATAAATGTATTTGTTTTTTTCATCATTTTAGCATATGAATGCAATTCATTTCAATTTTTTTAAATATAAAAGGAAGAACATCCCAAAAGTACTCTATTTATACAAAACAATCCAAATTTTGCACCAATATGACAATTTATACATACATATACACATTTAGAAAAGCTAGAATTTTGTCAAGATAATTCTAAAAAAATAAACATACAGATATTAACATTAATCAGAAAGGCAGTGATCAAAAATTCAAAAGAATTATCAAAAAGATTTCAAAAAAGTCCCCATACCATTTATACCTCTACACACTTCACATTCGTTTCACTAACATCCATCACATACCTCCTACACACCCCAGAACTGGGCAGCATGCACAAAGACAGGCTAGCAGGGGTGAGAGACTCAACCCTCTGATATAGTGCTGAGCGCTGAGGCGTGTCATACAGACTGGTCGACGCGCATTTCGATGGCTTAATCCTCTTTGGGTGCCATCTTCTTCAAGACCTGTTACTTGGTAATTTTGTAACGGGCAGGTTGGTGGGGGATAATTTTTCTATAAAGATAAAAAGTGTTTGTTTAGTTGGGTGTACGATTAGGTATTAATTTCTTTGAAACCCACAGGAGACATGTTACATCATCTCCAAAAAGAAAAGACTAACATTTTTATTCAAACTATCTAAGTTGCAGGTGTGCCACTCGGCAGTGTTCTTCACCCAGAAGGATAGACCCACATCCATAGAAAAGCGTCAAGAGAGGCAGAGTAAAAGAAAAGTGATTTGCAACTACTAAGAGGGCAGATAGTTATGAGTCATAGACCCAAAGTACAACACACTTTTGTGCAGGAAAGGTTGTAATGTATATACATTCCTTTATATCTTCTTATGTTCACTCAGCATTCACCAGTGTAGGTACTGATGGAAAGACAGGGTTACATAATCATAGTTCACACCTGTAATGATGTAGCTGTGTAGGCAGCAGTAGTTATTCCCTTTGGTTTCGTTCGCTTTCCCACTGCTCCAAAATCTATCTGCACACAATACACAGTGTATGATCGACAGTTAGGTTTTGCACGTACGTTATTGTGGAGAAGTCAGAGATATTCCCAAAAACAATATATTTCCAATTTATCTAAAGAAAAAGATCATTGTAATATATCTGCCCGACGTTTGCAAGTTCCACATTAATGCACTTTTTACCTTTTGCGCTACTTAGTATTTCCAAAGAAAATAGATTTAACTTCCCATAGGTTGAGAATATTCTAGCTTACTCATGGGAATTCCGCTACAGTGCCATCGTTGATTTGGTCATCTGGTCATTACCTACAAGGACAATAAATGTCACTGGCGAAAACCTAATCATGGCTTTGCACTATTCTCTCCATGAGGAGCTGGTAATAATTCAAACAAGAAGTTTGTTTTAATTATCTTTTACATAAGCTGAGAACAAAGGTTCAATGTATATCAAATACCCTGCTGACAAGTTTTTGTACCTCTAAGTGACTTCTTTTGTTGTCCTCTATTTCCTTTTTTCTTTTTCTAGTCCCAGCGTATCGGCTCTGTTGTCCCAGGTTGGTAGTTCTCTCATCTAGGGCAACTCTGTTGATAACCCATGGGACGATTGCACTAAAAGCAAACTGCGATGCAGAAATTACATTAGAGATTTCCAAAGAAAAATTTGTTTTGTTGGAATAAAGGCATGGCTATTCCTTTATCCTGCAGGTTTGTTAGGCACCTTTATCTATGTGCCATGAGTGCTACTTCCCGTTTTTAAGTAGAGGTGCCCGGTAAATATTATTAAGGCTTTTAAATGGTTAGAAAATTGTTCCTTAAGTTGTAATTGAAGTGTAATATAATGGTCCTATTTAGTTTGGGGAACTGGTCCGGGATAGGGTGTTGGTCCGAGATACTTTAAGCCCCTTAGTTCTAAAAGGAACACAAATAGTTGTTTAATTGCAGAGAGTGTCGATTGTCAGAAAGTCCATATTTTAGTGTGTCAGCAACCCCTCTATGCCAAGTGCCGAGCACAATCGTCTTACCTTCTAGAAGTGAAAAATCTCGTACGGACGGCACCTCCCTCGTAGTAGCGGTTCCTAGAATGCGCTATGTTTGACTGTGCTTATATACCCCAACCAGGGTCGAAGAGTTTCTCTGATACCAGACACCTGTCAGACGTCATGACGTCAATATCTCCGCGTCATCCCTTTCAGAACAATGCTAGTTGGCTATGTTATTTTAAGCGCCATCTTGGAGTGTGTGTAGGGTAAACCAAATTGTATCTATAAGTCCTTCTTCAAATGGGTGTATGCCTTGTCAGTTAGAAGTGACAAAAGACAGCGTTCTTGGTGTTATTTGCCGAAATTCTCACCTCATAATTAATACATTTAATCCCCAAGGTGAGCATATCATTTCGCCGTTTTTTTTCAGCGCCATCTTGGGATGGGTAGAGGGAGACTTGAATAGGAAAGGAGTTAGGCTAACCGCTAAATGGAAAAAACACACATGCATGGCAATCCTTTATACTCAATTCATGGCAAACGTACCTTTTGCAGCCCCTTCTCCCAGGGGTAAAATAAGTGAGCAAATCATAACTCCTAGGAATATTGGAAATAATTATTCGCATTACAATTATAACCACCCTAAGGCCAAATTGTTACTCCCACTTGAAGGCAATATGTGCAAAGATAGGGCACCCACAACCATGGGGCAGGCTCACCATAATAAAGTATAATATCATATATATAGTGACAGTGTAAACATATGCCATGCCCTTAACTAATTCTCTTCTGTTTAGTTTGAAATAGAAAATATTTCATCTCGTGTGCCACACTATTTCTTCATTTAGACCATTTTTGACTGTGTCCAAAGTATAAGTCCAATAAGTTTCCCGTACTTTTCAAACATCATTTATGTCTTTACCAGGGATATATCTTACTTTTTCCAGAATTAGCCACCTCAGTTCGTTTTCATTGTGTCCAAGGTCAATACAATGTTGTACCATTGGGCATGATGATTTTCGTGTCCTAATTGCTGACCTATGTTCGCTGTAACAAACTCTAAATTCACGACCTGTTTCTCCCACATATCCCAGGGTACATGGGCACAGGATTAGGTAGACAAGATTCTGGCTTCTACAATTGGTAAAATCACGTAGTGTCCCTTTCTTACCAAGATAGTTCCAGGTTTCAGTTACAATGGCACTGTCACATGCAATGCATGTGCCACATTTATGATTCCCCAAAATGGGAGATCCTACCAATGTGGTTTGTATGGCAGATATTTTGGGCTTTGGTCTCGTATGTACCAAACTATCTTTGAGATTCCTATTTCTACGAAAAGCTAGAATGGGTTTCTGAATGGCCTCCTGTTCTTCATTCGTGTTCAGGACATGCCAGTTTTTGTCCAAAATCTTCCTGATCTTAAAATTCAGAGTAGAATGATTGGGGCGTGTGCTCCCTGCTAGTAGGGCATCGCGATTGTAATAACGTGCTCTCTTATAAGCAGATCTAATCAGACGTTTTGGATATCCACGTGCTAGTAGTCTCTGTTTGAGTTCTTCCCCATTCGTATCATAGTCCCTGATGTTGGAACAATTGCGTCTGATTCACAAAAACTCCCCAAAGGGGATGGAATCCTTTTGGCAATCTGGGTGATAACTGGTTTGGGACAGGATGGTATTTTTAGATGTGGGTTTTCTGAAAAAATTGACAGAAATTTCACCCCCATCTGCTTGGATGATAATGTCTAGGAATTCTACGAATGTAGTACTTTTATGGCAGGTGAATTTCAAATTATCATCACTAGCATTAAGCCAGTCAATGAAAGTTATCAATGTTTCTTCATCACCTCGCCAGATGAAGAAAATATCATCGATAAATCTGTGCCATCTATCGACATTTTCGTAGAACGGCGCCATTTCATTGAAAATATGTTTTAGTTCGTATTCCCCCATGTAGATGTTAGCAACACTTGGGGCACACGATGCCCCCATGCTGGTCCCTTTGACTTGATGGTATAGGTTCCCTCTATACTCGAAGTAGTTGTTTTTTAGTACTATTTCCAAACATTCCACTATAAAGGCGTCAGGCCTCTCTCCTGGTGTTCTTTCTAGGAGGCTCTTAACTGCTTCTACTGCTTGTTGTTGTGGTATGTTAGTGTACAATGCTTCGATGTTTAGTGTAACTAGAATCTCACAGTTTGGGTCAAATGGTACATGTTCTAGTTTGTTGATAATGTCTCCTGTGTCTTTGATGTAAGATTTGTACTTAGTTGTCAGTGGACACAGGAACGCATCCACATATTTGGACAGAGGTTCAGTGGAGGAATTTATAGAAGATACTATTGGACGTAAGGGTGGATCTACGGTGTCTTTGTGTGTTTTAGGCACACCATATAATGCTGGTGTTACTGTGTTGGTTTTATTTAAAAACCCATATTCTTTCTCGCAAATAGTGTCTTCTTCATATGCTTTGGTGGTAAGGTGGTCAATTAGTTCTTTCAATTTAGTTGTCGCCCCTAAATTGATGGGTCTATAATGTTCAACCACGGCTAGCATTTTATGTATTTTTTCCTCATATTTTTCAGTGTCCATGAGGACTATACCCCCACCTTTGTCACAGGGTTTTATGGTCAAAGCAGTGGTATTTTGAAGTTTTTGAAGGGCATTTCTTTCTGCAATCGACAGGTTTGGCTTACTGTTATAATTGTGTCTAGTTAGCTTGTTAATGTCGTTTAAGACAGATTTCTCAAAAATAGACACCTCTGGGCCTACCATTTCTAGGGTGGGGGTAAAGGTTGATTTAGGTTTGCATACTGAGAGATTTTCATCTGTATCTCCTTCTTCGCGTCCTGAAAATAATTTTTTAAGGCGAATTTTCCTAAAAAAGGAAAAGATATCTTGCATAAGTTTGAACTTATTGCAATATGTGTTGGGTACAAAGGATGTTCTCAGCTTATGTAAAAGATAATTAAAACAAACTTCTTGTTTGAATTATTACCAGCTCCTCATGGAGAGAATAGTGCAAAGCCGTGATTAGGTTTTCGCCAGTGACATTTATTGTCCTTGTAGGTAATGACCAGATGACCAAATAAACGATGGCACTGTAGCGGAATTCCCACGAGTAAGCTGGAATATTCTCAACCTATGGGAAGTTATATCTATTTTCTTTGGAAATACTAAGTAGCGCAAAAGGTAAAAAGTGCATTAATGTGGAACTTGCAAACGTCGGGCAGATATATTACAATGATCTTTTTCTTTAGATAAATTAGAAATATATTGTTTTTGGGAATATCTCTGACTTCTCCACAATAACGTACGTGCAAAACCTAACTGTCGATCATACACTGTTTATTGTGTCCAGATTTTGGAGCAGTGGGAAAGCGAACGAAACCAAAGGGAATAACTACTGCTGCCTACACAGCTACATCATTACAGGTGTGAACTATGATTATGTAACCCTGTCTTTCCATCAGTACCTACACTGGTGAATGCTGAGTGAACAGAAGAAGATATAAAGGAATGTATATACATTACAACCTTTCCTGCACAAAAGTGTGTTGTACTTTGGGTCTATGACTCATAACTATCTGCCCTCTTAGTAGTTGCAAATCACTTTTCTTTTACTCTGCCTCTCTTGACACTTTTCCATGGATGTGGGTCTATCCTTCTGGGTGAAGAACACTGCCGAGTGGCACACCTGCAACTTAGATAGTTTGAATAAAAATTTTAGTCTTTTCTTTTTGGAGATGATGTAACATGTCTCATGTGGGTTTCAAAGAAATTAATACCTAATCATACACCCAACTGAACAAACACTTTTTATCTTTATAGAAAAATTATCCCCCACCAACCTGCCCGTTACAAAATTACCAAGTAACAGGTCTTGAAGAAGATGGCACCCAAAGAGGATTAAGCCATCGAAACGCGCGTCGACCAGTCTGTATGACACGCCTCAGCGCTCAGCACTACATCAGAGGGTTGAGTCTCTCACCCCTGCTAGCCTGTCTTTGTGCATGCTGCCCAGTTCTGGGGTGTGTAGGATGTATGTGATGGATGTTAGTGAAATGAATGTGAAATGTGTAGAGGTATAAATGGTATGGGGATTTTTTAAAAATCTTTTTGATAATTCTTTTGAATTTTTGATCACTGCCTTTCTGATTAATGTTAATATCTGTATGTTTATTTTTTTAGAATTATCTTGACAAAAGTCTAGCTTTTCTAAATGTGTATATGTATGTATAAATTGTCATATTGGTGCAAAATTTGGATTGTCTTGTATAAATAGAGTACTTTTGGGATGTTCTTCCTTTTATATTTAAAAAAATTGAAATGAATTGCATTCATATGCTAAAATGATGAAAAAAACAAATAAATTTATAAACAGACACAATGAATATGTGTATATAAGGGTGTTTTTTGCTTGGTATATGTGAGCCCACATCATTTTTGATACAAAGAAATATAGGTCAAGAGGGATATTGTGTATTGCAATAGGTCAAGGAGTACAAGCGTTGCTGGAATACTGGCATCCAGAGACAGTTGGCATCATACTCGACTCCTCCCTCTCCATGACCCAACAGGTCAACATTGTCACCTTCACCTGCTTTAACACCCTCCGCATCCTTCACACGACCTTCAAATGGATCCCCCCGAATCAAGAAAAAACATCACCGACGCACTCATAACCAGCAGACTGGACTATGGAAATGCCCTCTATGCTGGAATCAACAAGTCTCTGCTCCACAAACTCCAGACCATACAGAACACCGCAGCTAGACTTGACCTTGGCATCCTTCGACAAAAACACATCACCCAACACCTGCGAGACCTACACTGGCTCCTCATATAAAAGAGAGTAACATTCAAAATACTCACCCACGCTTTTCAAATGCCTCCACAACAGGGGACCCCAATACCTCAACGAGAGAATCTCCTTCCACGTACCCAAGAGAAACCGCCAATCTGGAGACCTCACCCTCGCCAAAACACAGCGAGTCCACAGTGCCAGAACGGGCGGAAGAGGCTCCTCCTACATTGCAGCCAAGACCTGGAACGAGCTCCCAATCGACATCAGACACACCCCCTCTCTGAACATCTTCAGGAAGACCCTCAAGACCTGGCCCTTCTACTGAACGGAGATACTAACTCCCCCCCGCACCTTAAGACCCTCATGGGTGCGTAGCGCACTTTACAATTGCCTGATGGAATAGAATCTACTACAGATAGTAAAGCAGGTTCTGTACTATGGAAAGTTCCGAAGCCTGACTGTGAGGCATCCAAAACATGATGATTCTCTAGGTAGGAGGAGAGTTGTTAATTAATGCAGGACTCAAGAACTTTATGTCTATTAAAGGAAGAAGGGATATAGGGAAATAGTTTGCAGGCTCCTTACAATCTGCATTGGGCTTTTTTAAGATGGGTAGGAACATACGCAGCTTGCCATTCCCAAGAAACAGCTGCTGGGTTAGCGGGTTAGTGATTTATTGAACAGTGAAGTGATGATAGGAGCATCAAGAGTGGATAAAGTGGACATTGTGTGTGGGGGACAGAGATCGGAGGGAGAGCCAGATTTGGCTTTAGCTAGAAGATTGAGTAACTGTGTTTGAGAGATGGGTTCAAATATTTCAATCACCAATGGCGTGTCTCTGTGGGAAGGAAATATTGTGCATTGGTTAGGGGGAGGTATGGCATTGTTGAGGAAGTTCCGACAGATGGTTTTTTTTTTGTTTTCCAATTGGCTCATCAAAGAGTTGCACAGCATCTGAGAAACAGATGCCAGTAGTACAGGCCGCAGGTTTTGTGAATTCCTTTAGGACCTTGAATAGTTATTTCACTGCATTTCCTTCTTGGTCTCTCATGTTGATGGCATATTTTCTATGTACTGTCCTAATTGTGTTGTGATAGCCACCTACTGCTAGTTTGTAGTTTGTTTTATCACTAGCTGATTTCGAAGCCGTCCATTTCCATTCCAGTTTCTGCAGCTTGATTTAATGAGCTTCAATTCAGCAGTGTACCTGGGGCATTGTGTCTTCAGGTTTTCAAAAGAGTGTTGTTTGTATGGGGCAACTCTGTCTGGTGCTTGGGAGAAGTACTCCTGAAACAACGCCAAGGGAGAATTGATGTCCTGCTTGTTATCTAAATTAGGTGCACTGCAGCGTAAACAACTGACTTAACTGTGACCTGTCTTCATGGTTTTGAACTAAGGTGATTTTCGGTTTGGGGTTTTGAAAGGGAGAAACTGATGCGTGAACTCATGTAGTTGATTAGGTGGCTGTATGATGGTTGGTGTGCTGGCTTATGATGTTAGTTGTATAAACCTATGATGAAGTGATTGTGTTGGGACATCTTTTATTAGTGTTCCTTGTATGGATGATGGAAAGTGGGTAAATTGGTGTATGATGATGGGTGCAATGGCTTTTGATTTTACTTGTATATACTTATGATGATGGGTGTGTTGATATAGTATGATGGATTTATTGATTAATAATTTTGGTTGCCTTGTTACACAATGGCGGATTTATTCTTGCCTGACGTTGATTGCATGTATGATACTGACATATATTGAGATATGATGGTGAATGTATTTGAGTACAGTTGGGGCAGCAGGTGTAAGACACTGCCTTTAATGGTGTATGATGCTGGTTGTGTTGAAGCATGATGATGACTGTTTTGGTGTATGATGCTGGATGAGTTGACAAATTATGCTAGTTATGCGGATGCATGGTGGTGGGAGTGTGGTACCCTCTACGGTTGTTCAATGGTCATATGACTAACCCTGGGCGTAGTTCGCGTAGCTGCGCTTCGCGAAGCTTCGCGAAGAAGGCATTGCACTATGCGACCTTCGCATAGCTTCGCAAGCTTGCGTAGTTGCTTGTGGCAACCTGTTCGCGATGGCTTTTTCTAGTTCGCGAGCGTGGTAAGCATGTTCGGGGAGCTGTTTGCATGCTCGGGGGAAATATCTTGCGATCTTACCCTTGCGGTCGCCAATGGGCGCGGCCATCTTGTTTTTCTATTGTCCCGCCCGCTCGCGAGGCCTTATTTCCTGTTCCGGGTCGCGGATAGCGTGTTCGCGATGTGCATTGACGTGTTCAGGAGTGCATTTTACTTGTTCACGATGAATAGTACATGTTCGCGAGAAATATCGCGCGAACTTACCCACGCGGTCGCGAATGGGCGCGGCCATCTTGTTTTTCAATCTATGCTATGGTTCTGGACCTACTTTTGTATGCTCCCTTTATCATTGCCATCCTTTGTCTTTAAAACATTTTTTCTGACTTTTTTTAATTATTATCTATCTCTCTCTTTGCCTAAGTTTATATTTTCCATTTTATTTCTACTTTTACTGTGTTTTTGTTACTTTTATAAAGTTCTTTCTATCTTCTTCCCCCTAACTTTTTTTTCCCCTTCTAACTTTTCTTTTCCGCCTCCCACCCACCCCAGAGCCATGGCCAAGGGCACAGCAAGTCCCAGTGGCAAGGGCAAGGGACCTGCAGGAGCACAGAAGGCCCGCCTGCCTTGCGGCAGAATGCGTCCTGCAGGGGTGCAGGCCCGGCAACTATTTGGGGAGGAGGAGGTGGCCGCCCTTGTTTTTTTCATCCAGCGCCACCTCCCCTTGACCTTGGCAGCAGGCGGCAGGCCCGGCTCCGACTACGCTACCCAGGAGCGGTACCGTCGGTGGGCGAAGGTGCGCCGGGCCGTGTTCCGGTGCTCTGGGGTCCGGCGCACCCACAATCAACTAGCCCACCGGTGGTCCGACATCCTGGACCGGGAGCAGGACCTGTTGGACCTGCTAGGTGTCGAGGTCGTCGGGCTTGGTGAGTAACTTATTGTGTATATTAAATTTGATGAACAACAAGATTACTGCTGCGTGCCAAGCGTTGCTGGTAAATTAAGTTCCAAAAAGCAAAATGTTCATTGATTTAAGGACCCAGGTGCTCAGTGGTACTCTTACTTGTTTGCAACTTAGTTTGCGCTAGCTTGTGCTGATGCTGATTATATGAGAGTTTATTTTAGAGAACTGAAGTTAGGTAATGCGATTTGTTAGAGAAACTCTAGTACTTCCATTGTCCTAATGTGAAATAGTGGTGGATGGATATTGGATACTAGGTTTAGTTTGTTAGTAGTAGTTACTAATTGTTTTATGCGGTCTGCGTGACGCCTCCTCTGTCACTGAGTGCTGCTTACCCCAGTCCTCCGTCGAACCTTTTGTACTTTGTTTAGTGAGTGGTAGGCTAAGCATGGTCAGTCAGTAGCAGAACTAGATCAGAATCATGCAACCAACCCACAATTTGTTGTATCTTCTATGTATGCACTAATGTATGCATGTGTCCTCCATCTCATCTATGCATTTGATGGCTGAGAAAAAATGGAAATGCAGACTTAGGGGCCGATTACGATCCTGGAAAAACCCGGTACAAACCGTGGGTCGGAGCTTTTTCTCCGTCCGACTCATACCGGGTTGTAAAACTTTACAAACATGCAATTACGATTCGTACGGAAACACCATTCCCGTACGATTCGGAAAAAAGACCAACCGACAGAAAAATACATACAAATGTGATCCGGGACACCGCGGACGTGACGTCCGGACGGAGTTAGGCATGTTTTTACATACCAGCAATTACGATTCGCACCGACTGCAGTCCGGATGGGAAAATTTTTACGGCACCTAAAAAGTGCCGGAAAAGCTAAGTACGCAGCGATGCGAGCTGATTAGGGGGCCCGGTACGCGCCGTACCCCCCCACCCCCCGTATGTACGGAGCGTACCCCCCAGCCCCCCGTATGTACGGAGCGTACCCCCGTACCCCCAGCACCCCCCGTATGTATGGAGCGTACCCCCGTACCCCCCAGCCCCCCGTATGTACGGAGCGTACCCCCCAGCCCCCCGTATGTACGGAGCATACCCCCCAGCCCCCCGTATGTACGGAGCGTACCCCCGTACCCCCAGCCCCCCCCGTATGTACGAAGCGTACCCCCCAGCCCCCAGTATGTACGGAGCGTACCCCCGTACCCCCCAGCCCCCCGTATGTATGGAGCGTACCCCCGTACCCCCCAGCCCCCCGTATGTACGGAGCGTACCCCCCAGCCCCCCGTATGTACGGAGCATACCCCCCAGCCCCCCGTATGTACAGAGCATACCCCCGTACCCCCCAGCCCCCCGTATGTACGGAGCATATCCCCCAGCCCCCCGTATGTACGGAGCGTACCCCCATACCCCCCAGCCCCCCATATGTACAGAGCGTACCCCCCAGCCCCCGTATGTACGGAGCGTACCCCCACCCCCGTATGTACGGTGCGGACCCCCAGCGCTAAGCGCTGGGGGTCCGCACTGTACATACGGGGGTGGGGGTACGCTCCGAACATATGGGGGGCTGGGGGGTACGCTCCGTACATACGGGGGGCTGGGGGTACGGCACGCCCATCCGCGGAGGGGCTGGGGGTACGGCGCGAACATACGGGGGGCGGGGGGGGTACGGCGCGTACCAGGCACTTGTTTGGACATCTCCATGGTTGCTATGGGAGTTCGCTCCGGACGGTCTTTTTTCCATACAGTTGTACAATCGGACGGATGGGACGGATCGTAATTGCGCATTGGGACTTCAGTTTTCCCATTTGTACTTAAAAATGTCCGGGGACGTGTCGGAGACTTTTCCCGACCCGAGGACGTGTGGGGGAATTTTCCCAATGCGATTTGTATGGACTTTTTCCCATACGAATCGTCCTTGGCAGTTTGTACGGCGCTTTTACCATTTGTACGGAAAAAAGTCCAGATTCAATTCGGTTGGGGAAATTTTTTCCAGGATCCTAATCGGCACCTTAGTGAACAATTGGCTCGTCTGGAATAGGTGGTGTAGGTCCGGTGGTACTTACTAGGCTTCGTTAGTATTTGTAATCAGAATGATTATGGAACACTGGAGTGTTCATAAATAAGTAGACGATCCGTGAATGCAGGAAGAAGCCAGTAGTTGATCCATCTGATTAGATAGTTCAATTTTATTGCAATAGTTGTTTCCTAAAATCTTGTTTGACTTATTTTTCCAAATGATTTATTAATATTTCTTTCACAGCACTCCTTAATGTTTGTCTCTTTCTTTATTATATTTTACATGATCATCAGCACCACCCAGGGGCAAGAAGACGGGGTCGGAGTCGGCGGGGGACCCACAGGAGGACCGCTCCTCTACCGAGGCTCCTGCTGCTGGCCCCAGTAAGTTCTCCAGTGGTTATATTGACATTTATATTTCCCTAACTTTTACTGCATCTTTTTTTTCTGAACTATAAATTATGGTTCCACTTTCTAATTCTATTTTTACAAAAGCTTACTTCTTTGACCTTGACTATCTGTTTCCAAATTCTGTTTATCCCTGCCTCTAACTAAGTTGCTTCTAACTGCCTCTGCTATGACTCTCTGTACTACTACTACTATTACTATTATATTACTCTGTCTGTAGCAAAGCTTGCACAGCTGCCCACTCTTTATAGAAGGTTTTCTTTGGAATAATAAAACTCTGATTGACCAATAGCTCTAGCCACTGTGTCCTGTCCTTTGGGTTGTCCTCTTCAAGTCTTCTCAATGTTGAGGTTTTGACAATTACCACAAACAAAATGGCAGACCAGATATTTGACTAGTATTTTTGATTGGATAGTACATGATACTACTATTGGGTCTGCTACTGCTTCACTTTATGCTTCTCTTGCTTTTTCTTATTGTAGTGAAGTATGTGAACTTGTATCTTCTGCCAGAGTTTGGTATCTAGACCAACTATGCTGTCCAGACCACCCTGTATCTCGGTAGGTAACCGTTTCTTAAGAACACTGTCTAGAAATGTGACTTATGGGCCAGTATCAGTCCGCGACTGTCCAGTTTCTTGTACCCTTCCTTCCCTCACTCTATTCAGGAAATTATTTATTCTTTCCTCTGGTTTCATGGTCTCTACCATTAGCCCTCCTACATGGATCTCTGACAAAATTTCGAAGGTCAGAAAATCGACCTACAAAAATATCGCAACAAAAATATCGATGTCAAGAATATCGACATCCTATCTACAACATGGTAAGTACAAAAATATCGAAAATAAAATATCGATGTCAAAAATATCGTTTTTAAAAATATTGTTTTTTTTGGTTACAAAAAATATGTAAAATAAACATAATAATACTTACAAATAAAATAAACATAATTAAATATATTTCATAATGTTAAAAATTAATAATTAATCAATATAATTTAATAAAAAAGTAATTAAACATATACATATAATATATAATATATATATACTTACTTAATAATGTTTTATAATTATTTTAATAAATTATAAATTATTTAAAAATATTAAAAATTGCAAAAACATTACACACATAAAACAATAACATAAATAAAAATAAAAAAATTATATATAACAAATTAAAAAAAATTACATTTAATTTAAATATTGTTAAAATTAACAAGAGACAATAAAACTACTACTCCAGCTCCAAAAAACAACAACAGAAAGGAAACTTTTGGATAGCAGAGGGCTAAAAATTACTATATCCACTCCAGATAGTGTAACAGTAGGGAAAGTGTTGGATAACGTAGAGGTATAAATTACTATTCCGACTCCAGGGAGTGCAACAGTAAGGAAAGTGTTGGATAGCGTAGGGGTAAAAATAACTATTCCAACTCCAAAGAGTGCAACAGTAGGGAAAGTGTTGGATGGCGTAGGGGTAAAAATTTGTATTCCCACTCCAGACAGTGCAACCGTAGGGAAAATGTTGGATGGCGTAGGGGTAAAAATTACAATTCCCACTCCATACAGTGCACCAGTAGGGAAAGTGTTGGATAACGTAAGGGTAAAAATTACTATTCCAACTCCAGGGAGTGCAGCAGTAGAGAAAGTGTTGGATTGCATAGGGATAAAAATTACTATTCCCACTCCAGACAGTGCAACAGTAGGGAAAGTGTTGGATAGCGTAGGGGTAAAAATTACTATTCCAACTCCAGAGAGTGCAACAGTAGGGAAAGTGTTGGATAGCGTAGGGGCAAAAATTACTATTCCAACTCCAGAGAGTGCAACAGTAGGGAAAGTGTTGGATTGCGTAGGGGTAAAAATAACTATTCTTACTCCAGAGAGTGCAACAGTAGGGAAAGAGTTGGATAGCTTAGAAGTTAAAAATAACATACTTATAAATACAATAATTCTTTAAAATAATTAATAATGTAATTATTAAATAACTCAAAATTACTTACAAATACCAATAGATATTTATTAAAAACATAACTACCAATAAATAATTAATTAGCAATAAATTATTAATAAATACCAATAAATAATAATTAATGAATATTAATTACCAATTTAAAAATATTGAACAATTACATTTTTTATACCAAAATATAATTATCAAACTTTAATTACCAATTAAAAAATATTAAACAATTGCATATTTTGTATACCAAAAATAATAATTATTATACATTAATTACCAATTAATAATTACTTATTAATATATTAATTAGAAATATAAATAAATAATATTTAAACATATCTAATTACCAATTGATTATTAATCAACAATACATTATTTTTCATAACCAAAATATTATAATTTAAAATATTTACCAATTAATAATTAATCTCCAATTAATTAATTATCAATACCCAGCAAAAATTGAATATTTACTTAATTAGATTTCAATTACTTCCAACACTATTCCCCTATAAACGCATGAAACACTCAAATAATATAATAATACAGTTAACATAATTATCAATTAATCAATTAATAAAAACTAATTACCAATTAATAAAAATTAATTTCCAATTAATACTTTATTAACAAAAATATAATTATCAATACCAATAAATAAATAAAAATATTACTTAATTACAATTAAATTACTTCCCACCCTATTCCCCTATAAACCCACAACCCGCTACAGAATTTAAACGCAAAAATTATTTAAAATTAATTTATAATTCCTAAAAATGTGTAATTAATTTCATATAATTAAATTACTTCCCACCCTGTTCCCCTATAAACCCACAACCCGCTACAGAATTTAAACGCAAAAATTATTTTAAATTAATTTATAATTCCCAAAAATGTATAATTAAATTCATATAATTAAATTACTTCCCACCCTATTCCCCTATAAACCCACAACCCGCTACGGTACTAAAACACAAAATTAACTTAAAAAAAATATTATTAACATATAAAAATTGTATACATATATTTTAAAACCAGTAGAACACTTAACAAAAAATAATTAACACATACATATTAAATACATAATAAAATACATAGCAATATTATACATATCGACATTAGTGATATCGATATTAGTAACATCGATATATTTCATATCGATATTACTAACTTCGATATTAATAACATCGATATAAAAAAAATCGATATTACTTACCTTAGGGTCGATATTCTGTCCATCGATATTCTTGACATCGATATTCTGTCCCATCGATATTCTAGACTCGATATTATTGTAGATCGAAATTACATTTTCGATATTTAGACTGCTCACCCTCCTACATATGGGTGGTCAGGGATTATTTCTTTTAGGGCCCTCCTGATCTAGTATGTGTACGTATTAAACATGGCCCCATCATGCTGGGTGTCCATTAGCGTGATTGCTGGAATGCGAGCTCAGGCGAAGACAGTAGTAGTCTGCTCCCCAATTAGACTGCCTAACAGACTCCTAATGTCTCCTATGATGAGATCGATACCTACTGTGTTTTTCTGGAAGCATGTAATCCACTTCCCTGCCCCCTCCAGCAATTGTGGTAACTTCGCTCTCAACCCCATTTTTTATCCATCTGGGCCTATGACACAGGTATAATCCCTGCCGCGTTCTTCTGTGGTAACAGGAACACTCTCACGCTAGGTGACTCTAAAGGTTTTACCTCAACATAGCATTTCCATCTTACAAGGCATTACTGCATGTAGAGGAAGTCCCATTTAGGGTTTCTTCCTTCATGCCTGATGCAGTGCTCCACTACTGTCATGTCCTCTGGATCAAAGAATCCTTCCCTTGGCCAAGACCTGTCATATTGTTCCTTGTCCTCAGTCCAAACTGCTAGTAGGTCCCAAAACTGCTATACCAAGACCTTGATTTCCCTTCTTGCTATTATCTCCCTCTGGGTTTGCCCATCTTTGTTGTGCACCCGTGAGGAGCAAAGTTTATCCTCGTTGCTGCTTCCCTCATGTGCATGCACATGTTGCATTTTGTTTTTCCTGCTTCGCGGGTGGGTCAGTGCAAGGCTGCCTTGCTCTTTTATCTCTTGGTCAGCCCCTTTCCTATGTCAATCAAACTATGTGGCTCTGAGACCTGCTAGTAGCATTTGATTGACCTCCGACTCTTCCCACTGCAGTGCCCTTTTCCTGGATTCATTTTCCTCATGAGAAGAGTGCGCTGTCCTATTTCCTCATTCTAACTCCCAGTTATGTGCCCCCTTTCTCTCTCTCTCTCAAGCCTCCTCTTATTCCTCTCTTCCTCACCCCATCTGGCCTGGCCCTTTTGCTCAGAGCTACATGCTGCTTTAATTAGCCTGGCCTCACCCTCAAATTCCCTCTCTTCCTCAGCTACCTGGCCAAGCCCTGTAGCCCTACCCTCATCATTGGTTCCCTGAGGACTGGAGTTCCCTTCATCTCCTGAACTCACTGAGTCACTATCGAGAACTGCCCCAAGTTTCCCTGACACATGTTTGCGCTTACCTTGCCTTGTGGCAATGTGTATTTGACCATCCTTTGAGGTGTCACCTGTTTAGTGTGGTGGATGGGGAGTCAAGATTTTAGGGACCTCCCCTAGAAATGTGTGCTGGGATAAAGGCCATTTGGGCTCAATTCCTTTTCAAGATTTTGAGCTTAGATCTGACTGACCTTCTTTCGGAGGGGGGCTATTCAGCTTCTACTATTAATGGGTTAAAATATCCTAATGCAGGTGGATCTGGTGTGAATACATCCGTCCCTGCATTTCGTGGGGGAGGTACCAATGCCTCACTCGCTGTCAGCATCGTGGGACTTTAAGGTTGTATCTCTTCAAAGATAGCCCACAATTCTAACACTAAGGTGCCGATTCCGATCCTGGAAAAACCGGGTACGAACCGTGTCGTACTTTAGAATTTGGGACCGCGTAGGAGGCAAGGCCCTACCCCTGTCTATCCCGGTAATAGTGAACCGCGAATGGTTAATGCGGTATGTACAAGTGCTTTTTGTAACGTTTTAGCCTTGAATGCACTGTGTATACGTTATTATACATCACTACGTGGGTTCCATTTTGTATCGGTGGCCATCTTATGGTTGCCCTCACATAGGCTATATAGCATGAAGCGAATACGGGCCTTTTAGAGCACATGTGCCTTTCCTTGACTTTTCTGTGACCTGGGCAGCTTGGCTCCGCTGCCTCAGGTCAAACCGGTCTCACGAGTTCCCCGTCCTCTGGCCACCTGTGATTAGCATCAGGGCTTGACACACCATAAAGTCCTTTCATCCTACACGAGCCTCTAGCTAATCTCTTTCACATCTGACTGTTCCTGCTTTATGGCTTGTTTCCCAAAACAGGAGATGCTCATGTTTATTGGGGCCTATCGATATCTGACGTGGGATCTGAGCCTTGCTGTGTAAATAATTGCGGGCTGGCTTAACTGGAATGTGGGATGGTCATCATGATGCTGCTTTTTCGTTTGTAATGTATACTTTATAAACCTAGGAATGTATGCCTGAGGCAGGATATTTTGTATTTAAGAAGAAGCCCGTTTCTGTGATTTTCAGCAGTCTCCTGAGAACATACACGCTGTTGTACTTCTAGGACGCCTGTAATTGGTCTGCAGCCAATAAACTGATCTTTGACTTCACCCAGAAGACTCTGGTGCCGATTACGATCCGGTAAAAACCGGGTACGAACCGTCGGTCGGAGCGTTTTCCCCGTCCGACTCGTACCCGGTCGTAAAACTTTACAAACATGGAATTACGATTCGCACGGAAACACCATTTCCGTACGAATCGTAAAAAACACCGACCGACGAAAATATACATACGAATGTGATCCGGGAATGCTGCGACGTGACGTCGGTACGCTTTCAGGCAGCGTTTCACGACCCAGGAATTACGATTCGAACCGACAGCAGTCCGGACGGCAATATTTTCACGGCACCCAAAAAGTGCCGGAAAAGCGAAGTACGGCGCGAATCGACCAGAGTAGGTGGCCCGGTATGCACCGTACACCCCCCCAGCCCCCGTACGTACGCGCCGACCCCCCCCAGCCCCCGTACGTACGCGCTGACCCCCCCAGCCCCCGTACGTACGCGCCGACCCCCCCCAGCCCCCGTACGTACGCGCCGACCCCCCCTGTATGTACACCCGTGTACGTGTCGAACCCCCCGTGTACGTTCGAGTCGAACCCCCACCCGTGGATGTACGGTGCATACCCCCAGCGCGTAGCGCTGGGGGTACGCACCGTACATACACGGGTGGGGGTACGACTCGAACGTACACGGGGGGTTCGACTCGAACGTACACGGGGGGTTCGACTCGAACGTACACGGGGGTACGCACCGTACATACACGGGTGGGGGTACGACTCGAACGTACACGGGGGGGGTTCGACTCAAATGTACACGGGGGGTTCGGCGCGTACGTACGGGGGCTGGGGGGGGTCGGCGCGTACGTACGGGGGCTGGGGGGGGTCGGCGCGTACGGACGGGGGCTGGGGGGGGGGTCGGCGCATACGTACGGGGGCGGGGGGGGTCGGCGCGTATGTGGGCACGTCTCCATGGTTGCTATGGGAGTTCGGTGCGGACGGTGTTTTTTCCATCCGGTTGTAACCTCGGACGCACGGGATGGATCGTGATTCCTCGGTCGGACTTCACCTTTCACATTTGTACGGTAAATCGTACGAGGACGTGTCGGACACATTTTCCGACCCGAGGACGTGTGGGGAATGATTCCCAATGCGGTTCGTATGGACTTTTTACCATGTGAATCGTGATTGCCAGTTCGTACGGCACTTGTACGATTCGTACGGTAAAAAGACCGGATACGAGTCACACGGGGAAATTTTTTACCGGATCGTAATCGGCACCTCTGTGTTTCTGTAGGTCTGAAACAGGAAGAACCCCGAAGTCATAGGGTGTGTTCCCCTGCACCGCTGGGCTTAAAATACCCAGTACTTCAGTTGGCGCCCAACTCGGCGCGATTTCAGCGGTACCGGTCCAAGCCAGAGGTTCGTGAGGAGCTTCGTGTGGAAATTCTGGAGGAAGGCCGCCACTTCATCGACCCCTGCATGTCGACGTGGTCCGAAGGTCTTTTCTGCGAGGTTCTCCGCGTCCCGACGGCTACGAAGGACTGCTGCCCTGATTAATCGCCCTGTTTTGGACCCTTGTTCGATTTTCGTAGAGCGAAACAATCGAGAGAGTCTTCTGGTGACGCCATCGATCATCAATATTCAGTTAAGTATAAGTGGAGCGTCTCCTAGTTTGAATTTGGTATCCTTCGGGATCATTTTGATTTGGTGCTTGCAAGTCCCAAAGCCAGAGGACTCGTGTATTCACGAGACTATCATATTCGATAATCCTTTGACGTTTGAAACTAGACTAGTAAGCGAAGATGCCTGGTGCTAGTGTATTTGGTAATTGGTTTTGTTTGAGTTGTAGAAGGGATTTCCAGTTAGAGGATTCATGTCCGGTTCCTCCAATTGGAACTCCAACTTATGAGCTTTATGTGAAACATGGCGTGGGTCCCATTGCATATAATGAAGTATGGATCCGATACACCAGGAAGGACGGTGTTTTAAAATGGCCCCAAAATGGTAGTTTCGATACAGATATCTTAGATAATTTGGAAGTAAAATTGTTTAAAAAGAAAGCCCGGCCGGCGATGTTTGATTCTTTCCGCCTATGGCGAAAGGAAGCCAAACAGAAGGAAATTAAACTAGCGAAAAGAGATAAGAGAGAGAGAGGTATGTCAGTGATGCAAGCAGCTGTGCAATTTAAAGATAATGAGGAGGAACAAAGGAATGAGCAATTGCATAGACAGCGCAAACTAGGGATTGATAAATGTTACCCTGTTTTGTCACCCCTTGTGCAAGATGAGACAAAAGAGAAAGAGAAAGATTCCCTAATGTCCCATTTGCTAAGTTCGCCACCGCCGTATGCGCAAAATGCCACCGCACCACCACAGCTTGTAAATGCGCAACCTCCAGTAAATATGCCGCAAGTCTTCCCGCAGCCGCCAGCTCCTCCTCAGCTGGCTCCTATCCCTGCAGTGCAGCCTTCTCAAGGGCCGCCAGTTTTGCTCCCTGTTGCCCCTGCGCTTCTTGCGACTTTGCCTAGCACGCCAGCGGTCTCCTCTGGCGCTCCTTCTTGCACTACCCCGGTACCTGTATCTGAACCCGTTTTTCTTCCCTCTGTCTATCCCCCTGTTTTTGCCTCAACTTCTCCTTCAGCACGACAACAACTACCTAATGTAGTTACTAGTCTAATGTCGCCTTTCTTTGGGTCATCTAGTGCGACTCCTGGCTTACAGCGTAAGCAATTGCGCAGTCAGCTGCCTGGTACCGATGAGAAAGAGGTGTTAGATCATCTAGCGCGTAGGTGGATTGGTTTCCCTTCACTCTATGATGTGGAATCAGTTGTTAACGTTTTTCACCAATGGGATGCCCCAAAATAGAGGTATGTCTTTGATAAAATGTGTGAATTCCTCTGTGAGGAATTGGAGGATAATGGTGCAAACCCAAACCCGCAGGAGTTATGCCGAGTGAGATTCGATTTTGGAAAAGGTATGATTGTGGGCCCCGACGTCAATAGAGCAGTTGCGATCTTATTAGCCTTGAGGAATGATGATTGTCAACAGTCGCTGTTTGAACCAGATTTCCCTGTGGGGAAAAAGGGAAAAGCGCGACAATACCCCATGAGAGAAGTCCCTCCGGTATGGAAGGAAGCTGTTGTGGCTGATGCCGCTCATGGTATTGCTGCTGCTCCAGCACATTTTCAACGTGTTTGGGTACATGTCCCATGGAAGCGATCTGAGGTGTTAGCACTTAAGCAGACATTACCTGATCCCCGTAAAAATCCTACCGGTTATTATAAGGAGTTGTTACAAACTGCAGAATCTTGCGTAATTAATTTGGCTGACATAGATATGCTGTTTGGGAATGTGGTTCCACAGCCTTTATGGGGATCCATTCGTAATGTAGATCACGCTGCAGAATTGGGTGATACATGGGCTAATATCGTTGCTGCAGACGCTAGACAAGTTGGTGGTGCAAAACCTGAGCCCCTCATAGCAGCGCTCCCTGGTAGAATTATTACCCACATGAAAACTATAATGCCTGCGATGCGCGTAAATTGGGATAAACTATCCGCATGTAAGCAGAAGAAAGATGAGACAGTGTCTGATTTCTTTACCAGGTTTGAAGAAACGTTTATCGACCACAGTGGTCAAGACATGAGCACTGAAGGTGGCCAACGGTTATTTGTCGATAAATTTGTGCAGAATCTACTTCCCGAGTTGTGTAAGAAATTAAAAGATTCAGAAAGTTCTTGGGCTGTTTCCTCTTCAGCGCAAATACTGGCTACTGCACAGTATTATGAGAATAGAGACAAAGATGAGAAGGATAGAACAGATAAGAAAACGAAAGAACTAAAGACAAAGGTCCTCTTGCAGCAGGCTTATCCACCACGTGGAGGACAGAGTAATTATAGGCCAACACAAGGTATCTATCAGCAACTCCAACAGTTTCAGAATAGTCAGCAAATGAATGGGTATTATCAACCACGAATCCCTGTAGGTCCCAACCAATGTTCATATTACAAAGAGGAAGGTCATTTTAAATATAGTTGCCCTAAATTGATGCAGCGTAACAGTAATGCGTATGGCGCAAGAGGTAGAGGTGGTCAGCAAGCTCCTAGAGGCAGAGGGCGTGGAAATCTTCCCCAGAACGCGCGTCCTCTTCCGCCTCAAAATACCATAAATAGCTTTGATCAGCAAGCCAATGCGACTGGCAATACAGCTCAGTACTACAATAATGATTATTATGCGGAAGACGACAATGTAGAAGATAATGATTACTAGGACCGCCGTAGACAGAGAGAGGGAGTTGTTTCAGTGCCAGTGGATCAGAGCGGACCTTATGTTAAAGTAACTACAGCAAATGTAACGGAGCCCTTTCTGCTGGATACTGGTGCTGCAAAGAGTTCAATCATGCATTCAAAACTCCCTGGCGCGCCTTTGTCTGGCGAAATGAATGTCTCAGTAGGTTTTTCTGGCGCCCCAGTTAGGAACCCGATTTCTAGTCCTATGTCACTTTCTGTTGGACCTTGTGAGTTAAAAGCACCCCTCATTTTAACAACAGGTTGTGGTGAAAATCTGCTAGGATTAGATTTGCTAAAAAGATTACATGCGACGCTATATTGTTCTCCCTCAGGAGTACAACTTACATTAGGTAAGAAAGTGATTTCCCCAATGTATTTGTCTAAAAATGCAATGCCACCTGAATTGTCATCCCTTCCGGATGTCCTTTGGGCTACTGGTCCCAATGATGTGGGTCTCCTGGAAATACCGCCATATGTGGTCACTTTAAAAGCCAACATCAGATTGCCACGTATTCCCCAGTACAAGATCTCCAATGAAGGTCAGAAAGCATTGTTAGCGATTGTCAGTGATTTGATTAAAAAGGGTGTAATTGAAGAGACAAGAGGCAACGTTTGCAATAGTCCTGTTTTACCTGTCTTAAAACGAACGGACCCTTCACAGCCACCTGTTTACAGATTTGTGATTGATCTTAGAGAGGTTAATAAGATTGTTGTACCACACTTTCCAGTTGTCCCTGATATAACTGCCTTGTTAACCATGATTCCAGCCTCCGCTGCATGGTTCTCAGTGATCGATCTGAAGAATGCTTTCTTTAGCATCCCAATTGCAGAGGAGAGCAGAGACATTTTTGGCTTTAGTTTAGGAGGTCGCAGTTTCCACTTTAAACGCGCTCCCCAGGGCTACTGTGAAAGTCCATCAATATACAGTCAGGCTTTAACCCCTCGCATGCCCGCCCCTTTCCCCGCCCAGTGCCGCGCTTTGTATTAGCGGGCGGAGTTCATGACGAGCTGGACTCGTCATGGGCACAGCGCCACCGCAGCCCATGACGAGTCCAGCTCGTCATGGGCACTGAAGGGGTTAAAAGCGCAGCTTGATGCACTTGTTTTACCTAGTGGCGCTATCCTCATTCAGTATGTTGACGATTTACTAATCGCCGCGGATACTGAAAAGATTTGCAAAGACGCTACCTTGTCATTGTTGCGTCATTTGTCTGCCTTCCATCACAAAGTGTCTCTCTCAAAGCTGCTATATTGTCGACAAGAAGTGACCTACTTAGGTCATCTCTTATCGAAGGAGGGAGGGAGACTGACCCCAGAACGAATTCAAGCCATTGCACAGTTAAGTGTGCCAAGAACACAGAGAGAAGTGCGTGCTTTCTTGGGCATTACTTCATACTGTAGGCATTAGATTCCTAATTTTTCTTTGTTGGCAAAACCTTTGTTAGCATTAACATGTAAAGACACACCGAATCCTATTCCATGGTCTGAAGAGTGTCAGAAAAGTTTTTTGGAATTGCGTAATGCATTGTGTTCAGCTCCTGTGTTGGGTACCCCTGACTACAGCAAGCCTTTTACATTGTATGTTCACGAGAAAGATGGTTGTGCATTGTCAGTGTTAACACAGCCTTTTGGCGACAGACCGCGTCCATGCGCGTATTTTTCGTCAACCTTGGACCCGGTAGCGAGGGCATTGCCAAGTTGTCTAAGAGCCACAGCCGCCGCAGCTATGTCCATTCGACATTCTGCTGGCCTAGTGATGGATAACACATTGATTGTTATGGTTCCACATGCTGTGGACACATTGTTAAACAGGACCAAGACACAGCACTTAACTAGTGCGCGATTATCTGGTTATGAGCTGACACTGTTAGCAAATCACATACACATAAAGAGATGCAACACGTTGAATCCAGCTACACTATTACCAATTCCAGCAGACCTAGATGAGATTGAGCAACATGATTGTTTATTCAGAACAGAAGAAGAGACGATAGGGAGAGTAGATCTCAAAGATACTCCCCTGACTGAGTGTGATGGTACTTTATGGGTGGATGGTTCGTGCTTCAAGCTTCCGAATGGTGATACGACTGCTGCATATGCTATCACGACTTTGCATACCATTGTGGAAACTGCACGTGTGCCACAAAATTCGGCTCAAGCAGCAGAATTGATTGCCCTTACGAGAGCATGCGTGTTGTCTGAAGGAATGAGAGTGAATATATATACTGATAGCCAGTACGCCTTTGGCGTGGCTCACAGTTTTGGACGATTGTGGAAGGAACGTGGGTTCCTGACTTCGCATGGAGCTAAGATTCAGAATGGCAAGTTGGTGAATGATCTCCTTGAGTCGCTGACCCTACCGTTGCAAGTTGCGATTATGAAATGCAGTGCGCACAGGAAAATCACTGATGATGTTGGTCGTGGTAATGCGTTTGCTGATGAAGTCGCGAAAGAAACAGCAAAAGATGTGAAGACTCGAATGTATGTTGCAGGCCCTGCCAGATGGGTTGGTGATGTTGGAATGTGTGAAAACACAATAGAGAGTGTAAAGTCCCTTCAAGCTGAAGCCACAGAGAAAGAGTTGAGCAAGTGGAAAGAAAGTATGGGTTAGTTGGATGAGAATGGTTGTTGGATTGATTTGTCAGAACATAGGCGATGGTTGTTACCTGATGCATATGTACTTCCAGTGGTTACTATGGCACATGGAATGGCACACATCAGTACGAAAGGAATCTGTAAGTTGTTGGCTCCAGTATGGCAGAATGCTGGAATTCCTAAGTGTGCAGAGAATGTGGTCAAGAATTGTATGGTATGCTTGAAGTACAACCCTGGTAGGGGAACCCCAACTCCAGCTGGTCATTTTGCGCCTCCATCATACCCATTTGAAGTTTTGCAGCTGGATTTTATCCACATGGAAAGGTGCAACAACCTGAAATACGTATTAGTGGTTGTTTGCGCTTTCTCAAAATGGATAGAGGCCTATCCTCTAAAGGATAACACTGCCCTGTCCACAGCCAAAGCCCTTGTGAAGGAATTCTTCCCTAGGTTTGGAATGCCAAGAATGGTGTGGAGTGATAATGGGAGTGAGTTTGTGGGCCATGTGATGAAGAATGTGTGTGAGGGACTAGGTATAAGGCAGAAGTTTCACGCTGCAAATCACCCCCAATCAGCTGGATTAGTAGAGCGCTACAATGGCGCTCTAAAACTCAAACTGGCCAAAATCCAAGCGAGCTCAGGTCTTAAATGGCCTGACGCTCTGCCTCTAGCACTCCTGTCCACCAGAATGACCGTACACTCACGAGTGGGACTTAGTCCCTACGAGGTCGTTTTTGGCCGCCCGGCCAATGTATGGGGTGTGCCAAGACCGACGAAATTCAGTGAAATCGAGCATCCAGTACTGTTTGATTACTTGCACGAATTGACAGCTAAACTGCGTGTTTTACACCAACAGGTGCATGATACTCTCCCCCCGGCTTCTGAAGCTCCTGGACACCCTATCGAACCAGGCACGTGGATCCTTGTGAAAAACTTCCAGCGGAAAACCAACGATGAGCCCCGCTGGATTGGCCTTCACCTCGTACTACTGTCTACAAGATCAGCTGTTCGAGTGAAGGGGAAGAAAAACTGGATCCACGGCACCCACATCAAAAGGATCCCTTTGCCTCTGCAGTATGACCAGTGGGTCCAGGAGGGTATCGCGGACTCTGAAACAGACACTGTACCTCGTTTTGTGCCGTTCAGTGATGCACGCATAAAAGGCACAACTTCAGCGCAGGAAAGTGACGATATTTTGCAGGAAGCTGTGCCACCGTCAATTCGATTGGACACTACAGAGCCTGAACTTTTGTTCCAAGATCAAACAGTACCTGGCCGTTCTCGTTACGATCTAAGGCCAAGGCCTATGGACAAATAAATATTCTTTTCCTTTTACCTTTTTATTTTTTGATAACCAGAGCTCTCCCATCTGAAGGACTTTCTTGATTTTTGTTTTTCGAACCACCATCCGGGTTCAGCCGCAGGGTCGCGGTGCCAAGACTTTGGGGTACAGGCCGAAGACGTTAGGTCGACGGTTCTGGTTGGTCTAGGGCGTTCCCTGGACTGACAGACGTACTCCTCAGCAGAAGAAACTCACCCACGCGAGCGGCACGATTAGAGGATGGAGTTTTTTAAGATGGAGAGACCCGCTGAGGAAATGAACTTTAAAGCAAGAATGTGTAAAATAATGAAAAGCAAACGTTTTGTGTTTTATGCCTGTTTGTATTATGTAGTATGATAGTGTTTACTGTAGGATTTGTATTCTTCTCCTCTCAAGAGCCCATTGCACCCACTGTACAGCCTATACCTCCTCCTACTATCTCCTCACACTCTTTTCACCCTCTACCTGAACATGAACAAGCTAGACGGTCTGAATTTGTGAACAACTCGTTTATTCAGCTTCTGCACCAGCACCAACTAGTCATGAATACGACCAATTGTTGGGTGTGTGGTTTAAAGCCACATACCATTAATAAGGGTATTCCTTATCTAGTGCTGCCGTATAGTTACAATGGACTGTCATGGGCATTCCAGACCATGTTTCTCTATGCACTAGAAGCCTACTCCCCGCGACAACCGCGTTCCATCAGACCTAGCACCAATAATAAAGCTTTAATGAAAGGAGTTGCCGATATGAGCAGAGATATCGATGCATACTCATCCATTCCAAAAGAAGAGTTGAGAGCTTATGTAGGGTGGAACGGCACGGGGTATAGTATTAGTCTAGGTGAAAGACAGCGGAAAATCTCATCCCCAATCTGGGTCGTACCCCACATAGGTCGGTTCTGTTTGCAAGGTAATGGTCAGAATCCTAGGGCTCAACTGGGAAGAAGTGACTGTACTGAAACGTACACTTTTCCGTCACAGTTTTCCCCTGCGTTTTTGGCTGCCAAGGGTACATATTTTATCTGCAATGACCGAGCATATACATGGTTGCCCCCTGACTTCTCGGGCACATGTTATATTGCAAATCTGTTACCGCCAACATTTACTGCCGCCTCTGACTATCACAAGACCAGAGTTGTGAGAGGCGTGATTAGTAAGGAGGATACTGCCGGTCAGGAAGCGGGAGATTTCTTTTTGGGTTTCCTGCCGTTTTGGGGACCTATGGTCAATAGTAGGAACCTGAGACAGCTGACTCGTGTGGTTGAATCCACTGTTAATGTTACGGCTGGTGCCCTTGGTAATTTGACAGCTGAACTCCAAGCGGATCGCCTCATGACTTTGCAGAACCGCATGGTTCTAGATGTCATACTTGCAGACCGAGGTGGGGTATGTAAGGTTATCCAATCCAGTTGTTGCATTTTCATACCAGACAACGCTCCAACAGTTTATCAAGCCATCTCCAAACTACATAAAATATCTGAGTCCATACACGTGGATAAAGGAGATTGGTCACTGGTGGGGTGGTTCTGGGAACTGATATCTGCCTGGGGTTGGAAAGTTCTGATGGTCATTGGAATGATCTTAGCCATCCTTTTCCTGTTCTGTCTGTGCATACAGTGTTCTCCTGCGATATGTGGCCTCTGTGCTACATTATGTGTAAGGAAACCTGTATCGAGGGACGAGCTAAGTAATAGGATGATGCTACAGCAACACCTCCATGACTTCGTGAATATTGACCTAGACTCGGATTGAAATGAGTATAGTTATTGCCTATGTAAGGGCAAAAGGAGGGTCTGTCGTACTTTAGAATTTGGGACCGCGTAGGAGGCAAGGCCCTACCCCTGTCTATCCCGGTAATAGTGAAACGCGAATGGTTAATGCGGTATGTACAAGTGCTTTTTGTAACGTTTTAGCCATGAATGCACTGTGTATACGTTATTATACATCACTACGTGGGTTCCATTTTGTATCGGTGGCCATCTTATGGTTGCCCTCACATAGGCTATATAGCATGAAGCGAATACGGGCCTTTTAGAGCACATGTGCCTTTCCTTGACTTTTCTGTGACCTGGGCAGCTTGGCTCCGCTGCCCCAGGTCAAACCGGTCTCACGAGTTCCCCGTCCTCTGGCCACCTGTGATTAGCATCAGGGCTTGACACACCATAAAGTCCTTTCATCCTACACGAGCCTCTAGCTAATCTCTTTCACATCTGACTGTTCCTGCTTTATGGCTTGTTTCCCAAAACAGGAGATGCTCATGTTTATTGGGGCCTATCGATATCTGACGTGGGATCTGAGCCTTGCTGTGTAAATAATTGAGGGCTGGCTTAACTGGAATGTGGGATGGTCATCATGATGCTGCTTTTTCGTTTGTAATGTATACTTTATATGACCATGCCATAAAACCTAGGAATGTATGCCTGAGGCAGGATATTTTGTATTTAAGAAGAAGCCCGTTTCTGTGATTTTCAGCAGTCTCCTGAGAACATACACGCTGTTGTACTTCTAGGACGCCTGTAATTGGTCTGCAGCCAATAAACTGATCTTTGACTTCACCCAGAAGACTCTGTGTTTCTGTAGGTCTGAAACAGGAAGAACCCCGAAGTCATAGGGTGTGTTCCCCTGCACCGCTGGGCTTAAAATACCCAGTACTTCAACCGTCGGTCGGAGGCTTTTCTCCGTCCGACTCGTACCCGGTAAAATAACCCTACAAACTTGCAAGTACGATTCGTACGGAAACACCATTTCCGTACGAGTCGGAAAAAACACCGACCGACTGTAAAAACACATACCAATGTGATTCGGGACAGCGCCGACGTGACGTCGGGACGCATGCAGGCTGCATTTCACGAACCAGGAAGTACGAATCGTACCAACACCAGTCCGGACGGTAATATTTTTACGGCACCCAAAAAGTGCCGGAAAAGCAAAGTACGGCGCGATGCGAGCAGAATTGGGGGCCCAGTACGCGCCAAACACCCCCAGACCCCACGGATGTACGTGCCGTACCCCCACCCGTGTATGTACACCCGTGTATGCACGAGTCGTACCCCCACCCGTGTATGTACACCCGTGTATGTACGAGTCGTACCCCCACCCGTGTATGTACACCGATGTATGTACGAGTCATACCCCCACCCGTGTATGTACACCCGTGTATGTACGAGTCGAACCCCCACCCGTGTATGTACGAGACGAACCCCCACCCGTGTATGTACACCCGTGTATGTACGAGTCGTTCATACACGGGTGTACATACACGGGTGGGGGTATGACTCGTACATACACGGGGTGTACATACACGGGTGGGGGTTCGACTCGTACATACACGGGTGAAGGTTCGACTCGTACATACACGGGTGTACATACACGGGTGGGGGTACGACTCATACATACACGGGTGTACATACACGGGTGGGGGTTCGACTCGGACATACACAGGTGGGGGTTCGACTCGTACATACACGGGTGGGGGTTCGACTCGTACATACACGGGTGGGGGTTCGACTCGTACATACACGGGTGTACATACACGGGTGGGGGTATGACTTGTACATACACGGGTGTACATACACGGGTGGGGGGTTGACTGGTACATACACGGGTGGGGGTTTGACTCGATCATACACGGGTGTACATACACAGGTGGTGGTTCGACTCGTACATACACGGGTGGGGGTTCGACTTGTACATACACGGGTGTACATACACGGGTGGGGTACGACTCGTACATACACGGGTGTACATACACGGGTGGGGGTACGACTCGTACATACACGGGTGTACATACACGGGTGGGGGTTCGACTTGTACATACACGGGTGTACATACACGGGTGGGGGTACGACTCGTACATACACGGGTGGGGGTACAGCACGTACATCCGCGGGGTCTGTGGGGGGAGTTCGGCGCATATGCCGGCACATGTCTCCATGGTTGCTATTGCAGTTTGGTCCGTACGGTGTATTTTCCATACGGTTGTAAAATTGGAAGGACGGGACGGATCGTACTTGCGCGGTCGGACTTAATTTTTCCGATTCGTAGGGTAAATCGTCCGAGGATGTGTCGGACACATTTTCCGACCCGAGGACATGTGGGGATAATTTCCCAATGCGATTCGTATGGACTTTTTCCCATACGAATCGTACTTGCCAGTTTGTACGCTACTTGTACGATTCGTACGGTAAAAATCCCAGATACGATTCGTATGGGGAAATTTTTTCCAGGATCCGAATCGGCACCTAACTCTCCTTTGTCGCTCTTCTGTCCTGTATATCTGGTTTTTATATGTGTTTTAATGTGCTCAGTTATATTTGTGTCAAATGTTCCCTCCTTAGGCCATGGAAATGTGTGTACCTTCATGTGTTAATGCCACTCGTGGCAATACTTGTTAAGTCATTTCATGTGTTTGGGGAACCCACTCTCCATATGTTTTAGTGGAGAATGCATGAACATTTTAATAATTTGGATAATACATTTCAAATGACATTATCCTAGTTTGGTTTGTCCAACTGTAGAGGCAATTTGTACGTGGTGCACTCTTATAATTTATGAACTATGAGCTCAGCACTTACACTTTTTTCATCAAACAGCTCAAAAGAGCATTTCATTAAAAAAAGATAAGACTCCATATGTAGTATTGTAACACAGCGTGCATATGTGATAAGTTAGATAAAACCTGCACAAATTCAAATTTTCATACAATACAGTTTTCAAAAATAACCAATGCAATATCACCACATACAAGAATACATTTCAGTAATGGTCGACAGAAAAAATTACTTTGTCAAAACAAACCCTAGCACGTTCAGCACATTTTCACCTCTAGCAAGAGACTACTAGCGTGGGACGTGTTCCTAAGTGAACAGGATAGCTGGCACTATCACTCCTAAGCAAAGGTGGTAATCATAGACACTGTTGAGTAATAACTCTGGAATCTCCAGCCCCTCATGGCCACACACGTTTTATGCCAAGTTTTCTTGGTTCAATTTTTCCTTAAACAAATTCTGCCCAGTACACCCAGGGTCCAGCAAAGGCACATTCCACACCTTTTCCAGACACTACAGGTGTTAAAAAACCACTTTAGCAGAGGGAAACTGCTATGATGTGTCTTAGTCTGTTTTCCCCTCTACCTCATGTGTCATGTAGTTTGATCGAATATAGGGTTTATGACATTCTTTGGTTTCTTATCAGTTGGAGAGTGTGAGTCCCTGATGTGTACATGGGGTTCCTTTGCTCCAATAAACTTCTCCTAAAGATCTTCGTTTGTTCCTGACTCTTCTGTGGAATTACCGTACTTCATTTTGGCGACAGATGGAATGCTTCGCCACAAAATTTTCATTATTCCTGCATTCTGGAGCTGACTACAGGAACCCTCTGTTCTGCTGGCAACCCTGAAGCTGTTGCGGTAGGATTGTTTCATTCCCTACCCTCCCTGCCACTTTGCTCGTCTTTCACCACTTTGTGCTACGTTTCCACCATTCCAGTGCCTTATCTGGTTGGTGCCAGCTGCCTCTCTGACTCATTGTGTCCCTGCGTTACTCTTATCTGTACTTTTTGCTGCTTGCCCTGTGTTTTCAATTAACCCCAACCTCGTGGACCTTGTTACAATCCTTGCCGTTTTCTTTATTTCACACCAGCAATTTACTGCTGCACCATCGCCTGCAAACTGCCACTGAGGCTCGCGCTTCATTTCATCATCGCTATTCTCACAAGCCCAGCCTCTGCCTGCCACGTGCCACTCCTTGCCTGCATTATTACGTCGATCCTTATCAGTTGGAGAGTGGCAGTCTCTGATGTGTACATGGGGTTCCTTTGCTCCAATAAACTTCTCCTAAAGATCTTCATTTGTTCCTGACTCTTCTATGGAATTACGGTACTTCATAAACCTTTGATCTAAACAACTATGAGACCGAGATGTCAACTCTGCCCAATCAAGGAAACTATGACACAAAAATCTGCATCCTGGGAGTTATCAAGAACTATACACAGTATTGCACTATATTCTCCTTAGCTAGTGGTCAAACAAAGGTGACTTCCGAGGTAATGCCTCTGAGGCCACCTTACCACTGATACATTCAGGACATATAAAACTGGTAATATGCCCGACCCTGTCAGTGGCAGGGCACACACGGCTATCTCTTTACACTTCTCCCTAGTCTGCCATACGCCAAACTCTTTAGACTTCATTTTAGGTCCGGATGTAGTCTCTTACCCTATGTGATGGCTGCTTCAAGATGGACCTCTGCCCCAGGGATTAAGAAGAACTTCCAATCAATTGTCGGGTCTGCCCACCTTTCTCGTTGAGCAACTTGAATCAGTCCGGATGGGGTCACCTTCCTTCGGCTACAGTCAAGTACGAGGTCCCAGTCCTCCTTTGATGGCTCGCCAAAATGTTGCTCGAATTGGATTTCCTAAAAAAAACAGAAGATAAGAGGCATTTGGAAAAACAGGAAGAGTTTGTTTGATTAAACAGTTCAGCTGGGAGAACAATTACAGGCACTAGGTCTGAGGACTGTCTCAATTTTCATTGGGTTTGTGGTCACTTTATATACAATATTACAACAAGCAGTAAAGGTTTCAGGCGTGCCATACATATGTGTTGCCTTTAGAGTCATAAATGAATGTTCAATGGTTACTACAGGCGAGTCTTGACCTGCGTAGATACAGTGTGGCAGTGCTGAATATGTTCAGATGTCCTTTATTGGGAGTGCGTGATCACTACGTGTGATAGGCCCTGATTGGCTATGTGTTCCTAACTCATGTGGCATCTGGTTTTCCCATGGTGTTTTTGGAGCATGCATACCTCCCTATCCATGTGTGCTTTATTGGGTCAATTAATCCAGACTATTGCAATGTTGCTTCTTCTATCAGTGGAACTGATCAAGAGTTTCCTGTCCGAGTATTTGCCTGCAGTTATGCACCCTACCACCTGTGACCCATCAATCAGTAATCCTGGGAATAGGTCGCAGGGCCTGCCTGACTATATACTTGCGTGTCAAGGTAGATGTGGAGTTCAGAACGTGTGATTATATTGATAAGGACCATAGTTCATTTTTAACTTTAAACTCATCTATCTTCATATTAACAAATCCGATAGTGACAGTTGAGAGGGAGAGAGCAATGAAAGTTAAAGGCCATATTTACAAAGGGCGTGCATTGCCTCTGCATCACACAAGGCAGCAGAAGCCCTTAACTGAGATTTAGTGAGCCACGCACAGCTACCTTGCATGCTTTAGGAAATCCAGGATAACGCAAGGCAGTGTATTTTGCTTCCTTGTGTTACCTTGCAACAGTTAGGGGTTCTATGGATGGAGTGGAGGCATTCCCACGCATCCACCTATAGATTGTGGGGTAGTCCTAGATTTGCATAGAGTTGTAAACGTAGTATTGCATCTAATAACACACCTCCCAGGCCCAGTCATATCCAGGAGAAATATCATTATTTCTTCTTGTTACTTGTTGCGGAATGCATCACACATAGAAAATGAGGAATGTATTGAAGGATTTTGTTGTGCAGGAAGATGTAGCCTCCCTGTACAAAAGCAATCCTGCTCATTGTCCACCATTGTGCAAGGGTGGCTGCATTGGCGCTAAGCAGCACACAGTGCAACAGCACAAGAAGGCAGCAGAAATGCGCCATATCTTTGTTAAAATGGCATATTTCTAAATGTAAATTAAAATTTCTGATGTCTTCCTTTTACGCAACGCAGTGCAACAAGTTGCCATGCTGCACTGCGTTGCGTAAAATAATGGTAAATCTGCATCTGAATGCCCAAGGGGCATATTATCAAGCACGGCTTGATAATATGCCCTTGAGAATTCCAATAGAAGCCCATGTTGACACCAGAACATGGGCTTCTATGGGAATTCTCTGCGGCATATTATCAAATAATTTCTGCCGCTTAGGATTAGGGAGTAGTGGACAGTGCCAGGACACCTACTTGGTAATCGCGCGCTTTACAAGTCACGATAACATACCATAACATAACATCAAGCCCATTATCGCCGCTTTAGCGGCAGTTTTCTGCCGCTAAAGTGGCGATTATTTTAACGCCGTTTCTTGATAATATGCGCTTCGTGAATACTGCAGGTGTGTTGTTGTGACCGCACGGAAGGACTGTGGACTCCAGGCCCCAGGAGGGAGTGGGCAGCCTTGTTACCTGTGGCCCCTCCCTCCCGCACCGGACCCTCAAAAAAGCTTGCGCCTCCCGCAGCGCGGGACGCGCTTCGTGAAGACTGCAGGTGTGTTGTTGTGACCGCACGGAAGGACTGTGGACTCCAGGCCCCAGGAGGCAGTGGGCAGCCTTGTTACCTGTGGCCCCCTGCCTCCCGCACCGGACCCTCAAAAAAGCTCGCGCCTCCCGCAGCGCAGGACGCGCGCGGGCGGACGCCGGGCTAAGCCCGGGCAAAGGGCGGGCCCTCTGTGGCCCTCAGAGGCCAGAAGAGGCCGGGCCGGGGTCATACTCTGTCTTGTGTGAGGGTCACACACAGTACATTATACCACTCATCAATCATGGCCGAGAGTCACGATTCCGCGACATTGAGTAAGGTAGGGGGTCCCTCGAAAGGTACACTAGATCGCTACTTTAGCAAAGTTCTCATTGATGGAGGGAAGGAAGATATTCTAGCAGAGCGACGGGCTGAGCGTCACCAGTCAGTGGAATACATGAAGAACAGGCCCTTGATAGACTTAATTCAACAAGCTACCTTGCCTGATGTCAGCCCCTCTAATGAAAGTGATGACTTGTTGTCTTTAGATAGCGTTCCTGTACTCCTGCGGGAGTTTTCCACCCAACCCGCATGATAATGCCCTTACGAATTCTATTTCCACTCATGTTAATTCTTTAGTGGACATAGAAGAGATTGCTAACTCTCCTTTGCCAAACACGGTGATAGCTAAAAAGAAGACTAGGAAATTATTTTCTTCCAAAGTTCCTGGTCCTCCACTAAACAAAAGGAGGAAAAAGGGGGGAGACTCAAGCAGACCTAGGACAAGCCACACCGACTTTGGGGAAAAAATAAAGAAAATTAATGCCACTAATTTGGATGCATCTACTGTTAAGGCCCCTATAGCAATTACACCTACTACAAAGGTCGCCTCTAATACAGTTCCGACATCGGTGGAATTGGTCGCTACCTCACACTGTCCACCTAAGGAAATACAGCATACTGACCAGCTGGCAAATATCGAACATCTCATAAGGTCATTCATTCTACCAATCATTGAGAGGTTGAAGAGGGTCGAGGAAAGGCTACGGAATTTAGAGCTGGCTACTTGTAGTAAAGTGGGGCAGGCTAAGGACCTACCGGTCCTAGCCCATCCTCCTGTAACCATTACGCCTTTGTCCATTCCCGCTCTAAGTGAATGCCCAATTGTAGGTAGTACGATTCCAGATCCCAGGCAACAGAGGCCTATATCACCCAAACCTGTAAGGCATTCGGTCCCACCTGCTCTTAGCAAAACATATAGGGCCGAAAAAAATCAGGGTGTGGGAAATATGGGTGTCGATAGGAGTTCTAGTACTGTTAAGGATACAAAATGTAAGGAGCCCCAAGTTGAACTACCTCCTGAATCTGTCCCTTACGTAGTTATACTAGCGGGAGTTCCTAAACTACCAGATGGCAGGAGGGAAGGGTTCTTTCAACTCAAAAATAAAACAGTTCACTGGCTGAGACAGTATCGTCCCCTTCCTTATAACATTAATGGTGAGATTCTCCATGTACGCAGACTCCCTTGGCTAGGAAGCAGGGCGAAGGATATCAAGGGGGACCTAATTGTTATAAATTTTAGAGATCCCAAGGCTGTTATACACATCCTAAACTGGCCAATAGGGAATCCTGGTTATTCTATTGTCCCCCTCGAACTTACTTACTTTTATCCCAGAACCCAAGGGATTAGAGTTGGGTACCCCGCTGTTTGTGATTTCCCCCAGACTAACCTAAGTGCACCTCCAGAGGATGGCTATATATTTCTAGAACCAAATCCTATTCCAAAAGTTTTGGATAATGCCTCAAGGTGAGATACATTACCGCCTAGGAATTATGGGAATAGAAACAGGAGGATGGACCACTTGATACCATTCACGCCGCTAGAGGCTGTAAATAGGTATGAAGCTCTTTCTGGCCTCGACGGATGCGACTGACATATGTGGTCACTGACTAATTCACCCCCTGTTTTTGCCCAACCTAATCCAAATGATATTTTCAGTCCATTGGACATTGGCAAACCTGACCTAATTGTACAATCTGGACAGTGTATGGGGACCCAGATTTTAGAACCCCCTGTTGAATTCCCCTCTATCCCCTTTTTCACTCCTTGTCTCCCCATAAATTCTATACCTGTCCAAGGGGCTGGTGTTGGTTTCCCCACGTTGAGCAATTCCAATGGTTCTCTGGATTTATTACCATCTAAGAACGCCTTGGTTGCTGACCATGTCAGAATCCTTTCGTGGAATGTGGCGGGTCTTAAAAACAAGCTTCCTATTGCTGAGTGGGGTGCGTTTATTGCCACTTTTGATATCTGTTTGTTTCAGGAAACTTGGCTGCTTAATGAGAGTGTGGTCTCGGGCTTTGCAACTTATGATATCTTGGCAAGCATGAGCACTAGGGGCAGACCTTCGGGTGGTCTGTCCATATGGGTTGGTACACACCTAGGAGTAAAGGCACTGGAAATTCAAACCAATTCTCGGGATGTTCAACTCGTTCTGTTGGATCCAGTAAATGGCCCTAAAATTGCATTGATTAATGTTTATGCAAGGCCAAATAAGCGGGGCCATGAATCTGAGACTATTGCTGAACTGTCCAAACTTATGCAGCCACTTGACCCCTCCACTGTGATATTACTGGGTGGGGATTTTCATTGTCACTTTGAGCCCCTTTGGGACCCAAATTTAGGAGATGTAGATGAAGTGGATCTATTATGGAATATCCCAGATCCGTTGACACCGTTGGTTAAAGTCTGGACTCCCCCTGTCTTGCAATTGCAGTCGCTGGCCCTAGCAGCATCACTGCGAGCATGCAATGGCAGGGTGAATCCAGATAGACCTGGGAAGGCAACCTTTAACAGACTAAACCATACTTCAATCATTGATTATATTTTTATTGAAGCTAGGTATTGGGATAGGATTCATAAATTTGAGGTCATTGAGAGGTTTGATAGTGACCATAATGCCTTAGCTCTGACCCTAAAACCGGGGAGCTTTGGCTTAAAAAATCCTTCATCGGACGTAAACAAAGTAATTAGTCCACTGATTATTACAAACTGCAGAAGGAGGGTCAAATGGTCTGAATTCCTAACGTCCGATAGTAAACTTGCGGAACTTTACGAGATTATTATACCATTTCTTGAAGAAATGGGGAGAACTGGCCCATCGGTCAGCCCTATCGATATACATGGCCAATTGGTTACGGCTTTAAAAGATACATTGTTTCCGGTAAAAAAAGGTAACTCAGCTTCAGACCACAACTGTTCGCTGGTTTAATATGACTTGTCGCATGGCCAAAAAAGCTCTGTTGCTGGCCATTAAAACCAACGACAGAGAAGTCATTAGGGTAAATCGCTCCCTATATAAAAAAACAATTAGTGATGCGAAGAAGGAAAGGGAGGTTGCAATGTGGGAAGAACTGGGTTTGGCACTTAGCCGAAATGATGCCAAATCTTTTTGGACCATTGTAGCAACTGGAGTTGGTGGGCAACACCACGCTCCTGCACCTAATATTGCCTCCTCAATCTGGGAAAGTCACTTTGGCGACTTATATGGTATGCCCGATTAGGATGGTTTAATTATTGGCACCCTCGAACCTTTACCTCCTTCCGGATGTTGTGATCCAGCTGATCTTTTTACTCTGATTGAGGTGGAAACAGCGATAGGAAAGATGCTTCCCAACAAGGCTCCCGGCCTTGATAAATTGCCTGGAGACCTGTTCAGGGCACATCCAAAGATATGGGCCCCCTATTTGGTTACCCTATTTAACTGCATCTTACATGGGGACAATGTGCCCCCAACTTGGCTTGGAGCTGAAATTGTCCCTATCCTAAAAAAGGGTTGCCCATTGACCCCTTCCAACTACAGGCCCATTAGTCTAATCGATACTTCCCAAAAATTAATGGGGAGGATTTTGTTGGATAGGGTCCTGGAGTGGATTGAAGAGAAAGGGATCCTTTCCACCTTCCAGGCAGGTTTTAGGGCTGGCATTTCTACTTTCGATCAGATTTTTCGCCTGCAGGTCCTGTATTGGAAAACAGCCAAGGTGGAGGGTGGCAGCCTCTACCTTGTGTTTGTGGACCTGCGGGCAGCTTTCGACTTAGTCCCACGAGTTAAATTGTGGCAGGTTCTAGCCGATCTGGGCCTTCCGCCCTATTTGTTAGCAGTCTTACTTAGGCTTCATGAAAATAACTTTGCCCAGGTGAGATGTGGCAAGCACGGTGACCTTACTGATCGATTTCCTGTTCACAAAGGTGTCCGCCAAGGGGGTGTGTTGGCTCCCACACTATTTAGTCTTTACATCAATGGTCTTGTGGACCATCTGAATTGTGTGATAAACAATGATGGCCCAAACCTGGCAACAGGTCGAGTGCCCGCTCTGATGTTCGCAGACGACACTCTGTTGTTGTCTAGAACATCATCGGGCATTCAAAACACACTCGATGGTTTTGTAAAGTTCTGCGAGCAGCGGGGATTGGAAATCAACTTAGGGAAAACAAAATTTATGATTTTCAACCCCCCTAAGCGGGTACGCCCAAACCCAGTTTTATGCGGCACTCCCCTTGAAAGGGTTAAAACTTTTGTCTACCTGGGTCTTACTCTAACTGAGAATTTTAACTGGGATAAGCAGATAGCCAAGTCGACGCTTAAGCTTTCCCAGTTGGTGGGGGGTCTCAATAAAGTTTTCAAAAAATCGACTTATAAACCAGTGTCACCTGTTTTGGAGATTTTTTGTCGACAGGCCAGAGCGGCCGTAATTTATGGGGCTGATTTGTGGGGACATAAGCAAATAGAGACCCTTACCAAGGTTGAGCAGTCCTTCTTAAGAACACTTGTAGGGCTCCCCTCTAGCACGCCTCTGACTCCCTTGAAATTTGATTTTGGCCTAGTCTCAATAGATGAGATTGTAAGTGCCAGACCAATCTTGTATTGGAAAAGGTTGTGGTTGGTTCCCGAACTGGCCTCATACAGAGCTGAATTTACTGAGATCTGGTCTCTCCTTAAATCTAAAAAGATCCCCTGGCTCCAACATATCAAAGCAGCTAGCGCCTGTCTAGGACACCCGGAACTCTGGGCTTCCCCAGAAACATTTTGTACCGGGTTAACAAAGAAAGAATTATATTCCCTGATATGTATAGGGAATTTCCAAATACTTTCGAGCTCTACAATGGTGGGTAGATTGACTTCTGAGTTCCTCACAGTTAAATCTGACTCAAAATTCGAGGAATTCATGGACCTAATCGAACCCCCGCTTGCTCGAAAATTATACATCCAGCTTAGACATGGTACTTTACCAGTTAGGTCCTTTTCAGCTAAGTGGCAGATGCAGAACCAGGAAAGTTGTCCCGCTTGTAATCACAAATTGGAGACCGTTTTACATGTGTTGTTCTTCTGCCCTGTATACTCTGCAATTAGAAAATGTTGGTTAATTCCGATTTGTAGGAATTTGGGATTTCGTCACCTTAAGCAGGCTCTTAGGTCCCTAACTTATGACACCCACCCCCTATTGTATTTGCAGTATCTCTCTATTTATATGGCATGTGGCGCAGGAGACGAATCTTTTTAAATTAATTTTTGTATTCACTTTCCTCATGATAACTTGTTGTTTAATTCTTTTTTAAAATGTAACATTATTTATTGTTTTACTGTACTTGACGATGTACTTATGTGCACTTTTATGGTCTTATGGCCGAAATAAAGTTATCACTGACTGATAATATGCGCCTCTATCTCTGGGAGAAAACTGCATGCAATGCCACCGCTGGGCTGGAAGCTTCAGCTGCTTTTCGAGGGAAGTGCCTGTGAGCATGCCATGTTCTGTCCATGGAGCCATGCTCTGACGTCGCTGTCAGCATTGTACTTTGAAATAGATGTTGATCTATGTTGATCTTGTTGTGCAGGAAGATGTAGCCTCCCTGTACAAAAGCAATCCTGCTCATTGTCCACCATTGTGCAAGGGTGGCTGCATTGGCGCTAAGCAGCACACAGTGCAACAGCACAAGAAGGCAGCAGAAATGCGCCATATCTTTGTTAAAATGGCATATTTCTAAATGTAAATTAAAATTTCTGATGTCTTCCTTTTACGCAACGCAGTGCAACAAGTTGCCATGCTGCACTGCGTTGCGTAAAATAATGGTAAATCTGCATCTGAATGCCCAAGGGGCATATTATCAAGCACGGCTTGATAATATGCCCTTGAGAATTCCAATAGAAGCCCATGTTGACACCAGAACATGGGCTTCTATGGGAATTCTCTGCGGCATATTATCAAATAATTTCTGCCGCTTAGGATTAGGGAGTAGTGGACAGTGCCAGGACACCTACTTGGTAATCGCTCGCTTTACAAGTCACGATAACATACCATAACATAACATCAAGCCCATTATCGCCGCTTTAGCGGCAGTTTTCTGCCGCTAAAGTGGCGATTATTTTAACGCCGTTTCTTGATAATATGCGCTTCGTGAAGACTGCAGGTGTGTTGTTGTGACCGCACGGAAGGACTGTGGACTCCAGGCCCCAGGAGGCAGTGGGCAGCCTTGTTACCTGTGGCCCCTCCCTCCCGCACCGGACCCTCAAAAAAGCTTGCGCCTCCCGCAGCGCGGGACGCGCTTCGTGAAGACTGCAGGTGTGTTGTTGTGACCGCACGGAAGGACTGTGGACTCCAGGCCCCAGGAGGCAGTGGGCAGCCTTGTTACCTGTGGCCCCTCCCTCCCGCACCGGACCCTCAAAAAAGCTCGCGCCTCCCGCTTCGCGGGACGCGCTTCGTGAAGACTGCAGGTGTGTTGTTGTGACCGCACGGAAGGACTGTGGACTCCAGGCCCCAGGAGGCAGTGGGCAGCCTTGTTACCTGTGGCCCCTCCCTCCCGCACTGGACCCTCAAAAAAGCTCGCGCCTCCCACAGCGCGGGACGCGCTTCGTGAAGACTGCAGGTGTGTTGTTGTGACCGCACGGAAGGACTGTGGACTCCAGGCCCCAGGAGGCAGTGGGCAGCCTTGTTACCTGTGGCCCCTCCCTCCCGCACCGGACCCTCAAAAAAGCTCGCGCCTCCCGCAGCGCAGGACGCGCGCGGGCGGACGCCGGGCTAAGCCCGGGCAAAGGGCGGGCCCTCTGTGGCCCTCAGAGGCCAGAAGAGGCCGGGCCGGGGTCATACTCTGTCTTGTGTGAGGGTCACACACAGTACATTATACCACTCATCAATCATGGCCGAGAGTCACGATTCTGCGACATTGAGTAAGGTAGGGGGTCCCTCGAAAGGTACACTAGATCGCTACTTTAGCAAAGTTCTCATTGATGGAGGGAAGGAAGATATTCTAGCAGAGCGACGGGCTGAGCGTCACCAGTCAGTGGAATACATGAAGAACAGGCCCTTGATAGACTTAATTCAACAAGCTACCTTGCCTGATGTCAGCCCCTCTAATGAAAGTGATGACTTGTTGTCTTTAGATAGCGTTCCTGTACTCCTGCGGGAGTTTTCCACCCAACCCGCATGATAATGCCCTTACGAATTCTATTTCCCCTCATGTTAATTCTTTAGTGGACATAGAAGAGATTGCTAACTCTCCTTTGCCAAACACGGTGTTAGCTAAAAAGAAGACTAGGAAATTATTTTCTTCCAAAGTTCCTGGTCCTCCACTAAACAAAAGGAGGAAAAAGGGGGGAGACTCAAGCAGACCTAGGACAAGCCACACCGACTTTGGGGAAAAAATAAAGAAAATTAATGCCACTAATTTGGATGCATCTACTGTTAAGGCCCCTATAGCAATTACACCTACTACAAAGGTCGCCTCTAATACAGTTCCGACATCGGTGGAATTGGTCGCTACCTCACACTGTCCACCTAAGGAAATACAGCATACTGACCAGCTGGCAAATATCGAACATCTCATAAGGTCATTCATTCTACCAATCATTGAGAGGTTGAAGAGGGTCGAGGAAAGGCTACGGAATTTAGAGCTGGCTACTTGTAGTAAAGTGGGGCAGGCTAAGGACCTACCGGTCCTAGCCCATCCTCCTGTAACCATTACGCCTTTGTCCATTCCCGCTCTAAGTGAATGCCCAATTGTAGGTAGTACGATTCCAGATCCCAGGCAACAGAGGCCTATATCACCCAAACCTGTAAGGCATTCGGTCCCACCTGCTCTTAGCAAAACATATAGGGCCGAAAAAAATCAGGGTGTGGGAAATATGGGTGTCGATAGGAGTTCTAGTACTGTTAAGGATACAAAATGTAAGAAGCCCCAAGTTGAACTACCTCCTGAATCTGTCCCTTACGTAGTTATACTAGCGGGAGTTCCTAAACTACCAGATGGCAGGAGGGAAGGGTTCTTTCAACTCAAAAATAAAACAGTTCACTGGCTGAGACAGTATCGTCCCCTTCCTTATAACATTAATGGTGAGATTCTCCATGTACGCAGACTCCCTTGGCTAGGAAGCAGGGCGAAGGATATCAAGGGGGACCTAATTGTTATAAATTTTAGAGATCCCAAGGCTGTTATACACATCCTAAACTGGCCAATAGGGAATCCTGGTTATTCTATTGTCCCCCTCGAACTTACTTACTTTTATCCCAGAACCCAAGGGATTAGAGTTGGGTACCCCGCTGTTTGTGATTTCCCCCAGACTAACCTAAGTGCACCTCCAGAGGATGGCTATATATTTCTAGAACCAAATCCTATTCCAAAAGTTTTGGATAATGCCTCAAGGTGAGATACATTACCGCCTAGGAATTATGGGAATAGAAACAGGAGGATGGACCACTTGATACCATTCACGCCGCTAGAGGCTGTAAATAGGTATGAAGCTCTTTCTGTCCTCGACGGATGCGACTGACATATGTGGTCACTGACTAATTCACCCCCTGTTTTTGCCCAACCTAATCCAAATGATATTTTCAGTCCATTGGACATTGGCAAACCTGACCTAATTGTACAATCTGAACAGTGTATGGGGACCCAGATTTTAGAACCCCCTGTTGAATTCCCCTCTATCCCCTTTTTCACTCCTTGTCTCCCCATAAATTCTATACCTGTCCAAGGGGCTGGTGTTGGTTTCCCCACGTTGAGCAATTCCAATGGTTCTCTGGATTTATTACCATCTAAGAACGCCTTGGTTGCTGACCATGTCAGAATCCTTTCGTGGAATGTGGCGGGTCTTAAAAACAAGCTTCCTATTGCTGAGTGGGGTGCGTTTATTGCCACTTTTGATATCTGTTTGTTTCAGGAAACTTGGCTGCTTAATGAGAGTGTGGTCTCGGGCTTTGCAACTTATGATATCTTGGCAAGCATGAGCACTAGGGGCAGACCTTCGGGTGGTCTGTCCATATGGGTTGGTACACACCTAGGAGTAAAGGCACTGGAAATTCAAACCAATTCTCGGGATGTTCAACTCGTTCTGTTGGATCCAGTAAATGGCCCTAAAATTGCATTGATTAATGTTTATGCAAGGCCAAATAAGCGGGGCCATGAATCTGAGACTATTGCTGAACTGTCCAAACTTATGCAGCCACTTGACCCCTCCACTGTGATATTACTGGGTGGGGATTTTCATTGTCACTTTGAGCCCCTTTGGGACCCAAATTTAGGAGATGTAGATGAAGTGGATCTATTATGGAATATCCCAGATCCGTTGACGCCGTTGGTTAAAGTCTGGACTCCCCCTGTCTTGCAATTGCAGTCGCTGGCCCTAGCAGCATCACTGCGAGCATGCAATGGCAGGGTGAATCCAGATAGACCTGGGAAGGCAACATTTAACAGACTAAACCATACTTCAATCATTGATTATATTTTTATTGAAGCTAGGTATTGGGATAGGATTCATAAATTTGAGGTCATTGAGAGGTTTGATAGTGACCATAATGCCTTAGCTCTGACCCTAAAACCGGGGAGCTTTGGCTTAAAAAATCCTTCATCGGACGTAAACAAAGTAATTAGTCCACTGATTATTACAAACTGCAGAAGGAGGGTCAAATTGTCTGAATTCCTAACGTCCGATAGTAAACTTGCGGAACTTTACGAGATTATTATACCATTTCTTGAAGAAATGGGGAGAACTGGCCCATCGGTCAGCCCTATCGATATACATGGCCAATTGGTTACGGCTTTAAAAGATACATTGTTTCCGGTAAAAAAAGGTAACTCAGCTTCAGACCACAACTGTTCGCTGGTTTAATATGACTTGTCGCATGGCCAAAAAAGCTCTGTTGCTGGCCATTAAAACCAACGACAGAGAAGTCATTAGGGTAAATCGCTCCCTATATAAAAAAGCAATTAGTGATGCGAAGAAGGAAAGGGAGGTTGCAATGTGGGAAGAACTGGGTTTGGCACTTAGCCGAAATGATGCCAAATCTTTTTGGACCATTGTAGCAACTGGAGTTGGTGGGCAACACCACGCTCCTGCACCTAATATTGCCTCCTCAATCTGGGAAAGTCACTTTGGCGACTTATATGGTATGCCCGATTAGGATGGTTTAATTATTGGCACCCTCGAACCTTTACCTCCTTCCGGATGTTGTGATCCAGCTGATCTTTTTACTCTGATTGAGGTGGAAACAGCGATAGGAAAGATGCTTCCCAACAAGGCTCCCGGCCTTGATAAATTGCCTGGAGACCTGTTCAGGGCACATCCAAAGATATGGGCCCCCTATTTGGTTACCCTATTTAACTGCATCTTACATGGGGACAATGTGCCCCCAACTTGGCTTGGAGCTGAAATTGTCCCTATCCTAAAAAAGGGTTGCCCATTGACCCCTTCCAACTACAGGCCCATTAGTCTAATCGATACATCCCAAAAATTAATGGGGAGGATTTTGTTGGATAGGGTCCTGGAGTGGATTGAAGAGAAAGGGATCCTTTCCACCTTCCAGGCAGGTTTTAGGGCTGGCATTTCTACTGTCGATCAGATTTTTCGCCTGCAGGTCCTGTATTGGAAAACAGCCAAGGTGGAGGGTGGCAGCCTCTACCTTGTGTTTGTGGACCTGCGGGCAGCTTTCGACTTAGTCCCACGAGTTAAATTGTGGCAGGTTCTAGCCGATCTGGGCCTTCCGCCCTATTTGTTAGCAGTCTTACTTAGGCTTCATGAAAATAACTTTGCCCAAGTGAGATGTGGCAAGCACGGTGACCTTACTGATCGATTTCCTGTTCACAAAGGTGTCCGCCAAGGGTGTGTGTTGGCTCCCACACTATTTAGTCTTTACATCAATGGTCTTGTGGACCATCTGAATTGTGTGATAAACAATGATGGCCCAAACCTGGCAACAGGTCGAGTGCCCGCTCTGATGTTCGCAGACGACACTCTGTTGTTGTCTAGAACATCATCGGGCATTCAAAACACACTCGATGGTTTTGTAAAGTTCTGCGAGCAGCGGGGATTGGAAATCAACTTAGGGAAAACAAAATTTATGATTTTCAACCCCCCTAAGCGGGTACGCCCAAACCCAGTTTTATGCGGCACTCCCCTTGAAAGGGTTAAAACTTTTGTCTACCTGGGTCTTACTCTAACTGAGAATTTTAACTGGGATAAGCAGATAGCCAAGTCGACGCTTAAGCTTTCCCAGTTGGTGGGGGGTCTCAATAAAGTTTTCAAAAAATCGACTTATAAACCAGTGTCACCTGTTTTGGAGATTTTTTGTCGACAGGCCAGAGCGGCCGTAATTTATGGGGCTGATTTGTGGGGACATAAGCAAATAGAGACCCTTACCAAGGTTGAGCAGTCCTTCTTAAGAACACTTGTAGGGCTCCCCTCTAGCACGCCTCTGACTCCCTTGAAATTTGATTTTGGCCTAGTCTCAATAGATGAGATTGTAAGTGCCAGACCAATCTTGTATTGGAAAAGGTTGTGGTCGGTTCCCGAACTGGCCTCATACAGAGCTGAATTTGCTGAGATCTGGTCTCTCCTTAAATCTAAAAAGATCCCCTGGCTCCAACATATCAAAGCAGCTAGCGCCTGTCTAGGACACCCGGAACTCTGGGCTTCCCCAGAAACATTTTGTACCGGGTTAACAAAGAAAGAATTATATTCCCTGATATGTATACGGAATTTCCAAATACTTTCGAGCTCTACAATGGTGGGTAGATTGACTTCTGAGTTCCTCACAGTTAAATCTGACTCAAAATTCGAGGAATTCATGGACCTAATCGAACCCCCGCTTGCTCGAAAATTATACATCCAGCTTAGACATGGTACTTTACCAGTTAGGTCCTTTTCAGCTAAGTGGCAGATGCAGAACCAGGAAAGTTGTCCCGCTTGTAATCACAAATTGGAGACCGTTTTACATGTGTTGTTCTTCTGCCCTGTATACTCTGCAATTAGAAAATGTTGGTTAATTCCGATTTGTAGGAATTTGGGATTTCGTCACCTTAAGCAGGCTCTTAGGTCCCTAACTTATGACACCCACCCCCTATTGTATTTGCAGTATCTCGCTATTTATATGGCATGTGGCGCAGGAGACGAATCTTTTTAAATTAATTTTTGTATTCACTTTCCTCATGATAACTTGTTGTTTAATTCTTTTTTAAAATGTAACATTATTTATTGTTTTACTGTACTTGACGATGTACTTATGTGCACTTTTATGGTCTTATGGCCGAAATAAAGTTATCACTGACTGATAATATGCGCCTCTATCTCTGGGAGAAAACTGCATGCAATGCCACCGCTGGGCTGGAAGCTTCAGCTGCTTTTCGAGGGAAGTGCCTGTGAGCATGCCATGTTCTGTCCATGGAGCCATGCTCTGACGTCGCTGTCAGCATTGTACTTTGAAATAGATGTTGATCTGTATCAAAATCAGACTTATGAAGTGTGGGGGATTAGGGCCCCACTTAGATGCCAAAGTCTTGCCCCCACCCCTCCTGGCACTGCTGAGACAGTGGGGCCCTGCCTTAAGCCTCTAAATTAGGCATTCACCCTGGGCTTTGCAGGAAGACTAGAAGATAAACATACTTTCAGGACAAACCACTACCACGCCTTGTTGTTTTTCCTCCTGGGGGAATGTTACATCCCCTTTCGGAATTCTGCATATTTTGGGCAGTATCATGTTAGCGTTTTGTTTGCGGCACCTGCACCTGCACTGGAGGGATTTGTGTGCTCCTTTGTGGCATCTTGAATGCATACGTTACATCGAAATATCTTTAAGTTAACGCATGTTTTTCAGACTGCAGAGCTCGAAAACACATGGCAGTGTGTGCCTCTTTGTATTTTCGAGATGTGCTGTCGGAAAAAAAACATGCATTAACTCAGGTATTTCGAGTTCATGTATGCGGTCAAGGCTACAATAAGAAAACTTGTGTAGGACACAAAACGTAATCGTGATACAATGGGAATAACCTTTAGGTTTTGTATCAAAGAAAAAATATTTTTTTTCAAATTCCTTATTCCACCTGTGAAACTCGGAAGGAGGAGTTAATTTTCCTGAGTTAATTCCTCCACATGGAGGGATTTGACTATCAGGAAAAAACACAATGTGCGACTTTCGTTGTAAATATTGCCTGATCGAACCACGACCGAATGACGACCTAACTGAAAGATATTGCACCTTTTTTGAGATGGTTTTGTTTCTTTTGATTGAGTTTTCTTATCCTTTTTGAAAAAAGCAAAACAATATAAATAAAAGTGTTTTCTCTTCAAAATTCTTATCGGTGGGAGAAAATTCTCCCGCTCTCAATTAAAGAAGAAACACGAAGACTTTTATCGAGCTATTGAAGGCACAGCATCTTTATTTTTAATGACCTAGTGATCATGCAAATTTTTACAAGATTCATCTCTCTGCAAACAGTAGTGATTTAATATCTTACAGTATGAATTGATCACCAAGGAATAATAATAAGTACCGGTGACATGCAGGATGTAATTCAGCAGGATAATATATAGCTTTAACAAGCTATTTTCTGAAGTTAATCTTAAACTGATCTATGGCAAGTCATAAAGGTTTTGCTTAAAAAAAATCATGGAGGTACATTAAAATATCAGCTTCCTCTCCATGAGAGAGAACAAGGAAATGTTCTCGAATATTGTAGAACTATCAGCGTGTGTAAAACACATTTTCCTGTTATAACTGTGTATGCATTATTTATCATCTGACCCACAGTGGTATTAAGGCCTGTGGTCTTTTTTCTATGTCGTGTGAAAACAAGCATTTAGTCAATCAAAATTAATACATTTAAAGATGCAAAATTAATACATTTAAAGATGCATGGTCTGGTCTTTGATTTAAAGCGTTTCAAGAACAGTTCCTTACGCTAAAATGATTTGTCTATCTGTTGTTATTCATGTTTTTGTCCTAAATCGTCTACCTGAGTTGTGGCAACCATACCTTCCAAAATGAAAAAGCAAATCATTATACCAGATGCTCTCTGCAAAGTATGGTTTTAAATTAAATACTTATGCGCATCTTAAAACGCATTAACAATCCATGTCATTTGATATTAAAAACAGTTGACCTATATTTATTGTTTTTTTGTGGGCCTGTTACTGTCTGTTTTGCACATTCCATAGCTGGTATAGAAATAGCGCGCGGTGAACTGGACACAGCGACATTAAGGTGTCAACATTTGATAGATTAGCCGATTCAAAGATCACTTAAAGAAGTTTCTCCTTCTTTGAATCTTTTGCTTTTGAATTATGGGCACACGTGCATAGCTCGAGGCATGCAGATAGCTTCTCTCCTATTTGGATAAACTCCCCTCTCCATCAGGGTCTGATGAGGTTGAGCCTAAGGGTCTCGGACAGCTCCGGGAAGGAATGGGAGAGGATCCTGAAAGCACAATGTGGGTGGGATCAGCAAGTCAAAAGGAGAAGATTTAGGCATGTCCTTTGTTCTCTCGGCTGCCTTATAGCTCCCGCGGATACCTAATCCCAAATAAAAGGGCAGTTGATGACAAGGCCTCTCCCTTCCCGGGTCCAGAAGCCAGGTTACAGTCCTCTGGAATGTAGAGTTAACAGCTCAAGCCAGAAATGTCTATTGGCCTTTGGAGGTACGATGAGTGGTAGGATTGGTTTTAAGTCACTTTTCGCTCAAGCAGCCATAAGTACTTTAAAAAGCTACTTTTCCACAAAGTTATCCACTGTCACATTTCACCATAAAATCAGATAGGTTTTCTAGTATTTCCCCCTTCAGTGATGTTGAAGTTACCAATTTCAAATATGTTGTGTGCCACCTTTCTTTGTATACTAGGCACCCTGCCTTGTGGGCTTGTAAAATACGCTTTAGAGGCCGCATGAAGATTTAATGCTATGTTTTCTTACATGGCAAAGTCACTTTTATTTGCCATGTACTACTGCAGGGTATTTAAACTGCTGCCCAGCCAGAGCAGGGTGGTATCCTGGCAGCTATATAGTTTTGTCATATTTGTGGATGACTATCATACCACTGGTAGTTTCTGTTCCAGCTACAATAGCCGTGCATTAAAGTTAAATATACATTTTTGCCAGTAACATTTTAGAGCCGAAAAACACTCACTTTGGCACTGAATAGCAGGGTAACAAGGCACAGACTCATATTAGCCTAGTAAAAAGGCAAACCATCAATGGTGACAATGCAGAGCAGGTGGCGTTTCTCCACATTGCTGCACGGGCCTCTCATATTTAGGGGGAATGGTGTCTGTGGGTGTGACTTTAAGGACATAGCTCCCTGCATGGCTGTGGAATCAGAAGCATTTTAAGCACAGTATTTTTTACGTTTTCCTTTATTTATTAAGCATATTGCATAAATAACACAGCAGTACATATAGAGGAAATAGAACATGGCAAAATAATTAGCGTGGAAGTGGCTGATGCAACAATCCAGAAAAGACAAGGCAGAAGGATGAAGCATTAGCAAAGGGGTTGCCATCAAAAAGTGAGCATATAAATGACTATGCATACCTATGATTCTGATACATGATTTAAGTGTGTGTGTGTCCGTGACTGAGAGTTAACTAGTCACAGGCATAACAAGACAGGTCCTTACTAAGCATACATTTGATGGGGTTTTGCTGTAGAAGTAGTGAGCATCTTTTCAGTCCAGGAGTTCATGAGAGATGTAACGATTAGGGTCAATATTGTGGCTATGATAATCCCATGCTTGACAAGTCATTGCTAGGTCTATATTTGATTGAGTATATGGTCTTGTAAAGACAATTTGACCGACGAGTCCAGACCAGAACAAAGTTACTGTTGCTCTTTGGTGAATCACCTCCTTCGTTCTTGACCCTGTGTTGATGACAGACCAAATTGCACCGTTGGATATACTATGGGACATTGCCATTTTGTTTTCAGAAGCAATAATTATTTCGAAAGCACAGTAATAATAGTGTCCTGAAACTGGTCTTGCCTTGAGCAAATTAGTCTAACTGATGCCATTAAAAAGGACATGCAATTACCATAGAGAAGCTAAAGAGGGAAGGCCTTCAGCATGGTTTCTTTCACTGATGGTACTCCTCCCATGATGTCTGGCCAGGGACATAGAGACCTGGAGAGGTTTCAGATAATGCCAGGTGTAACATGTCAATTTCAGCACTGGTAAGAGCTAATTCGTTCTCCTTCAATCATCTATTCAAGTCGGAGGTTAATATCATTACTATCTCCAAAATGCCCCACTGTCTAGGTGTCATTGCGTGACTGTCCTCCTTCACCCCTATCAGCTGTAGCAAGTATCCATTCAAGTATCCATTAAAGGGCAGCAGAGCCAGGTAGAACTCAGCAGTTCTGACACTCCCAGAGTGTGATCACTGTTTAGCTTTTCTGGAATTAGTGAGAGCGAATGAGAGGCCAACAAAGCAAAGATGAAGAGGACATGATAACCTTATACTATTATTGCTGCCTTCTACCAAGTTCATCAAGACCACAACAATTTCTCTCACAATACAGCCGTTTGGATTTTGCTCCCTGCCCAGGTTGGGAGCCTGATTGCTTATGTGCTAACAATGCAAATTTCATCAGAATTTTTACAGCTTCGATTTATTAACATCCTCAATAAATAATAACAATATGGGCCCTTTTATTATTGGTCTGAAAATAACTGATCCTTCCAGTGAAGGGCAGATCTCTTAGGAAGGAGGATGGCCCTCAGATGTTTTAGCTGCAGTAGGCCACTGCCATCAATCCAGTATGATTCACGGTTTTATTTTTCAATATGAATTGTTAGAGATATCAGTATTTTTACACCTTGGTAGAAGGGCTCAAAAGTCCTGGTTCAGAATTTCCTGTCCTGCCCTGTCTTTCTCCCCTCAATGAAATCAATAATCTGTGAAACTGAGCAGTTTTTTTTTTTACATTTCTTTTTATTTATTGTGACAAACAACAGTAACGATTTCAAAACTAATGCAGCGGTCAATTCACCAGAATCATTGACGCAGAACACATGGGTCAGTTTAATTAAGTAATCCCTGCCCTTGGTTAGAGTGTTCTTGAATCTCAAGTGTCCAGTTCGTCTGAGGAGGCTTGTGATGGTAATCTGTAGGCATTCCATTTACCCCATATTTGCTTCCACTTTCTCGCGCACCCCTGGACACATATACTCTTTTCTCCCTGAACATGCACCAGCCCATACCACTTTCCCATTCCTTCACTGTAGGTACGTCCTGTGCCCCCCATTTCCTTGCTATGTTTCTCTTAGCACTCGTCTCACCCAGAGACACCCACGTTCTCTCTTTACTGACCAAATCTGTCATTTACCACATGTTTAGCAAACAGCTTTTAGGCTTTAGGGCTAGTCTCTCTCCTAGTACTTCCCCCATGCAATGGACGATATAACTCCAGTACCTTCTAATGTACGGGAATTCCCATATAATATGTAGGAACGTACCTTCCCGGCCACATTGCCTTCTGCAGTTAGGGTCTTCTCTATATCACATCTTGACCAAAGCGGGCCCCGTGACATATATTCTGTGCAATATTTTCGGTTGCACTAACTTCAATTTAGAGGATATTGCTACCTCCTTTGGCAAAGCCAATGCTTCCTGCCAGTCCTCTAGTTCCGGCAAGTCTTTCTCCCACTTTTCACAGAGTTGCGGAAGGGGATCTGGTGAGTGTTTAATCAATTTCGAGTAAGTCAGGGAAATTGCTTTATGTGGCATATAGCCATCCAGGAGCCTATCCTCGAATTGCTGCTGTTTTTTGATTTTGTGTCATTTTCAGTGCATGTTTATGGGTAGAAGAAAATAGTATCTCTGTCTATAATTTATGGTAGCAACTGCCAGCTCATACCAGATAGTAGAATGACATGATTGGGAACCGCTAATCTTAGACCAGAGGCAAAGTCCTTTTTGCTTACACCTCTGTGGGGGACAATCAGTCTCTCCGCTGTAACATCTGAGCAGTGCACTATAATTAGGATCCTCCTTTGCTCCCATGGCATGTGTGTGTGTTGTGATGCTTGTGGCATTATACAGGTTGTTTCTCTTCAAAGGTGTATTTGATGGTCCCAATGTACAGCACCAACATTGTCCATGTGTCCTGCCGCAGGACACTGTTGGTGTAGGGATGTTTAGAAAATGTACGTGTGCTCCCCTACTAGAATCCTTCTGCATACAGGCCTCATATTTGTGGAATTGCTTACCACTTTCACTTAGACAGGAGCATGAGTTACTCACGTTCAGGAAGAGACTAAAAACCTGGGGGAATATTATCGAGCACTGCATTAAAATTATCACCGCTTTAGCGGCAGTAAACTGCCGCTAAAGCGGCAGTAATGGGCTTGATAATATGCCGCAGAGAATTCCCATAGAAGCCCATGTTGACACCAGAACATGGGCTTCTATGGGAATTCTCCAGGGCATATCATGAAGCACAGTATCGCCGCTTTAGTGGTAGTTTTCTGCCGCTAAAGCGGCAATAATTTTAACGCCGTTTCTTGATAATATGCCCCCTGGTTATTTCAGCAATAGCCGATAGCCTTTCATGTACTAGTATAGTTTAGCACTCTGTCTTGAGGTCATGATGCACCGGGACACTCTTCTGAGTAGCCGTTCGCTTTTATAAATACAAATTTACATTACATTGCATACCAGTATACCAGATGGTGCTCTGATGGACATCACTTAGGAACTGGAAGCATTTAACCGACAGTGTCTACATTGTTTAAAGCAAAAACAGATGCCATGCCCAGCTGATACTAAAAACCCCAGGAAAGTGCATTGATTATAAAAGTGCCCACATTTTAAAGCAAGCTTCTGCACTGATTGACTACAGCTTCTTAACATGGCTGGAAAGCAAAAGTAACACTGGTATCATCAAGTGAGTTATATAGTTTGTCTGTAACCAATAGGAACAGGGCCATACTGCTCATGTTTCTCTCACAGCCATGGATTGCCCTATGGTATTGCAGAGACCCTGTTCCTGTGACCTGTTTTGTTAGAAAAGGAGTAATGCCAAGTAAAAGGAGAATATAATTCCTAATCAAGAGGACCATTACAAAACACAGCTGATTCAAGTTGGTAAAGAGATTTTCTCAAAAGAAGTGATCGACTCCCAGTTGTTACCAGATGACCAGCTTTGGGCTTGTAGGAACCTTCACTGTGACATTTATCGCCCCTTGTGGTCGAATGGAACTCTACAGCCATACTGGACATCCCTGTGGGACAATCTAAGCCAACACAGCTCTCTGGCACTGATTCCATAGTCCAATCTAACACTCCTGCACATACTCTTGCATAGGGTAGCACTTCACGAACATACTATGTATGGGCTCAAGGTTGAGCTACGGACATACAAGAGGGTCTGGGGAATAGTATGTTTTATTATCTACTGATGTCTCATTGTTTTATCTCCTTTCCTTGTTATCCTTTCTGACTTCCCTCACTGGGGACCGTTATGATAGGGCTGTTATAATCTTACTCTCCTACCCTCTCATGTGGCCTCTGTGAAGCTCCCATGTTGGAAAGTTGCACAGCTGATGCTTTCAGCCTTATTGCCCCATTCAGGTATTCTTGGGCGAAACCCTTTTGCTGCTCACAATCCACATAGGCCTAGTTACATCTCCTGACCAGCCCCATATGTGATCTTTGATGCCCTGTTCTTTCTTGGCTCATTTGATTTATTATCACTTTTGGATAACATCCGGATGTGACTGGCATCTCAACTTCTGAACATCTTAGCACTTAAATCGTTGAATGTAGGACTATACTTCCTGATCACTATACTGTTAGATTGTTGTTATTATATGGTCTAGAGAGCAATGGTAGTTGATTAATCGATTGATGGATTCTTGTTCCACCACTGCTCTTATTATACTGTTCTGTAACCACATGCTCTCCCGCCCCTCTCCACTACTTCTTTCCCTCATTCTCCCCCTTAGCATCTTTGTTTTTCAACTGGTAGTGGGATTGTCTGGGAACATTTTTCCTTCCTAATTGTTCATTATGTCGGTGAATAATTGATTATGTTTCTTGTCCTTGTTTACAATGACCTATCTGCTCAGCATTATTTGCTGCTGTTGCTTATTTATCAAAATGAATAAATCAATGATGCCAAAAAAGAACTAGTCCGATCTTAAACAATATAGACCTATGAGTCCGGCTGACCAGCTCAAACGTGTTTGCAGAGAAGAATTTGAGGACTCCAAATGCAACAAATCTGTATTGGGCCCTTGCCTTACTCGTTTAATTTTTAACATTAGGAAATACTGTAATATTTTAAGTCACATTAAAAGGTGCAAGGAGATGTATTTTTTATGTTGCTTCTTAGTCTAGCTATCTCTCTTTCCTACATGTAAAGGCCTAATATTTCTTACATAACACCTTAACTAGCTGTTGATGTTACTTAGTGTAAATATTTGTTTCATACAATACCTGAGTTATAAGCCTTCTGTTTCTTCCAGAAGTAAAGCTTGATTGGTCCATTCACGCCCCAAAGAAATAGAAATCTACAATCTTACTTGATTATCCAATTCAAGTTTGTTACTTTCACTTGCCATACTACACTTGCATAATCTATATTTACAAATAGCTATTCTTTAGAAATCAGAGATGTTAGAAATTGGGTTTCTGAATGGCAGTGTTATTCACCTTGTCCAAGCAGGAACCACAATCCTAGTCAGGGTAAGTCAATTACATACCCTAAATTAACCTGTGCTAACCCTCTGGTAGCTCGGTACAGAGAGGTCAAGCTTAACTTAAGAGGCAATGTGTAAAGTATGTATGCAACACTTCAAACAGTAGCACAGTGAAAACACCACACTCCACAAACAAAACAAGACCAAAACAACAAAATCAAATAATCAGAACCAGAGTTATGAATTTCTATGGATCAAATGACATTGTAGTATTTAAAAGCATAAAGTGCCACCTGCTGCTATATGGTTGCGCAAGACCGGAGTAAATCAAAAAGGTCAGACCAACCATGATAGAGCAAGGGCCTGATACAGGTACCCGCCTTGGCCTGCTGAAAAGTACCCAAGTTGCGTCATCGATGGAGTCGAGATGCAGGGAGCAAAGCGGGACTGTGTCGTCGTCGCACCGCATGATTGAAGGTTATGTATCGGCGGCAAGCCGTGCAAAGTTGGAGATGCATCAGAAACCGGGAACGATGACCCTAGCTATTGGCAACGCGATGTCCGCAGTCCATGCAGCAGCAGCAATGTGTCACGTCTGAGGAGATGCAAAAGTTCCGATCAGCGCAATGTTGCTGAAGTGTGGATTTTGGCACATGCAGCACTTTATACCCACTTCCAAGGGCTGAGGACTGGATTGGCACCACTTAGCAGGGCAAGATTTGCAGTAAACAAAGTCCAGGTGTTTTTGCAGGATGAGTTTAAGTCTTTTATGTCACTGAGACCTAGAACAGGGGGCAAGCCAGCAACCCCTTGGAATCACTCTGGGTTCAAATGAGAGGGGTACAGTCCTTCAGACAGGGCAGAGGGTAGCAGGCAGCAGGGCAGCACAGCAGAGAAGTAGTTCTTCCATAGCAGCAGATCAGCAGTCCTTGCAGCAGCACAACAATCCTTCCTCCTAGAGAGTTCTTCACAGTTCCAGTAGTGTACTGAAGAGATGGGGTCAGAAGTTCAGTTCATGTACCCAGTGGTGCCATTGAAGTGGGGTAGACTTCAAGGAGGAGCTTTGAATTGCACCGAGATACTCTCTCTCCAGCCCTGTCTCCAGACTCACTCCAGGAGTGTATGCTGCCCTTTGTTTGGGGACAGGACACAGCTTGTTCAGGTGCAAGTGTCAGCTCCTCTCTCCTATCCTACCCAGGATAACCCATCAGGATGTGGACGGTCACTCAGTTACACCTAAGTTCCCTTTGCCTTTGTGTGTGGCTGTTTAGAGGGAATGCACAAAGTTCAGCTATAACCCATCCCAGATGTGTATTGGAGACAGGTTGCAGGTACACATGGCTAAGTGCAGAAAAAGGCCATCTCTCTAAAAGTGGCATTTTTAGAAGGATAATGGTCAATTTGATTTGACCAGTAAAGAGGATTTATAATTACCCCTCACGTGATATGAAATTAGACAGGTCTACTCCTTCTCAAACAGAAAGTACAGCTTAAAATAATTGGAATAAGGAATTTCTCATATAACCCTATGAGAGGGGCAGGCCTCACAGCAGTGAAAAACTAATATGGGTGTTATTCACGACTAGGACATGCAAAACTTAAAAGTACATTTCCTACCATTTGATTATACAGTGACGTGCCCTATGGCCTTCCTAGGGCCTACCTTAGAGGTGACGTATGTATAATAAAAGAGGAGTTTACGGCTTGCCAAGTCCACATGGCAGTGTAAACAGCACACACATGCTCTGCAGTAGCAGGCCTGAGATATGTTTAAAGTGCTACTTGTGTGGGGACACGATCAGTGCTGCAGGCCCACTAGTAGCATTGAATTTACAGGCCTTGTGCACATGTAGTGCACTCTATTAGGAACATATAAGTAAATTAAATATGCCAAATGTGGATAAGTCAATCTAACCATGTTTAGGGGAGAGAGCACATGCACTTTAACACTAGTTGGCAGTGACAAAGCATTCAAAGTCCTAAGGCCAACAAAAAGAATTTAGCAAAATTGGAGGCAAGCAGGGAAAATTTATTGGAAGACCACCCATGGCTGACAGGACTAGCATGGGGGAATACAGTAATAGATTACTGCCACATGGGAAATGCTACTGCTAAGTCATTACCTTATGAATTATTGGTTATCAATACATTTATTGACATTCAATAACTTTATAATGTAAGATAATTAAGCTTTACCCTATATATAATGTGATTTAAATGGTCCTCAGGATTCAATCCTATCGCTAACCAATTATCAATTTCTCCTTTAATTACCATTTTATACAAATAATGTCTGATGTCATGAAACCACCCTGTATACCTTCTATCATTTTCTCAAAATTGTAGCGAAAAAGTTCTTAGTGGTGCAAGACAGATCAAACACAATTACAATTATCAGAAAGTTTTTAATTGCTCCCATTTGGGCGGACACCAACTCTGACCAACTCTGACGCTGGTCTGTTTTTCAACATCACAAAATAGCCAAACAAAAACAGATGGCCACCTTGTTCATTATATAACCCATGCCTTTTTCATTCTCACAGCTCTGCGGGGAAATAGAAATAATATTAATGAAGAAAGCAGCAGATACTGCTCACTGATATATATATATATATGAAAGGACCAGAATCATCCCCCTATCTTCTTTAATTCAACAATAATAGGACAGCATATAATAGGAGTCACACTCTCAACCACAGGTTTCCTAAGATCTCATCTGTTTGACAAAAACACATGTTGGATAAGTTAGAATGGATATAATTTTTTTCTACCTCTCCCACCTTTTTCCTGTCTTGTTTGGTGGCTTGAGGATTCTGTTACAGTATAAGAGGGTTAAACAACTTGTGTGCTTTCCCTCTAAAGCATGCAATGCTGATTTGTTTCACTTAGCTAGCTTATGTATATTTCTGTTAGGTCATGATAGATGGCACCAGGAATGTACAGGTGGTAAAGACGTTAAATGCTGTATGTTGTTTGCAATGTGTGTTCACACCAAGTATAACAAAATATATGGTTTCAACGAGCACCATTGTTTTCTGGCTGGACATCATTTTAAAAGCATTGATGAAATGCATTGCAAGAAAAGTCCCTGTGCCATAAACAAAAAAATCTATTTTTTTACATTAGCTAAGCCCCCACTAAAATGCCCCTTGTAAGCACAGACGGCTTGGTGATTAATATATATAAAATGTGGCATACTACATTGGGGATAGTGTGACTTCACAGTGAACAATAACCCACAAACTCTTTTTACTGTTTAGTTAAGTTGGATTTAGCTGGAATAGACTTAGTTATTCATAAAAGCACTTTTCCATAATTTTGTGTGGGAAAATGCTAGAGAAATAATTTAAAGGTTTTCTTTTCCACATTTAAAAATCTAATTCATTATTGAAAACAGATATTTGATATTTGAAAACCTTAGTGTAAAGTAACTTTATGAAAGAATGATTTGTGCTGCAAGAGAGAAAACCAGTTTAAAATTGGCTTGCCTCTCAGCCCTTGTCATGCGCCGCTTGGAGGTAGGTGGAAGTTTAAATGCTGGTCCACTACCCTCTCCCGATTAAAAAAGCAAGCGTAGGAATAAGAAGCTTCAACCTACTATTTCATAACAGGGAAAAATCTTTGGAATAAGGAGAAGTAGAGCAAATGTACTAGGTCGTCTCACAGACGTTTAAATATTTACAGTTCAAGGTTACGCTCTCTCCCATGGACGTGTTAAAGGAATCACACACATGACTGGTGTACCAAGTCAGACTATAAAGACAGAGGTAGATAGAAAGTAATACCAGTTACATGATAAAGGCTCCGCAACTCGGAGGAGCTGCCACATATGGCAGTGCGGCCTGGCCAGAACTGGGTGTTGCAGTGCAGAGCACCGCGGCCTACCGCTGAAGGTGGTGAGTGATTGGGCAAGCTGGGAGCACGGCACTGGAAGCCCTTGCAGTGCTTCTCGGTCATTCTCTTGTGGCAAGCTGCAAGCCCTGCCCATAAAAGGTGCTGTGAGTGGCGAGCAGGTCTCTTTTTTCCCGGTTATCGCTTCAGGATGGATGCCGCTCCCCCAGGTGCTAGCACCACCAGGACTTATTTTTCTTTTTCCTCTCCCTCTGCAGGTAGCATCATTTGGCAAGCTCTTCGCTCACTGCACAGCTCTGCAGGAAGAGCACAGCCAATCCCGACTGGAAGCAGCACGGGCTCAAGAATTTCTCTTGCCAGACCCAGGTGTTTTGTGAACTCAGTGGCGGCTCTGGTTGGGGTGCACTGCAAGGCTGTAGGTGAGGGGTGTCTAAGGGGACATTATATATTGGTGTACAGTATTGGTTTCTGAGCTTTATTCGCTTTGATATTGCCACAATTTGGTTTCTGGGCATTGTTTGTCCCCTGTCCTTTCAGTGGTTTGAAAGGGGCTCAGTGGAGGCACTTGCATTTTGCAGAAGCCTTTGGAGTTTGTTCCTGTGTTTGTTGGGTAGATTCAAGGTTGGTTATATTGTTTGTGGTGGTCCCTTTCATATCACAGGTGCTAGCGCATTGTTTTGTTTATATTCCCTTGGGTGATTTGGTACACTGTCATATCACTGTCATATCATACTAAATATCAAATGTGCTAGCATGTTGGGTTGTTTGTTGCAATGTTTCTTCCTGCACACCCTTGTGATTTGCAGCCTGGGCTTGTTTGAAAGGCTTGAGGAACTCTTGATTATGTACTGTGGTAGTGATTCTTGAAGGCCCAAGGTTGATTGATCATCCTTCTGTGGGGTGATTGGGTCATTTTTTGCGTGTTGGTGGTAAGCCCTTGACTAAGGATGCCTAGTATTGTGAAGAGGGGGTCCAGGTGCACACAAACAGAGGTGGCAATTGCAGATTTAATGCATAGAATGGATGCAATGGTGGAGATCTTGGCCCTGTTGAGGTCATAGGCAAATGTAGGGTAGCTTAGTTAACTATTAGCACTGACAATGAAGTCTAGGAGGTCAGAGATTGCCCCTTAGGATGGCATTTCCCCCAGCGCAGAAGTGGAGTAGGAGCCAGAGAATCCAGAGGGGATTGGCAGCAGTTGCAGTAGGGTGCCCACAAACCCCGGTGTAAGGTAGCAAAGGTGAGGGATTACCACAGGGTGGGTTCTTCCATGTTGTGGTGTCAGCTGTGAATGGTAGTATGGTTCAAAACAGTATCAGTTGTATGGCGATTCAGGGTTCCTCTGGCAGGAGGCACTGGACAGTCAGATTTGGTAGCTAACTTAGCCAGTGTGTTGCCTTGGCTGTCCAAGGTGGGAATGTTGTCTACCCCCCTTTACAGGGGGATTCCCTTGCCTGAGTATCAGACATTGATAATGTGGTGAGTGCCAGGAGGCTGGTGGCGCACCATGTCAGTCAGGGGGTGCAAGTGGGTGGTGCACCTGTAACAGGTGGCAATGGAGCACCTCCACTTAACTCTGTAGTATAGGGGGTGGCAGCTCCATCAGGGTGTCAGGGAGCACAAGTGGGTGTCTCTCTTGTGGCGGGGTGAGTTGTGACCCACAACTTAACACACTGGTTCAGAGAACTTCAGTTCTGGTCACTCCGCTGACTAGCAGAGATCCGCCTGTGGGCCCAGTGGCAGTGGGGCCGCGCCTCCCTCTCGGGTATCTGCAGTAACAGGTATGGCTCCATTGCCTGCTGTTGGTTTGGGGGATATGCTGTCTGAGCATGACCAGTTGGGCAGGCATGACACAATGGAAGTACAAGAACGAATTTGAAAGGGGGGATATGTGGACATGTTTGATCTGATTGTTGGTAGGCCTGAACGGGAAGCAGTCAAGTGGTGAAAAGAGTGCCCTCACTCTAGGGACTGCGGCTATTGGCCTCACAAAAAGAGGGCTGAGGAAACATTAGTAAATTTGGGTGAAAGATTTTTCAATTTTCCAGCCTATTGTTGTGGGATTCTTTACAAAAGGGGGTGCCCAACTCGTGTGCTATCAGAATAGAATAGTGTGTGTGCATGATGAGTTTGATGGCACGGTGTGAAAGGATTATGATAAGGAGTTCAGAAGGATTAAGGACACTAGCTCATGCTAGCTTGGGATCAGATTGATGTAATACTTGGCTACTTCTCATGAAGCTGCAACACAGTAAGGCTACTCCCTATCAGCCCTTTCCGGTGGGCTTGGGGTTGACTGTTAGCCTGAGTAGGGGAAAGGAGAAAGGTTCATTTTGGGACTTTGACAAACAATCCTTTACCCCGTCACTGAGGACTAGCAAGTTCAAGCATTGTTGCTTATTCTGTGGCCTTCAATAGCACCCTGAGTCCAAGTGTTTTAGAAAGTTTAAGTACAGAGGTGCTAAGAAACAGAACTGATCAACCCCTTGTAGGTCAAAGGCCCCTCCCTGGTCATTGATTGGCAACGGTCCCATGGCTCAATGTCTACTATAATCCCACTGCAGCTCAGGCATTGTATGAAGGTTTCAAAGAGGCCTTGAGAGTCTCAACAGAGGGTTGTGATGTTGTATCTTAGTCATGGGACACTCCAAGTTGGATTAAGGTTTCAGGGGCACAGGGGTTGGGAGTGGTTGCTGGCAGGCGGTCCGTATCAACTAAATATCCACGCAGGTGCAATGGGTGCCAAGCTGGCACTGGCCCTGGGGTAGGATATGAAGGGTGTAGGTGGTGCCCGAGGCAGGTATCCTAGCAGGCAGGCAAGCGGCTTGCACATGTGTACCATGGCAGGGGAGGAGCTGTAGATGGGTGAGGTACTCCTATAAGAAGGGACCCAACAGGTCCAGTTTTTGGCTGGGTAAGGGAGGTTGAGACCAGGTGACACTGGGACCAGTCATGATCTCAATCGAAGCAAATCTTGTGGGAGAGCAGGAAAAAATGTTTTAGATAAGGTTAGGAAAATGACTATATTAGCACCTCGGTTAAGGTTGGACAGCTAATCCTTGTAAATAGAAATGTGATTTTTTAATTTTGTGTGGGAAGTAAATATGGCCGGGGGTTTATGCCCCCCAACCCAAAAAATAAGTTGGTTGTTTCTTATCAGTGACTTTGTCCGATGGGACAGCTTGGAGCGTTATGGGGGATATAAGGGTCAAAACTGTCCTGGAGTCTTCAGCAATACCTAGCCATATAACAATGGCTATCCTTTTTCTCCTATCTCATGCTCCTTAGTGAATGACAATAACTAACCTAGGAAGTACCCAACATCAAACCCACATCTCAGGCGCACCAGGAGATTCTGAGAACAGATGGTTTGATCGAATATCACACAACAGTACAAAGTCAATATAAACACTCGACTTTAGAGGTATATCAAGTCACAATGAAGAGAAGAGAAACCAAGGGTGGAACAAAACAAAGGTGCGGTGCGGGGAAACACCTAAATGGAAATTGAACTAAGTGAGCTGCAACCACACAATTAAAAGCAAATTGATACTGCCACCTGGCTTTTTAACCTGCTCATGATGCAGTCCTTCCACAAATCAGAATTGCTATCCTTCATTGTCTGACCTGGAGGGCCATGTCTCCTGTCTTCCCGTACTCCGATAAACCAAAAGCTTCAAATTATTAGAGTTCCCTTTCTGCCTTCTCCAATCTTCTTCTGAGTTTAACCGCACCTCATTTGATCTTCCCTAGAGTTATGACTGCCTACTCCGAAAGCCCAATATGTATTCTTGGCTGACTTGCTAAGGGGCCTGTTCCTGGAAGAAAGTTGGCAGAAAAAACTCACATTTTCGCAGTTCGTTCTTTGCCTTGTAGATGGCAGATAGGGTTTTCAGGAAATGATCAAATTATTTCCACGACCACCCTAGACTGTCTGGTTTTAAACCATCAAGGACGAATTATCTGGAAAAACTCCTGAAAATTGGGATGATCTTTTACAAGATCTCAACTCTAAATTTGACAAATATGCAAAAGACATACATGAAATAAATGTTAAAAAATTCTGTTGTGCTACCATTGATTATAAACTCGATGAGGTCTACACCTCTGGGCTGAGTTATACAATCAACGTAAATGCAGAGACAACCTACATCGGACACCTCACAGGAGAGTGTAGTGTCAGAATCTGAAACTGCACAGAATCGTCCACCATTAAGTAAAAATGGCAAAAATCTTGCACAAAGTGAGAGTACCACAGTGGGTCCCAACACATAAAAGGCAGCTTTTTGATCTACCAGTGCAGCAGAAAATCATCAACCAGATAGATCCGCACCAAAACAAGGAGGGGGAAAAGAACCAGACACCGAGTCAGTCAAGAGAACGCTTCGCAGCATGACGAAGACAACCTAATGGTTAATATTTCTAAGGCACAATTATCCAAAGCACAAATTGCTGTTTTGAATAAAGGCACTTCATATGTACCATCATACCACAGCAACCCGGCAGAGACAGAGATTGCTTTGTTTAAGATTGTTCGAATCTTAAGACTCAAATATTTTATCAGCATAATTGAACCGGCTGCTTCTTCTCTTGAAGAACCCGAATTCAAAGAGTTTAAAGCCAAAAGTTCATTTTGCGCTCCTATCTTACATGAATCCATTGATGCTTTTGAAGAATGTTTTTAAGGCAGAAATCAACCAGATTGACTTTCGGAAAAATAAACGTGTGAATTTTACATCTAAAGAATGGAGCATTTTGAGACAATTGGCTAATGATGCACAGCTCACTTTTCAAAAAGCAGACAAAGGAGGAGCGTTGGTGGTTCTAGACTCGGAGTACTATAAAAAAAGCGTTCTGGATCATGTTGAAGACATCAATACTTATATCAAACTTGATCATGACCCCACTAAGGCTTATCAAAAGGTTTTACATCAGATTTCAACTTGAGCTGTAGATATGAGCTGGATTAAAAACAACACTAAAAATTATCTCTAGACAATGTATCCCAGACGCAAAAGACTATACATGCTCCCAAAAATCCATAAGAGCATTGAAAAACCACCTTTTCATCCTACAGTATCAGCATGTGGATCATTATCTGAACCTATCGAAAGATATTTGGATAGCTTTCCACAACCTATAGTCCAGAAATGGGAAACGTATTTGAAAGATACCACATCACTGTTGAATTTATTAAAATAATTGGATCTTGAAGGCTTTGAAAATTGGTACTTATGTACCATTGATGTTACCGCTCTCTATACTTCTATACCACACCAAGATGGCCTAAAAGCCATTGAATGAGCTTTACTGAAACAAAATGAGATGCAAGCAGATAAAGTGTTTTTACTTGAGTTGTTGGAATTCGCACTCTTTCACAGTTACTTTGAATGGAATGGTGAATGCTATGCCCCAAACCCTGGAACTTCTATGGGCTTTGCAGGAGCCCCTTCTTACGCTAACATTTTCAATGAAAAATTTGAATTTGAACACATCCTTCAGAACCAGAATTGGACCAAACATCTAGTCCTATTTAAACATTATATTGATGACATCCTAATCATTTGGAATGGTGACGTGAAGTGCTTGGAAAACAATATATCCATACTAATTTCTATTCACAATCATATTAAATTCACTCATCAAATTGAGAAGAACTGTATATCGTTTTTGGATACTCTGATTCAAATTGAGTCTGGCATTATAAAGACAAATATATTTGTCAAAATCACCGACAGGAATAATGCTTTACATTATCGCAGCTTTCATCAAAACTCGCTAAAACAACATTTGCCCTACTCCCAATTTATCAGACTGAAACAAATTATATCTGATTCTGAAGAAGCAAACGTCACAATAGAGGAGTTTTCTGATAAATTTTGACAACGAGGCTACCCTCAGCAGGTTCTTGATAATGCCAAGCGTAGAGGGTCAACTTTAAACAGACAGTCCTTATTAAGGCAAAGTACCATACCCAAGCAATCAAACCCCATCATCTGTGTTCTAAAACATTCTACACAATCTAACCGGATTAAATCCATTATCATGAAACACTGGATGATCATTCAGACTGAACCGGATTTGAAACAATTGTTTACCATCTTGTAAGTACAGAAACCCCAAAGAGACACTGACCCTCAGAAAGCTTCAGCTAAATCTGAATTTTATTGGATTAAGAAATTGCATGCCCTGCAGTATCTAGGGACGAACAATAAAATGTAACTGAATTGTTTTTTGTAAACACCAAAGTACTGTTTTTGCAAACATTATCATCACTTTTGTTTGATGTGCACATTTTACATTGGGTTTAAATAATGTACTCCTTATGAATGCATAGTGGCATATACTGAGGTGTTTCTTTGCTTTGAATTTATCCCACAGTTTGTCGTTTTTCTTTATCATACACTGTGTTTTTTCTTCATGAATTAACTTTATTTATATTTCCTGCTTGTTGCACTGTCCCTTTAATACGTTGATAATCATAGCGTTGATAGCACGATGACACGTAACCGCGTCACACTGCTTGACCCCGCGTTCTGAACCTGGTTAGAATTTCGGTAAGTGCCGGTCTTGGCACTAATCTCTTTGCACTCACTATCTTATCTCTTGGGAGCCCTTGGATAACCGGGTTTTAATACACACCTTTGCCGATTATATTCACTTGTGCTTCTTTTACATGCACACACACTATTTCTTTAAGACGCGGACGAGTTGTACGTCAATATTTTGCGGATACGCCATGGCGTGAGATTCGAGACCCGCACTGCTTTATTTTTCCATTCGAAACCTCGTTGGATTCACAGTAAACGTTACACTTGGGCTTAATGTCATTGCGTTCACTTTGTTCACCCTTTTTGATAATTTTGAGCACATTTGTCTCACCATGGTGGAATACTCGGTGGTTTAAACACAGTCAGTTAGTAATTTTTGCGTATATAGCATGAGACACAGCAATAACACGCCAGTTACTTGCTCACTTGGATTTTTTTATTGGTTTTCCATTTTATACGGCAGAGTTTCACCAACGTCACAATAATTTATTTTCTAGTTTAGCACTAACTAGCACATAACAAATTTGATTCAGAGGTCCCCTTATAAGTCCATAGTATATGGTATACTATGTACCCAGGGCATAGGTACCCCAGAGGCCTACCAGGGGCTGAAGCATGTATTATGCCAGCCCCGGTAAGCCCTCCAAAATGACACCACAGGTCTGCTACTGCAGCCTGGGTAAGGTGGTGCATGCACCCCTTACAGAGATATAGGTTCACAATATCTCACCTATCACTGCACATAGAAACCTATCAGTCACCCCTATGGCAGGCCTTATCTATCCTGAAGGCAGGGTGATTGGTTTTGTGTGAGAGGGTGCCCATGCATGAGCAGAACCCCTCTGCAGCCTTTGGAATCTCTTCTCCGGGGTTGTCTGTGATGCAGCCTGACCATATACTCATAAGTGCATTATAACCCAACAGTAAATGCTAACTTTGGACTGGCTGCACGGAAACATGTTGTGTTTGGTGTCAAACACCTTGGAATCATACCCCCACACCAGTTACTGGTGTGGGAGTATGATCCCACCCTTCTAGAGGGAGAGACATGACAGCACCGGTAGACCTGGTATCAACTTAAAAGAGCCCTGGCATCACAAAATGGATGCTACAGCCACAGACACGAGTCTGGCCTCCTGCTGCTGACCGAAACTCCAGCAGGGGAGGCCTGGACAATAGGTTTCCTGTCACAGGGACGTGTCACCACATCCCAGACAGACTTTAGTGTATTGGGGCTGGGTGGGTGCACTCTGAGAGTGCTTTGAAGTCCTGCACTGGGGGCACATTTGGTGTCCCTGTGAATAGTCCAGCTCAAACTGGTTCAGGGGCTACCAGCCTCTGCTCTGGCATGAAACTGGACACAGGAAATGGGTGTAGCCACCCCTCTTTCCAAACCCTCCCATAGGTGGGTCCCCTGAGTTAGTCCAACCCCTTCCTTGGGTATAAAGTAGGAACCCCTGGAAACAGGACTTTAGATATCCCTGGACGAAACTCTGCAACTGAATCCTGGAACTTCAACGCTCTACTCAAGACTAGAGGACTGAAGAAATTTCCCTTGGGGTCAATGAGTGACTCCCCTGCTTGGCAGGCACCAACAAAGCAATTGCCAGGCTGCATCTCCAAAGCTCCCGACAGACTCCAAAGTATCTGCAGCCCAGGGAGAGGATTTCAGGACTTCGCAGAGGCCGACCCGAGTTCCCAGAAAAGCTGAGACCCGCAGCCCTCGTGAGTGACGTGGAACCAGAACCTCTGGACACCGTGTACATTTGCAAGTGCATTGACTTTTCAACGTCTCTTGAAGTTGTGCTTTGGGATACTTGTAGCCCAAACCCCGAGCACCTTTTGCACTGAAGATTGTGGGCCTACACTCCATGAGTGTTCTGTGAGCCTGCTTCTTGCATTTCCGCTAGAGGCTCCTTTGCGATCCCTGGTCCTTCGACTGGTGGGTCCCTGTGAAGGCAACTCTGATTTTCCTTGGGCTTTCCGAGTTGCTCCAGATGTGCCCTGACTCACTACCACGTGGTGAGTCCCTCAGACCTTGATGGTCTGCACCAAAGCATCTTTCTCCTTTCTGCATGGGTTGCTGTTGCCAAGGCTTGTTGTGTCCAATCCGGGCACCAATGCTACAGCACTCGCGATCCTTTGTGGGACAGCTCAAATCCAGCTCCTGGTTGTCCTCGACACCTTCTGGTCCTCGTGGCTGAAGAATCAAGCTTCACCTCTTTCACCTGGAATCACCTGACATCGGTGGGCATCTGTCCATCGCCTTCTTGGTCACGGGCTAGTGACCCAGAATCTGTACCCTCTGCTTTCAGGTTCTTCTCATCTTTGATCCAGGCTTGGATCTCTTCGGACACTTCGCATCTTCATGGCAGTAGCACTTCTTCGCCAGCTCCCATTAAAATCGATGACGCAACCCAACACCAAAAGACACCTATGCACCCGGCTTCCCTGGGTGAGGTAACACGAGTACTCCGGTGCTTTCATGGGTGTTAGCCCTAGAACTTCCTATGTCCAAAAGAGTTTGGTCCTGCCTCATTTCTAAGTGCCCCTAATCTTTAAAAATCTAACCGCGACTTTCCCCATAGAAGCTAACGGGAGCTCGCGGCTGTGTTCACACACTGCACACGGCCCCCCTGGGTCCCCTGTGTCAAGACCTTGGGTGGTTCCTTGGGGTCCCACCGATTTTACAGTCTCTAGGCCTTGTGTCTAGTTAAGTTGTGGTTCTTATACCACTATTTTAGTATATGGTTTGGCTCGCCCCTAGGGCCTACGTGTATTTGTGCTATTTTACTGAGATTATTGAAGTGTAACTTATGTGTTTTGACCTCTAGTCTCATAAAGAGACTAGGAGGGTGTGTTTAGTAATAAATACATATATTTTATATATATACCTGGTGTGGATAACTTTCATTTAGTGACTCAAGAGATTATAGACTGGTAAAACAAGCTGCTTTACATTCCTTCAAGACTTAGCCTGAAGGCTGCTCTCTATAGCTACCACTAGGATAGCTTTCAATAAAGGTTGTCTTTAACCTATAACCAATAAGGGGTTGTTTGGACTGATACAGGGTGCCCACTATAACTAGTGGACAGCATATATCAGGACAACTTCTCACATTGGTGTGCAGCGTGTGGGATTCCAGCTTGCTATTGTTTTACCAGATAATCTCAATTGAGTAACTAACTGAAAACCACTAAAGGTACCCTAGGTACATATAATACAAGCTTTAGAATACAGTAAGTTCTACTGAACTTAGAGTTGTGTGTTAAGGGCTAGCACACCCTTTCTACAACACAAGAGAGTTTAGTAGGCCACACTAGAGTAGGTAGTGCAATACACCACACCACACTAGTAATGTCTTCAAGGCCAGGAACCAGTAGGTCCTTGCCAGAAGCCAATGGGCTTCAAGATTCCCAGTATGATAGCCTCCCATTCATGGAACTGAGAGCATTATGTACAACTAGGAACCTGAAGACAGGCAAAAATCAAACCACCCAGCATCTCATAGAGGTACTCAGGCTGGATGACCGTAGCAGATCTTTAGGATCTGAAGGGTTAGGCAGAGTGGGTGGGACAGCACCTGAGGAAAGGCCTAGGGGTGTAACTCCTCATGACCTGACCTCTGAGGCTGGCCAGGCAGATTACAATGATCTCGACCTGGAAAGTCCAATTCCCCTAGACAGTGATGGAGAGGACCACAATGGACCCCTCTTTGTCCCTCCTGGGAGAGTTGGTGGTTGGCCTAAAAGGTCAAGATCTCCCTCTGTGGAGTCTAACCATTCTGGTTCATCTATAGGGACCTCAATCTCCTCTCATAGGAGGGATACTTCTCAGGAGAGAAGGAAGAGACTGCTTAAGTATGAGGATGCTCAGCTTGAAATCAGAAGAAAGTAGGTAGCCCTAGATAGGGAGACCCTAGAGCTCTACAGAGCTAGAAAAAAGGTGGGACTAGAGTCCCATGGTGGCAGCAACATCCCTAGAAATAGGGAGAGGTCTTATGACCATAGAAACCTGAATACGATTGTCCCTCCCTACCAGAGTGGGAATGACATCCACAAATGGATAACTGCACTGGAAAGGGCCTGTAACGTACAAAGGGTCCCCCAGGAGCAGTGGGCAGCAATCTTATGGCCCTCCTTTGCAGACAAAGGTAGAGATAAGCTCCTCACTGTTAGAGAGGAGGAGGCAGATGATTTCAACAGACTGAAGAGTGCCTTAAATGATGGGTTTGGCCTAACCACTGAGCAATACAGGTTAAAGTTCAGGGATACCCAAAAGGCACAGCCTCAGGACTGGGTAGACTTTGTAGATTGTGCTACTAAGGCTCTGGAAGGTTGGTTACCTGGCAGTAAAGTGCATGACTATCAAGGAGTGTTCAATTTAATTATGAGAGAGCAGATCCTTAATAATTGTCAGAATCAGCTGTTGCACCAGTACCTGGTAGACTCAGATCTGACCTCTCCCCAAGAATTGGGAAAGAAGGCAGACAAGTGGGTTAGAACCAGGGTGAGGCAGAAGGTACAGAACCAAGGTGGTGAACCCAAGAAGCAAGATCCTAAAAACTCTGACAAGGGTGGGGAGAAAGGTAAAGACCAGAAGTCTTCACAAGGGCCCCAAAATGTTTCTTCAGGTGGGGATTCACAGTCTAACAAGGGAAAATGCCATAAGAAACCATGAGGCAAAATGTGTAAACAGAAAACTCACTGGACCAGTGATTGCACTAAGTCCAAAGAATCTACTCCAGCCACCATTGCCCCTAAGGCGACTGTTCCCCCTAGTACAGCTCCAATTGGTGGTGGTAATTACCAGAATAAGGTTGTAGTAGGGTTGACACTGGGTTCTGGAATGGACTCTGGCCTAGTCAGAGTTCCAACTCAGGCTGTTCTAGTCTGTGATGGGGGCATGGATATGTCCCTCTTTGTGAGTCCCAGTAATCTGGGCAAATACTGACAACAGCCTTTGATAAATGGAAAAGAGGCTTTGGCATTCAGGGACACAGGAGCAAGTGTCACAATGGTGACAAAAGATCTAGTGGATCCTGGGAAGATTATAGTTGGTGAAATGTACCAAGTGACCAAGCTAGCAATGTCAGAACAGACCATTCTCTGGCAGTTGTTAACTTCTCCTGAGGAGGGGTAACTGGCCTTAAGAAGGTTGTGGTAAGTGCAGACCTACCAGTACAGTGCTTGCTTGGCAATGATCTAGAGATTTCAGCTTGGGCTGAAGTGGAGCTCAGGACACATGCAGAAATGTTAGGGATCCCTGCTCAAGTCTTTGCTGTGACTCGGTCACAGGCCAAAATGTCTACAACTGAACAGGCCCTGGATTCTGGAATAATGGACCAGGTGCCTCCCAAGAGGAGGAGCAGTAGGGTTAAGGCAGTGCCTTCCCACCTGACTCAGAATGCAGATCAGTCTCCTCAGGGAGATGATCTTGAGCCTGAAGAAGGAACTGTCCCAGAGGAGCTTGAACTTGACCAGGTTGAGTTCTTGGGGACAGGGGCCCTTCCAGGTATGATCTGAGCCAGGAGCAGAGAACCTGCCCCTCTCTTGAACGCCTCAGAAAGCAAGCTGCTGGTGAGGCTGCAGGGAATGCTAGTGGCACCCATAAAGTTATTTGGGATGATGGACTCCTTTACTCAGAGAATAGAGACCCCAAGCCTAGTGCATCCAGGAGGTTGGTTATACCTCTGAAGTTTAGGGGTTTCCCATTGACACTAGCCCATGATATTCCCCTAGCAGGACACCTGGGCCAGAACAAGACTTGGGCCAGAATTATCCCTCACTTTCACTGGCCCCACATGTCTGAAGTTTTGTCGCTCCTGTGTGACCTGCCAAGCCAGTGGCAAGGCAGGTGGAACCAAAAAGGCCCCCCTGATACCACTACCTGTGGTGGGGGTTGCCTTTGAGAGGGTTGGGATTGACATTGTTGGTCCCATGGCTCATCAGACAGCATCTGGGCACTGGTTTATACTGGTAGTGGTGGACCATGCCACCAGGTACCCAGAAGCAATTCCCCTAAGGTTTATACTGGTAGTGGTGGACCATGCCACTAGGTACCCAGAAGCAATTCCCCTAAGGACCACTACAGCACCTGTGGTGGCAAGAGATCTCTTGGGTGTATTCTTAAGAGTAGGCTTTCCAAAGGAGGTAGTATCTGACAGGGACCAAACTTCATGTCTAGTTGCTTGACTGCTATATGGAAGTAGTATGGAGTGAACTTCAAGTTTACCACACCCTATCACCCACAATGTAATGGTTTAATTGAAAGGTTCAACAAAACCTTAAATAGCATGATTAAAGACTCCCAGAAAAGCTTAGGCGAAGATGGGACATACTCTTGCCCTGCCTTTTATTTGCATACAGGAAGGTGCCTCAAAAGGGGGTTGGCTACAGCTCTTTTGAACTTTTGTTTGGTCACCCTGTCAGGGGTCCATTGTGTCTGGTTAAGGAAGGATGGGAGTTACCTCTCAAGCCCCCCAAACAGGACATAGTGGACTATGTACTTGGTCTCTGCTGCAGGATGGCTGAGTATATGAGAAAGGCAACTAAAAACCTTGAGGCTAGCCAGGAATTACAAAAAGCCTGGCATGACCAAAAGGCTGTCTATCAGCCAGGACAGAAAGTGTGGGTGTTGAAGCCTGTGGCCCCAGCAGCCCTCCAGGACAAATGGAGTGGCCCCCATACAATTGCTAAACAGAAAGGGGAGGTCACCTGCTTGGTAGACCTTGGAACCCCTAGGAGTCCCCACAGGGTACTTCATGTCAACAGACTAAAACCATATGTTGACAGGGAAGACATGGGCTTGCTCACGGCTACTGATGAAGGACAGGAGGAAGAGAGTGACCCACTCCCTGACCTGCTTTCTCAGAACCCTGATGATGGGTCAGTAGATGGTGTAGCCTTGGTAGGCAGCCTCACTGACCAGCAGCAAACTGACTGCAGAAAACTTCTCAGCCAGTTCAGACATATGTTTTCTCTGACTCCAAATCAGACAACCTGGTGCACTAATGAAGTGGACACTGGGGAGAGTCTGCCTGTGAAGAATACGATCTACAGGCAACCTGATCATGTCAGGGACTGTATAAGGACAGCAGTCCAAAATATGTTGGATTTGATAGTTATTGAACCCTCAGATAGCCCTTGGGCTAGTCCAGTAGTCCTGGTACCTAACCCTCACACCACAGATGGCAAGAGAGAGATGAGGTTTTGTGTGGACTACATGGGTCTCAATGCAGTCCCTAGGACTGATGCCCATCCCATCCCCAGGGCAGATGAGCTAATAGATACTTTGGCCTCAGCCAAGTTCCTAAGCACATTTGACCTGACAGCTGGCTACTGGCAGATCAAACTAGCTGATGATGCAAAGCCAAAGACAGCACTTTCTACCCCTAGAGGGCACTATCAATTTGTGGTAATGCCCTTTGGTTTGAAGAATGCACCTGCCACTTTCCAAAGGCTGGTGAATCAAGTCCTTACAGGCCTCAAAGACTATAATGCAGCATATCTAGATGATATTGCTGTCCGTAGCTCCACCTGGGAGGATCACCTGATCCACCTGAGGAATGTTTTGGGGCCCTGCAAAAAGCAGGTCTAACTATCAAGGCTACTAAGTGCCAGATAGGGCAGAGTCAGGATATATGTCTGGGCCACCTTGTAGGTAGAGGCCAGGTTCAACCATTGCAGAGCAAAATCCAGACCATAATGGACTGGGTTGCTCCAACTACCCAGACTCAGGTGAAAGCCTTCTTAGGCCTGACTGGGTACTATAGAAGATTTGTCAAGGGGTATGGCTCAATAGTGACACCCCTGAATGACTTAACCTCTAAGAAAATGCCCAAAAAGGTTCAGTGGACAGCTAGCTGTCAAAAGGCATTTGATGACCTGAAGCAGCCAATGTACACTGCTCCCATTCTGCAAAGTCCTGACTACTCCAAAAAGTTCATTGTCCAAACAGATGCATCTGAGTTGGGGTAGGGGCTGTACTGTCACAGTTAAATGATGAAGGTCAGGATCAACCAGTAGCTTTCATAAGCAGAAGGTTGACCCCCAGAGAGAAACGTTGGTCAGCCATTGAGATGGAGGCCTTTGCTGTTGTTTGGGCTCTGAAGAAGTTGAGGCCATACTTATTTGGTACTCACTTCATTCTTCAGACAGACCATAAGCCCCTCTTATGGCTAAAACAGATGAAGGGTGAAATCCCAAATTGCTCAGGTGGTCCATTTCCCTACAGGGGATGGACTATACAGTGGAACATAGACCTGGGAGTAACCATGCAAATGCAGATGGACTCTCCAGATATTTCCACTTAGAACATGAAGACTCAACTGGTCAAGGTTAGTTTAATGTCCCTGCATTTGGGGGGAGGTTAGGTGGGAGAGTAGGATCTGCTTCACATGTTTACCCCCACTTTTTGCTGGTATTTCACTATTTTTCGACTTTAGTCTGGCTGGGACCCTGCTATTCAGGGCCCCAGCCTAGCTGCTTCCTCTCTAAAATGATTCCATGTACTTTAGGTACATTACAGTATATGGTATACTATGTACCCAGGGCATAGGTACCCCAGAGGCCTACCAGGGGCTGAAGCATGTATTATGCCACCCCTGGAAAGCCACCCAAAATGACACCACAGGTCTGCTACTGCAGCCGGGGTAAGGTGGTGCATGCACCCCTTACTGTGATACAGGTTACCTATATCACTATATATATATACACACATATAAACCTATAAGTCACTCCTGTGGCAGGCCTTATCAATCCTACAGGCAGAGTGCTTGGTTCTTATGCGAGAGGATGCCCCTGCATGAGCAGAGCCCCTCTGCAGCGTTCGTAGACCCTTCTCTGATGCTGTTTGTAGTGCAGCCTGACCATATACTCTTAAGTGCATAACTTTGGACTGGCTGCACGGAAACGTGTCGTGTTTGGTGTCAAACACCTTTCGGATCATACCCCCACACCAGTAACTGGTGTGGGAGTATGATCCCACCCTTCTAGAAGGAGAGACATGACAGCACTGGTATACCCGGCGAAAACTTAATTTATTTATTTATTTATTTTTCACATTTATAGAGCGCACTGTTACCCTGAGGTGCCCTGGCATCACAAAATGGATGTTGCAGCCACAAACACAAGTCTTGTCTCCTACTGCTGACCGAAACTCCGGCAGGGGAGGCCTGGACAATAGGTTTCCTGTCACAGGGAGGTGTAACCACCTCCCAGACAGGCTGATGTGTTTGGGGCTGGGTGGGAGCACTCTCTGAGTGCTTTGAAGTCCTGCACTGGGGGCACATTTGGTGTCCCTGTGCATAGTCCAGCTCAGACCGGTCCCGGGGCTTCCAGCCCCTGCTCTGGTGCGAAACTGGACAAAGGAAATGGGTGTAGCCACCCTACTTTCCAAACCCTCCCATAGGTGGGTCCCCAGAGCTAGTCCAACCCCTTACTTAGGTATAAGTAAGGAACCTCTGTGACCAGAACTTTAGATTACCCTGGACGAAACTCTGAAGCCAAATTCTGGACCTTTGACGCTCTGCCCAAGACCAGAGGACTGAAAAATTCGCCCTTGGGGTCAAGGAGTGACTCCCCTCTTTGGCAGGCACCAACAAAGCAATTTGCTGGTCTGCATTATCGAAGCACCCTCCGGACTCCGAAGTATTTGCCACCCAGGAAGAGGATTTCCAGACATCTCAGAGGCTGACCCGAGTCCCCAGCAAAGCTGAGACCCGCAGCCCTCGTGTGTAGCGTGGAACCGGAACTCCTGGTCACCGTGCATTTCTGCAAGTGCATTAACTTCTCGACGTCTCTTGAAGTTGTGCTTTGACTGACTAGTAGCCTTCACCTCAGGCACTGAATCCTCCGAAGATTGTCAGCCTGGTCATTCCGAGTGACCCGTGGGCCGCCATTTTGTGTTTCATCTTGAGGTCCCTTCACGATCCCTGGTCTGTTGACTGGTGGTTCCCTGAGGGCGTAACTTTGAATTTCCTTGGGCTTTCCTGGTTGCTCCGTATGTGCGTCAACTCCCTACCAAGTGGTGAGTCCCTCAGACCTTGCTGGTCTGCACCAAATCATCTTTCTCGTTTCTGCGTGGGTTGCTGTTGCCAAGGCTTGTTGTGTCAAATCCGGGCATCCATGCTGCAGCACTCGACATCCTTTGTGGGACAACTCGAATCCAGCTCCTGGTTGTCCTCGTAACCTCCTGGTGTTCGTGGCTGAAGAGTCAAGCTTCACCTCTTTCATCTGAAATCACCCAACATCGGTGGGCATTTGTCCATCGCCACCTTGGTCACTGGCTAGTGACCCAGACTCTGTCCCCTCTGCTTTCACGTTCTTCTCATCTTCGATCCAGGCTTGGATCTCTTCGGACACTTCGCATCTTCACGGCAGCAGCACTTCTTCGCCAGCTCCCATTGAAATCGACGACGCGACCCGACACCAAAAGACACCTATGCACCCGGCTTCCCTGGATGAGGTAACACGAGTACTCCGGTGCTCTCGTGGATGCTTGCCCTAGAACTTCTTAAGTCCAAAAGGGTTTGGTCCAGATTAGAAGTGTCCCTAATCTTTAAATTTCCAACCGCGACATTGCCCATAGAAGATAACGGGAACCCGCAGTTGTGTTCACACACTGCATACAGTCCCCATGGGTCCCCTGTGTCACTACCTTGGGTGGTTCCTTGGGGTCCCAGCGATTGTAGAGGCTATAGGCCTAGTGTCTATCCCCGTCGTGGTTCTTATACCACTTGTTTGTTATATGGTTTGGTACGCCCCTAGGGCCCAAACGTGTATTTGTGCTATTACTGATGATTGCTATCTTGTAACTTAAGTACTTCAAACTCCAGTCTCATAAAGAGATTAACTGGTGGCTGCTTCCAGGGAATGCTCACAAGCAGACCTTACTCAAGAGCCCACTCTGGCACTTAGAAATTATTCAAAAGTGTCTTTGGTGCCCCAGCACCTTTAACAGCAAATTCCTGGGGCCCCGTAGGCCTGTAACAAAACATACCCGCTCCAGCAGTGAAAAATCGTTCAGTGTCTCAGCTGGTGCCCTGACCGCAGGCACTCGCAATTCCCCAGTCCTACTCAGCCAAGTCGGACTGCAGGATGGAGGCTCAGCAGCACCTGGCAGATACAAGTTTTTTGTGAGCAAGCGTGGCCAGTTCCAGTTGCGATCAGAGGTGCCCTGTTGGTTCCTCCTGCACAGTAAGTTCATCGCTCCACAACAGGGGTGGGGAGATAATCCTGGGATCATGTATTATGCTTCTCACAACCAAACATACACCTAGCACATGCTTTCACTAAACACGCACTCCATACTACTTCATCTCTCATGTAATCTATTTCTCTCCGGTATACATTCACCCAGTACAGCCCCTCCCCATGCATGCACTGCACAGCACTGCTCTGTCCCTCAACTGTACCCTTCCCAAACACACATACATCCAGCGCATAGTCACCCCTCTTGCACTGCGTAGCACTATACTCGTAGGCAAAGAGTGAGTGAAGCACATAGCAGGGGAAGTTTAAAAAGGTGACTGAACCCTTAGGCCTCACTCCAGTGACACTGGTTAACAAGCATTGGCATAGCCAATAGGTCTCGCTTTTGGGACCTTATAAGTATTTAGTTATGCAGCATCACAATATCCTTGGTGCAACAACATCAATCGTTGCATTGCTAAACACTTGGGGCCCGATTCGCAGAACTAACTTAAGACAAAATCCTAAACTTACTACCATTTTGGTATTCACAGAAGGTACTTACTCATTTTGGTATTCACAGAAGGCACTTACTCATTTCGGTATTCACAGAAGTTAGGAGTCCTAACTTTAGGACTCCTAAATGCCTTCGGTGAATACCGAAAGTCTTAAAATTAGGATTTTTCTCAGTTTAGTAGTAGTATAGTTAGGACTCCTAACTTTAGGACTCCTAAAAGCCTTCTGTGAATACCGAAAGTCTTAAAATTAGGATTTTTCTCAATTTAGTAGTAGTAAAGTTAGGACTGCTAACTTTAGGACTCCTAAATGGCTTCTGCGAATACCGAAAGCCTTAAAATTAGGATTTTTCTCAGTTTAGTAGTAGCATAGTTAGGACTCCTAACTTTAGGACTCCTAAATGCATTCTGTAAATACCAAAAGTCTTAAAATAAGGATTTTTCTCAATTTAGTAGTAGTAAAGTTAGGACTCCTAACTTTAGAACTCTTAAATGCCTTCTGTGAATACCGAAAGCCTTAAAATTAGGATTTTTCTCAGTTTAGTGGTAGTAAAGTTAGGAGTCCTAACTTTAGGACTCCTAAACTGAGAAAAATCCTAATTTTAAGACTTTCGGTATTCACAGAAGGAATTTAGGAGTCCTAAAGTTAGGACTCCTAACTTCTGTGAATACTGAAGTGAGTAAGTGTCTTCTGTGAATACCAAAACGAGTATGTGCCTTCTGTGAAAACGAAAATGGTAGTAATTTTAGGATTTTGTCTCAAGTTAGTTCTGTGAATCGGGCCCTTATAAGGTCCCCAAGGCGAGACCTATTGGCTATGCCAATGCTTGTTTCTAGTTGCGTCCCTCTGGCTTTGATCAGCGAGGAATCGGTTCCTTCAAAGACTCAATTAATTTCCTGCGCCTAATGGAGAGAGCCCCAAAAGTGGGGTGTGTTAAGCCCCCAAGACTGGACCAATACGTAGACTAACTTTCCTTGGCCCTGTTGTCAGAGACTCCACGAGTACAAGGTTTGTTCGCTGCTTACAGAGATTGTTTCTGACCTGTGCACGAGAGCAGAAAGCCTCTTGAAGTCAGAAACTTAGTTTAATTCTGCTTCTGGGAGGTTTGCTTTTTCTGCAACACTCACAGCAGGGCCAGAGTGACTCTCACTATACTGGGAAGTTGGTCCTTCAAATGGCTCAGTCTGTAAAATTAACCACTTTGCAGCTCAAGTGGCAGAAGTGATGATGACATAGCAGCCAGCACAGCGTCCACGCTGTAACCACTTCAGCAGCTTAAAGCAGACTGTTGAGCATTGAGCGCTCACGGGCAACATATTTTATTATAGATTGCTAGCATTGGCACATTGTGAGCAATGTTGTGGTGGTGTTCATAAAGCTCTAGAATGCATGACAATAAGTTTTAGTGCGTAAAAATGCGGGGTTAATGACTAATAGCTCACTTCGCGATGTTAGAAGGACTTCAACTTACAAACTACAAGTAACAGAAGGATCTCTGAGACAAAAACAGTAACTCACTGAGCGATCTATATAATATAAAAATCTGGGATCTGCCTGTTAAACAGTGTGCGTTGCAGTTGCCACATCAATCCTCCATGTCTTTTGGAGTCAACACTGCGACTAGACAAATACAGATCTTTGGTGGAAGTGCAATAACCACCAGTTATCTAACCGTTATTATCCCTACACAAAGATCTTTGCAGCAGGTGCGATATTTCAAAGGGCAGTCTCTTTGTGACTGATTAATCTAGAACAGATTTATTATCATGTTTGTTCTTGTTGCCAATTTCTTTGTGCCGTATTTTTCAAGAAAAAATGTGTAGGTGGACAGCCAAACTCGTTTTTCATATTATTATTATTTTTTTGCAGATTTTATGTAACGCAAACTCGAACCGAAGGTATTGGAGCGCTTTATGAGCACTGTATTTACATTACACATTCAGGCACTGGGAGATAAAGTGATTTGCCCAGAATCACAGGATGTGGACGCGACCCCGAGGCTCGAACCCTGGTTTCCAGCACCCAATTCGGCAGTCTAGCCGCCGGACCACATCCTCTCCCTCATGGCTTCACCCCCTTTTCACTGCTGTTAATTGGTTCCTGCAATACATTTTTCTAATTTCCAGCACAGGGTCGTGTAGTTCGCTTGAACTCTATATAACGAGCCGGAGTTCTCGAGTTCAAACTCCTCCACTTTTCTAAGATGTCCATTCTATTAACGGTGGGTCCGGAAGCACAACTAGAGTAAACCGGAAACGGGGTAGCTCTCGTTAGTAATAGAAGAAAGCGTGCTTAGCAACAGAGTGTAAACTGCGCTGAGTGTCTGGAGATGCCGTTGGCTGTGAAAGATCACTCGTGGGAACAGACTGATTCTGTGGTTTATGTACCTGTGCCCCTAAAAGGCGTCAGAGCAGGCACAGCCGACGTCGTATGCACCGAGGAATACCTGAAGGTGAGAGTCTCGCTGCTGTAGTGCAAAAGCATAGAAAAAACACAGGCGTGTAACCCATAAACCAAACTGAGATCTGGGTAGGTACAGTATAGATACAACAATATCTCAGCCGACTTTATTGAGACTGTTTATATTTGTATGTACAAGACATTACGATTAAAGAACACAAGAAAAGAGGCTTCAAATTATTCACTCAATGCGCCCGTAGCCGTCATATATTTTTAAGAAAATCAGAAGATACACATAACAGTTGTTACAGCACTGTTGGGTATAAATCCCAAGGCAACCCTAAAGAAAAGTGTACAAAGTGCTCGTGACAAGGAAGTGACGGCGCAAGTGACAACGTGAGAAAACACCACAGCATACGGCGCAAGAGAACATACAAAATATATACACGATTAAAAAGGTTCACACATAGATTAATTCAAATATACAATTGATCATTTTTGTTGTGTTAAAGAACCAAAAATCAGGATGCGCCTAAGGCGTTTGAGCTGGTGGGCAGGGGTCGACGGCGTTTCGATCCTATTCAATTAGGATCATCTTCAGGACCTGGGTAGCCTATTCGGGGAGTGCTGTGTGAATAAAGGAAAGTATCAGAGCGGCTGAGAGCGGGGATGAAAAGGGAAGGAAAGGGGGTAAGTGGATTAAGGGAGGGAAAAAGGGGAAAAGGAAGGACTAAAATTTGCCTACCTGATGCGCGTTGAATTAAATACTGGCGCAGAGGTAGAGGAATTGAGAAGTGAAGAAAGACCGCTGAGTGGTCGAATTTGAATTTAGGCTGGGCGTCAGGGATAAATCAGCCAGCAGACATCTAAAAGGAAAAAATGGCGAAACATCACAGCGGGAGGAACGAGGGAGGGTAGAGGGGGGGCGGGAGGGGGAAGGAGGGGATGGAAGGGTGGGGGGGGGGAAAGGAAGGTAGGGAGGTTGGTTTACTGTTGTGAAATTGGAGGTGGTCAACCAATGAGACTTAGGAGGCAAGGCAGGAGAAACAGGGGAAAAAAACCAGACCCGGTACAGGTGGAAAACTCACCGCTACGAGATGGGAATCGAAGGAAGGTTAGAACAGTTGAAGGGTTACCACCCTGATCGGTATGGTACGGTTCAGGACGATACCTAATAGAGAGGGCAGGAAGTCGTAAGACGGGTAATTAAAACCCCCTCTCTGTGAAAGATTTGGCAAGGAAACGTGGGTTTTAGCAAAATGGGCTTACCTGTTTCCAGGGTCAAAGATTTGGAAGCTGGAATCAATCCAAAATTAATGGAGCGTGAGGATGCCACAGTCGTGTGCAGTCCACGGTCTGTGCCATGAATCAGGATGGCGTTACTGACTGTAATGAGGAAACGCATGCGCCACGGGGTTAGAGAGACTTAGGACAGATGCTTGTCTAACAGCGTCCTGGCAGTTAAATTTGGTTCCCCTAATGAACTAAAACTCCGTCTTTTGAAAGCGCCGCCTGTCCTAAAGCTCTCATCGTGGAGTTTGGCACGCTCAAATTCAGTATAACAGAATGTTGTGATGAGTTGTATACATTTTTAGGTCGGTGTTTACTTGCTTACAACCCTAACAGTGGAGGTAGTGGTTAATGTACTTACGATCTTGAGGGCAAATCGGGTTTGTGCACATCAGGCATCCCAACAGAGCCAAGTACAAGCGGCTGTAAAAATTGATCGCGATCAAACATCAAAGCGGCCACGAAAGTGAAAGTAATTGCGGTCAAGCGCGGCTCGCGCGCCCGCGCACATGTACTGTAGCTCTAGGCTGCCCTGGTAGCACTTTTTGGAGCCCTCTCAATAAGTCTCGCCAGACCAGCGCATGCGCTGGGTCAGGCGAGACCTAAAAAGGGCATATTCCCTCCTACCCTTGATGGAGGCAGTACCCCTTCACTACTATGGAGAAAGCGCTTTGGGTGCCCCTTCCAGTCCAACAAGATCGCAATCCATGAGACAGGCCTATGTCATGGCGCACATGCAGGATCAGTGTCTGCCTATGACTATGACAACAAAAATCAGCATTAGGAATCCAGACAACAGTACAGTTGGGCACTCAGAACAAGTGTGCACGTCCATAGCCATGCAGCTGACTTTTCCCTCCCAACACTTGCACATATTGTTATGAAAAGGACTTGTCAGCCATGTATGCCCAGTTGGTGCCAGATGACCCCAGTGCAGCTCTACATCTGGTGCAGTCTCAGGGCACATTCTGTGTTGGGGAGTTGGAGCAGAAAGGTGACTTGCATGACATAATCTATGGTCTTCATGGAAAATGCCTTCAATGGTGGCACGCGGCAGATGCAGTAGAACAGTTGATTGCAAGAAGCCACAGAACCAGCGAACCAGCTGATGATGACACCGAACATGAGTACGAGGAGCAGGAAAGGCAGAAGAAGTGCAGTGAAGTATGGGAGCACCCTCTGTGGAAGAAAAACATGTAAAATTTGTCAGTTACAGTTTTCTTCTAAATGAATTAACAAAAACATTTGACACTATGAAAATACATAATAGCATAGTGCCAAAGTTGTATCAATGTGTAGTAAACCGATTTAATGGAAAACATTAAAGTGCCATTCCCTTAGTTTACATAAAAGTACAGTCTTGTTTTTAAAACCTAGTTAATTTTCAGCAAAGGAATGTGCAGTATTTTTAACCGGTCAGTATATTACTTCAAATGTATGGCTGCGGTCTCTCCCTTTAATGTATGTATGGGTGCATGTGCAAATCAATGTTTCCAAACCCTAGAAATAGTTCAAGAGAAAAATGCAGCTTGACTTTCCTTTACCTAGCCGATTTTCATCTGTTTCTTTGAAGGTCTCTGCCTTCATCTATCCAAAGCGGACAGTTTCAACGGGTCAGCACTTTTAGTTAACAGCAACAAAAAAAATGTGTACGAAAGGCTCTGCAGCAATGTCGTGGCGGAAAGGTTAACAAGGAAAATGAAACCCACCGAAAGTATAGAGATCACTGATGCAGCCCGGCCTTTCGGTACTCCCTGGCAAGGGTCTGATTCTACACCTTTAATGCTGTGACACCTGGTACTAGTTATGCATGAGAAATACAGTCGTTCTCCCTAATTAAAATGTGGAAGCACTGTTTATATAGTGAGAAGCTCCGGGATCTCTTAACCTCCGACAGTAGGATACACTGTGGCACTTTAGCTGATCCACTTAGTGTGTAATAGAGCCGAACTGTGGTTTACATGACGCTTGAAGAACCTCCTGCTGGTATTTATTACATGCACTGGCCAATACTCAGATTGGAGGTTTGTAAAGTGCAGGCACGTCATAACATGCACACCATCCATAGCAATTACAAATACATTGCGGTTACTTTATGAGCATTCATCTCTAGTGTGGAATCTCTATTTGAAGCCATTCAACTGTTTAATTGTATTTCTCTGTGAGAAAGATTGATTGTTTTTCTAAAAATGTTGTTGTTATTTATAACGACAAAGGTCCTCCGCTATCTATGCATCTTTGACATCCACACCATGTTTCTTTTGTCCAGACAATTCCCCAGTATTTGTCATTTTTTGAAACAGTTGAACAACTCCCAACACCGAGAAACACTTAATGCAACAGAAACTGTAAAAACCTAAAGTTCTTCCTTTAGAAATGAATAAAATGAGTGGGTTTATTTTGTCATAGAAAATATAGTTATTGTTCTAGATAAGAACATTTGGGGAAATTGATCTGTTTGTGAACACAGGATAGCTGCTAACACACGTTAAGAAGCCAGGAAGTACTGGGACCTGGCAGGAGCAGCAGGCAGGTTGTTCTGCTTGCTTGCCGCGAAGTGGCTGTGGAAGACGCTCTCAGGTGAGAGAGAGCAAGCACCAGGGGCCCAGGCAGAGGATAGGTCTAGTGAAGGAGAAAACAAAGCTGTGTCCCCAACCAAAGAACTCTTTATATGCAAGGAGAGGTGAATAAAATACTTCTGGTAGCTATGACTGAAGCTAACTGAGCTCTGGCACATCCAAATCAACTCTATACGCCCAGAGAAATTACTGTTTGATACTCCGCTGTTCTTTCAAAATATTCCACTAGAGGGGGCCAAGCACGGGGATTTAAAACAATTATTGGACTTGTCAGCCTTGGAGGTATCTCTGCCCAAAATTTTGCCTTCCTTTTCCATTTTTCTCACCTCGCATTTGCTGGCTTTAGAACTCTTAGCACTTTACCACTGTTAACCAGTGCTAAAGTGCATGTTCTCACTTCGAAAAACATGGTAATATTGACTTATCCACAATTGGCATATTTAATTTAATTATAAGTCCCTAGTAAAGTGGTATTACATGTACTAAGGGCCTGCAAATTAAATGCTACTGATTGTGCCACCCAATTAAGTAGCCCTTTAAAGATGTCTCAGGCCTGCCGTTGCAGAACCTGTTTGTGCAGATTTACCAGCCATGTCGACCTGACAAAATAAACCTTTTGTCAGCCCAAGGCCTTCTCTTTTGATTCATATAAATCACCGTAAGGTAGGCACTGGACATCCCATGGACAGGGTGCAATGTATTTAAAACCTAGGACATATACTTTTACATTTTACATGTCCTGGTAGTGAAACACTCTTAAATTCGTTTTTCACTGCTGCAAAGCTAATCTTCAAAGGCATGCCTCTGAAAGCGTTTCCTCACTTCAAAGGCACAACTGGGTATAACTACTGGACCTATGACACCACCACTGCAGTTCACTTCTGGACCTGTGGATTCTCTGCCAGGAAGAACAACTGTTGTGCTGCAGATGGACTACCACTCTGCTGGGCTACACTCTGCTGGACTCCTTGCTGTCATCTGACATCTTGCCTGGGTGAGAAGGACTGGACCTGCTTCTCTTGAACCCAGAATCCAGAATGACTCCATGGGCTAGTTGGCTGGCCTCCTGGTCTGAAACCTCAGGGACATGACAGGCTTCCAACAACTTTGCCTCTGCACGTGGACTTTGGCATGTGTGTGTCTACTCTGCCAAGTGGTGCCAACCCAGTCCTGGGATCGTTGGAAGTGGGCCTAAATTGCTCTGTCAGTCTAAGGATCCATGGGACTGATGCATCTCCTCTGCTGCTCGATGCAATCTTAAGCAGAATCACTGCATCCGTGGTGCTGCATTGATTAAAGCCATTGCAAAGAGTAGCAACACCGCCGAAGCCAGCATCACCTTTAGAATCACTGCTGTGCGATCCACCCTGAGCACAGGCCCTTGCATTTTCTTTGACGTCAGCCTCCACGACGACACAGCACTCTGCATCGCAGCCTTGAAGCTCCTCGGAACCGAAGCATTGTCCCGACTGCGCAACGCATCCCCGACTCCTGACTTCACACCGCAAGCCCCCGTTGGCGAGATCCTCGATGTGAATGCAACAGGATCTCGCCCACAGCCTCGCCACATCTTGGAACTGACACACCTATGACTGTGTGATACATCTTCGATGCGGATCCATGCAACGCTCTGCAAACCAGGATTTACAGTACCATGTTCAGCTGACCAAATTGTGTCCTATTAGTCAGCATGCACTCATCACAGTCGGCCTGAACTGGTAACTTTGTTTCAGTCTGGCATTACCAGAGTACCACAGAAAGGACCTAACGCCTTTTGGTACTATTTTTGCTAACCATTCAAATTCACTATCTCCGGTTCTACTGATTGAATGTTTCTACTTTTGTTCTTGTTTTATTTATTAAATTAAGACCTATTTTTCTATTTTTCTAACTTGGTATGGGATTCTTTTTGCATGGTCCTTTCACAATTTTACTGTTTGAAGTGTTGCACAAATACTTTACACATTGCCTCTAAGTTACGCCTGACTGGTCTGTGCCAAGCTACCAGGGGGTTAAGCACAGGTTAATTTGGGGTGTGCTTGTGCCTTACCCTGTCAATGATTGTGGTTTCTGCTTGACCAGGTCTTACACCCCATCCAAATAACAACCTAATTTCTTACAACAATCACATTTATTCTTTTTTTGATTCGGTGGGGTAGGCGTGGGGCCTCCTCCCTGTAATTCCTTGGCCCCAAGGACACAGAACTCAATGTCCACAGGGAACCCACCATCTTCTAAAACAGCTGAGATGTGCTCTGGCTGTGTTGCCTACCCCTCTTCCCATTTCTGGAGGGTTGGGGTGAACGTACCACTGACTACTGCCATGGAAAGAGTGGGCAGAAGAGATAAAGGTGATCGCGCCTGTGGGCAGGAGAAAAAAGTGAGCAGCGGAAGCAGAGAAGAGCGTGGCTGGGTCTCTTGCCTGCTGAGCCAATGAAAAAAGTGAATGTGGGTGCCTGGATGGGATTGCAACCCATGATCGCAAAAAAACCCAATGAGACTTCAACTGCAAAAGCAGTTCATCTCATATGTAGCGAGAAGCACCCCATAAGCTTCTGCATGGGGCCCAAAATGTGCATATTTGCTTATGCAGTGCCCAAAGAAGTGCAGGGTGACCACCAACATTGCTATTAGGATGTTTGGGGAGGGTACAGGAAGTGCAGTAACCCATCCCAGAATGTTTTTTAAAAAAATCACACTAAGTCTTTCAAAGGTTTTAATCCTGGTAGAGTATTCCCACTGTGCCAAACGCTCCCAGAGCTGGAGCTTTTTACTCATAAGCTCTAGAATGTGGGCCCTATTTGGTAAAACTGTGATAACAGCATAGTAAAAGTAGAAATAAGCCTCTAGAAAATATGGTTTTTCTTCCATTGCTTTACTAACAATGGTAATGATTGACAATGTAAAGTTTTATCACACAGTGAATACTATTGAATCTTGGTACTATCCCCATTGACGTCAAAGGTGGGTTATAAAATGTATTGAATATTAGTACAATTCTCATTGACTTCAGTGCTGTTGCAACAGTGAATTATAACATGCTACTGCTTTTACTGATGTGGTAACACGCTGACAAAGTCAGTAGGCTTGCCTTATTGATAGTAACCCCTCTTATTTTGTGATATTTCATCAAGTATAGGTGGGGGAATTGTGGTCATAGGGGTGAGGACCCACTAGAGCTATAACATGATATGAGAGAGTCACCAAAGATATTTTCATCGTTTTAATTTTATATATTTCTAATTAATTTGAAGTATTTAGTAATGTGTTATTACAAATGCATTTCTTTTTTATTAGGAAAAAACACTGACTTGAATATGAACGGTTGAGTGTAGGTACTAGCCCACATCATCTCCCCAGAGTAGGACTTTGACTGATTTGCTTTGCTATTATGAGAGAGTATACTGCTACAATGGGGCAGTTGGTTCTCAGTAAAGAGAGAGTTGTAGATGTATTACTTGTGAAGGACTCACATCCTTAACAACTAATAATTCAATTTCTTATTTTGGTTGAAAGCTCTGGAATCAATAGTATCTAATTCCAAAGCTCTCTAATAGCATTTGATAAGTCCAGGTTTTGTGCAACCTGTAGGAAGGTGGAATCTGACTATATGGTTGCCCCCACTTTTTGCCTGGTGTTTTGCTGGTTTATGACTTAGTTGGACTGGGATCCTGCTATTAAGGGCCCCAGTCTATCTGCTTTCTCTGTAAAATGATTTCCATGTACATTAGGTACATTTCTAAATGGATTCTGGAGTGCCTTATAAGCCCCTAGTATATGGTATACTATGTACCTAGGGCATAGGTACCTCAGAGGCCTACCAGGAACTGAAGCATGTATTATGCCACCCCTGGGAAGCACTCCAAAATGACACCACAGGTCTGCTTCTGCAGCCTGGGTAAGGTGGTGCTTGCACCCCTTACTGTGGTATAGGCTACCTATATCACTACCATTGCACACACATATAAAACCTATAAGTCACTCCTATAGCAGGCCTTAACAATCCTGAAGGCAGAGTGCTTGGTTTTTATGTGAGAGGGTGCCCCTGCATGAGCAGAGCCCCTCTGCAGCGTTCGGAGTACCTTCTCTGATGCTGTTTGTGGTGCAGCCTGACCATATACTCTTAAGTGCATTATAACCTCGCAGTAAATGCTAACTTTGGGATGGCTGCACGGAAACATGTTGTGTTTGATGTCAAACGCTTTGGAATACTACCCCCCGGCGGGGGTAGCATTCCACCCTTCTAGAGGGAGAGATATGTTCACACTGGTCTAACCCGGTAGGACTTTTTACAGCCCTGGCATCACAATATGGATTCCTCTGCCACAGACACGGGTCAGGCCTCCTGCTGCTGACCGAAACTCCAGCAGGGGAGGCCTGGACAATAGGTTTCCTGTCCCAGGGAGGTGTAACCAACTTCCCAGACAGGCAGATGTGTATTGGAGCTGGGCGGGAGCACTCTCTGGTGCTTTGAAGTCCTGCACTGGGGGCACATTTGGTGTCCCTGTGCATAATCCAGTTCAAACCGGTTGCAGGGGCTACCTGCCCCTGCTCTGGCTCGAAACTGAACAAAGGAAATGGGTGTAACCACCCTTCTTTCCAAACTCTCCCATAGGTGTGTCCCTAGAGTATGCCCAACCCCCAAACTTAGTATAAGTATGGGAACCCAGTCCTTGTGACTTTAGATTACCCTGGACGAAACTCTGCAACATATATCCTGGACCTTCGTCTTTCTATTTTGACTAGAAGATGGAAGAAATCTCCCTTGGGGTCAAGGAGTGACTCCCCTGCTTGGCAGGCACCAAAGAAGCAACTGTCCGGTCTGCAATTCCGAAGCTCCCGCTGGACGCCAAAGTCTCTGCATCACCAGAGGTGGATTGCCAGACTTCCCTGAGGCAACCCTGAGGCCACAGCAAAGCTGAGGCCCGTGCCTATCTTGGGTGACGTGGAACCGTGTCCCCTGGACACCGAGAACTTTTGTAGCAACACTATCTTCCTAGTCCTCCTCGACGTTGTGCTTTGGGCTCCAAGTAGCTCAAGCCTCAAGCACCTCCTGCATCGAAGATTGCTGGCCTCCACTCCACAAGTGACCCATGGGCCACTTTCAATTGCGACCGCTTGAGGCTCCTTCGCGATCGCTAGCCCATTGGCTAGTAGGTCCCCACGAAGGCAACTCCTCTTCTATTTGGGCTTCCCTGGTTGCTCCAGATGTGCCCTGACTTATCCTTGCTGGGTGAGTCCCTCAGACCTTGCTGGTCTGCACCGCAGTAATTTCTCTGCTTTCCAGTGACTTGCTGTTGCCAAGGCTTGTTGGGTCCAATCTGGTCGCCAACACTGCAGCACTCAACAGACTTTGTGGGACAGCTCGAATCCAGCTCCTAGTTGTCATCGGCACCTTCTGGACCTTGTGGTTGAAGAGTCAAGACACCCATCAACTCACCTGAAGCACCCGACATCTGTGGGCATTGGTCCATCCTGCCCTCAGTCACTGGCTAGTGACCCAGACTCTGTCCCCTCTGCTTTCAGGTTCCTTACATCCTAGATCCAGGCTTGGATCTCTTAGGACACTTCTCCTCTTCACGGCAGCAGCAGTTCATTGTAATCGACGACGCGATCCGACACCAAAAGACACCTATGCACCCGGCTTCCCTGGGTGAGGTAACTCGAGTACTCCGGTGCTCCCATGGGTGCTAGCCCTAGAACGTCTTAAGCCCTAAAGGGTTTGGTCCTGACTCGATTCTAAGTTTCCCTAATCTTTAAATTTCCAACCGCGACATTGCCCATAGAAGATAACGGGAACCCGCGGTTGTGTTCACACACTGCATACAGTCCCCGTCGGTCCCCTGTGTCACTACCTTGGGAGGTTCCTTGGGGTCCCAACAATTCTACAGGCTCTAGGCCTTGTGTCTAGTTCAGTCGTGGTTCTTGTACCACTTTTTTTGGTATATGGTTTGGTACGCCCCTAGGGCCGAAACGTGTATTTGTGCTATTACTGTTGATTGCTAACTTGTAAATTAAGTATTTCGAACTCCAGTCTCATAAAGGGACTAGAGGGGTGTGTTCTATCTTAAATATATCTATTTTGAATATATACCTGGTGTGGTTGTCCTTTCATTTGATAATTCAAGAGATTATAGACTGGTAAAACAAGCTGCTTTACATTCCTTCAAGACTTAGCCTGAAGGCTGCTCTCCATAGCTACCACTAGGATAGCTTTCAATAAAGGTTGTCTTTAACCATTCACCATAAGGGGTTGTTTGGACTGATACAAGGTGCCCACTAGAACTAGTGGACAGCATATATCAGGCCACCTTCTCACACAACCTACCTATGCATTATGCGCAAACATAAGAACTCAAAGCTCTGAGAGGGGTTCAAATGTTTTCTTGTGTGAATACAGGATGTGAGAAAGTAAAGCCCACCCCATATATATTCCATGTAAAGACATGGTTGGTTGGTGAATTAACTGAGTTTAATGTGACCCATTTGCATTGTAAAATGCTGTTAAGGCTGGGTCAGCTTTTGGGATGTTTCTATTAAAGGAATCAAGGCCATAGAGTCCATTGAACCCAACACTATACAATAGGCATGCATGAGGAGGATGGATCTCTAAAGGGGTTAAGGGACTATGACAATAACCCACACCACTGGTTGGGATGAAAGTGTGGGACCCTGCTGCTTTGGTTGTTGGAGGTGATCGAGGGGCTTCAGGAGATATTCCCACTTGTCATGAGCAATGCAAATGTCATGTGAGGGAACCTGCACATAGTCATTAATTTGTAGGAATTATCCCAGCATTGGTGCAGGCTAAAAACTACAGGTGCATTGGGGGTGAGAGAGTACCAGGAAGTTAGTGGCACCCATAGGGGTTCCTGCCAGTAGTGCGGACATTTTTTGAACTCAAAAATGTTTTGGGTTCCTGAAGTACTCAGAGGTCAGTAGCGTAACAAAATGTGCTGAAGGTATGCTGAAGGGGCCCCTCACACTCAAACCAGAAGGGACTGAATCCTCCCTCCAGTATGGGTAAGCCTGGGGGCCCCCTGCCCCGCAGGGGCTGCAGGAGCCTTGGTTACACCCCTGCACGATGTTATCTGCTGCAGAAGGCTCTCAAAAACTCTGCCCGATCTCTAACAGGTGCATTCCAAAGAATGTATAAGTGCTTGGCCTGGCCAGACATAACTGTGGTAAGAAGAGTGATCAACAGCAAATTAATACCGATGTTGGCAAATGATTTAATTGCTCTGCTAAACAAACATGCTGCCTGGGTGGAGGACTAACAGTACAATAGCTACCAACAAATGTTCCATTTGTCATCATGCACAGGGCAGGCTCAATTCACTTATAATTAAATCTCCTGCAAAAACACCTTATTATGTTTGACAGATTCCTTGCCTTTTGTGAAAACGTGGATGGCCCCTAATGAATCACTCAAGAAGCACTCTTGGCTGACCATAATGCAATATGGTACATCTTGGAATGACCGTCTCAAGCAGGCACTCTAAACACTTGAGGCTGCAGACCGTTGAGGTGCCCCCTTACCCCCTAAACTGCTAGCAAGGGCACTTTCTAAGCAGGCAAAAATTATCTACACACAGGCATATATTGTCGTATATGCAAAGAAATCTCATGACAGTTGGGCTGTTAAGCTCTACGAACCCCTTTAATTGTCCATGTATCCAACAAAACCATTATCAAAGATCCAGAAACACCAACTGATGTGACTGAGATTGGCCCGGATTCCTTTAAAAGGACATTGTTATGGAAGGCTGAAGGGTCAACTGAGCTGGCATGCCACTTATTTGGTAACCCCACTGAATCACTAAATTGTGTAGTCTGTATTTGTGGAAAGTTTCATTTCATAGGAAATTATGGCTGCAGACAATTTTCAGAATTCTTAACATGAGGTCCTGTGATGAGGTTGTGGAGGGTTGCTTAAAAGGAGAGTCCAAAAAGTTGGCTGTAACATTTCTGAAACATTTCTGTAGCAATTTACCTCTTACCAAACATTACAATGGATAGAACTTGGCACAGTGTTCTTTGCTGCAGTAAGCCAATGCGTGGCCCTTCAAAGCCCAATCAAAGTGTGATTTTAACTTTTAGATAAAACCCTCAGCTGAGCCTGGTTTTAACTTTCTTATAACTAATCTGTTCCCTCTTTTAAGATATTGTATGCTGTAACAGAGGGCTCAATTGTTGTGTTATTGGCTCTGTGTAAGTGAAAAGAGGTTGCATCTGCATCCCAGTATGTGGCCATCATATAAAGTCTGTTTAAATAAAGCTTATTTAACTTAACTAATGAATGGCTTGCTTAAGGAGCCACAGAGATGGTTTGAATAACTTTCAATTAAATCATGTCCTGCTTAGAACTGTCCCTAATCAGACCTGCCACATATAGGTGCACAACAGTCTAATTTCCACCTATCTTTCTTTGATAGTGAATAGTATGGTGCTTGACCTAATGTTTTCAGAATTAATACACACCTTGATTGTTAGACATTAATCATGTAACAGGAGACTTTTACAGCTTTTAACATTGTTTTAATGAATTTTAGCATCATGACCCAGGAGCAGCCGCGGCCCGTGGAGGGAGTTCCGTAGGGCGGTAAGGCGGGGCGGGGGAGGGGCAGGGTGGGGGGTTCTAAAAACCGGCATATGGATAATTACAGGTAAGTAAACAATTAAATAAATAAAATGAATTTCGTAGCGCGCGCTGCATCGCAAAGCTACAAGTTGTATAACCTGATTTGTTTGTATGCTGAGATCATGTCTTTGGCAGATAGCTTTGGGTGGCTTGTCCCGGAGGTCTGGAAGTTGAACATTTTCCTAAATCTTAATTTTTTCCAACTTTCTGGAGCAACTCTTCTTGGTCACTTCTACCACTAGGCCCTCAAGGATAGCACTAAGAATCCAGGATATACTCCAGCAGAGACCACCAACACAGTACATTCCATGTCTACTTGCCATTGGTCAACTGATCAATCTAAGAAATATCCTCTTGTGGCTGTTGATGACCCTAGAGCCACAAATGAGATTAGCCAACTGACCCTTAGAGTCCACTTCTTACTCCTGAGTATAAGTGGGCACAAACCCACACAGGTCACACAGAGCAGATGTCTTCCTCTTATGATTTGTCAAGGGTCCAGATTCGTTCTGTGGAGCCTGGGTTGATGTGCCACATTTGCACAATTCACTGGCCAGTTAGTGAGGGTGACTCACATTACAATTGGAATGGACACACAGGACTTCCTGCCAAAAGCCATTACCTCTTGTATGGGAGCAGTTTTCACATCTCATCAAGTAAAAAACACTTGTATGTATTGCAAGTGCAGAAAGGCCCATAATAATTAGCCTGATGGAGCTTCAGGCAAGGAAAACCAAACTTTCTAAAAGTTTCTTTTCTGATGTCCCTGGAACCCCACATGAGGTTATCCAACCGACCTTCCAAGTCCACTTCTCAGCCTTCTGTATTCGTGGGAGGACGCCCAGCCCTTCAGGTCTCCACACAGGTCACACACAGCAGATGTCTTCCTCTTATGATCTTCCATGGGTCGAAATTGTTTAGAGGAGTTGGGTTTAAGTTCCACAGTTGCACAATTCACTGGTCAGTTAGTGAGGGTAACTCATACTAACATTGGAATTGACACCCAGGACCTCCTGGCAAAAGCTCTAGACCATTGCCTCAGTTCTGGGAGCAGTTTTCACACCTAATCAAGGGGAAAACTCAGATATGGATTGCAAGTCCACCCAGGCCCATAATAATTAGCCTGCTGGATCTACAAGCAAGGAAGGAGTAACTTCCTAAACGTTTCCTCTCCTGCATATTTATCAAAAATCCAACATGTTCACATTGACCTGGATTTTAATAAGTATTACAAATATGGTTGAATGACTTTGTAGCTTATTTAATACCAAAGTAACAAAAATAATGTTTTAAATGTTCCACTTTTAAATAATAGGTACTCTTCCTTCTGGGCTACAAAGCCTACAAAGGGGTAACTTACCTAATAAATAGTTATTCTTGTCTAAAAGAGTTTTAAAAGGTACACATTCAAATTTAAAAGCTACAACAATAATACTACACATGTAGGTCTGAAGCCACGTTATCCATTTCAGCCTAGTGGGTAGCACAATATGTGCATCAGTTCACAAGTAACACATAAATTCCATGCTGCTGGTTTCTTTCCTGCACCATAAACTATAGTCTTACTGGAAAATGAAATATGCCAGTTGAGGTTTAGCCAATTTTACCATGTTTTTAGAGGTCAGTAAACATACACCCTGTAAATTGGTTGGGAGTGCCCCAGTGAGCAGAGGTCATACACCAGAAATACCAGTCAGCAAAAAATGGGGGCGACCACATAAAAAGAATGATTCCTCTAACCACTAGGTAAGACGCATGTTGATCCCCTCCTCTCCTCAGTACAATGCATGTCACACCTAAGTGTAACCTTAGCAACTTTCATGTCTATCTGTTTCTTGTATGCATCAAAAGACAAAGTTGCAGACTCTCGTACTTGAATTTCCAAATACAGCGTGGTAATTTGGAGATAATATGGCTAGGGCTTCAATTAGTCTTTATTTATGTAGCTCCCTACAAATTAGAAGTTTTAGAAAAACAGATGTAGATTCACTCCAATTGAATATAAGTAGTTTATGAAAACACCTTTGACTTTAAATTCCAATCTGGAAATCCAAAGTGTGAACTTGACTTAACACCACAACATTGATGTTAAATAACGGAATGGACACAATTACAGCAAGCATATGTAAAAATTGTAGGCCTGGGTGGTAAATTCCGTTCCACTTGCGGGAATGTGCGGATTTTGGGTAATTTTGTTTTCCGTGGAGAATGCGGAATTGCCAAAAATTCCATGATCCGCGGCTTCGTGGAATTTTTTGCTTGTTCGTGCTTTCAAAATGCATGTTTGCAAGATATTTCTCCCTGAGCATGCAAACAGTGTTCGCGAACAAGAAAAAAGCATCGCGAACGGGCGGAAAAAGCAATTTTGCGTGTTCGTGGAACTTTTGCGTGCTCGCGGAGATTGTTTACCGTTTCGCGGAGCGTTGCATAGCGCGACTAAGCAAATTCTGCCCACCCCTAAAAAATGGATCTATTTTACACATGAAGGACAAAAATTAGAATAAAGTAGAGAGAAACCTTTACTCAAATACTTGAAGTAACAACATACTGAGCAATGTGCCAACTTGCTATACAATTTCCTATTTGTTTATTTGATAATCAGGCATCAATCAGTTCATTACAAGTCACACATTAATTCTTATCAATCACAGTGCACAAATGCGAGCAAACAATGCAAAACCTTTTTCACTAGTCTAAGGGCCTGATTACGACTGTGGTTTTATGGGAGAGGGTCACCCCACACTGCAAAAGCCAACCACTGTCCACCCACCAGATTCTCTCGTGGTCCTGTGGGCGGGCGGTGAATCAGTCTCGTAGCTGTGCCTATAAGAAAGGCACCTCAGTGGGAGCATCAAAGGCTGTTCCTGCACAGAATGGTCTGTGCAGTCCATGCCGTGGAGGAAAGGGGGTGCATGCACACAGGGGGCACAACATGTGCCCACTGCGTACATCCCCATGCACAGTTGCATTAGGGGGCCCTGTAGTGTCCAGTTGATTTCCCCACCACCAGCATTTTCATGCGTGCTCATCACATGAAAAGGCTGGCATTGGGAAACTTGTAATATGTTTGGCTGTGCTGCAGCAGCATCGCCGACCATATTGCTTCCTTGGACCACTGTGCTGTCACCAGGGATCGCGGATCCCTATCGGTTGCAATGGGTCACTGGCGATCTGACCGCTGAACTCGTAATACAGAAGTCGGACTTCTGGTGCAGCAGTCCCCGACCCCCACAGCACCTCCACTGTGAGTTTGGTGGCACCATGCACCGCAAAACTTATAATCGGCCCCTTAGTCTGCATTTGAAATCAACAATCATTTAACAGGGGAGAATGGAGAGAAAAAAAAGGAAGAAATAAGAAAAAGAAATCTTAGGGAAAAAAAACTTCAGCCATTTCATTATCCCTGATTCCCTTCAATTTTTTCAATGCATCAACCCATTGCACGGAAAGCTCCTCTCGACATTTTACCTGACATATTTTTATTGCCCATGACTTAGCAATCAGGGACGCAATAAAGAAATTCTGTTGCTGTCTTAATATTAATTGGCAGTTGGGAATCAAAATCCCTTATAACACCCCTGTAAATATGGCTTTATTTGGACTTGTAGTTTTTCACTAATTGAAGTAAAGAACTTAGCCCAAAAGGAGGATAATGTGGGACAGAAAAACGCAACATGGGAATAATCGCCTTGTGAATACCCAACTCGAACGCATTTCGCCGTGGTGGAGGAAAATATTTGCTGCAGGCTATGCTGTAGTAAAGTGCCCATTTAGAGTAGAAGGTCATTCTTTTGAAGTTCACTCCTCGGACAGCCTTACGGGCCAGACGGTTATAATGGGCCCTGGAAGCGAAGTCAAGTTTTCCCTCCGTAATGTGTGAAATCAAAGCAATGCGCATTAGTAGCCGACTCCTGCAAATGAAGATACAGCGCCCGGTATCAATTGTCCAATCCTGTGAGCTTGCCCACAAAATGGGCTTTATTAACATTCTCTTCGGCTATGATGGATACCTTTGTATAGCAACGTAGATGATTACTGATTTGAAGATAGGAGATTGCGAGAACATGTAATATGTTACTGTTGCCTGCAGTCACTTGCTCCAAAGATTTTGTGTGCTCAGCCAATAAGAAATTGCTAAACCTAAAGAATACTGCCCTTACCTACTTCTGGATAATACTCCCTTTCAAGAGTAAGCCTAAAAGCCCGCACTCTTTTAATGACATCAAGGGATGTAACATGTGGAACAGGGACTTGTCTTGGAGTTGCGCAAACTTGTCCTGGAACTTCTACTGGGGAATGGATTTTTAAAAAGGCAGGAAGCTGAACATCAGCCTTTTTAAGCATGCATTAAAGGTAAAAGCAATTCAACAGGCCATTCTCAGTTGCAGCGCAGTTTAGCCAATTAAGGAAGGCTGCTCGACAATGCTTCCTCATGTGTGGAACTGCTCGGCCTCCGTCTTCTGTGTTGCGCTGGATTGTGGTAAATTTGGTTCGGGCCTTTCTCCCTTGCCATAAAAAATAACGCATAATGTGGTCAATCTCTGTGAAAAACAATTGATCAAAACATTAGAGAAAACAAAAATAAACAAGGAGAGAATCGACATCTTAATGAGCGCTACCTGTCCTATAATATTTAACGGTCAATTTTGCCAGTTAGATAATAATTATTGCGCCTTATTAGGCATGGGAGTATAGTTTAGCAAAAAGAAGTTTGAGTGTTCGTGGGAGACAAAAATGCACAAATACCTTAAAGGCCAAGTGGCCAAAAAGTGCTGTTGCATATTGATCCAGCGCTAACAATTAATCAGGGATCAATACTCAATAACATCACAGTACAATGGCCCATACACATTCACCCAAATCCCTGCTGCGCTGGGGGTGAAGTTTTAATGACGTTAAATTAGTTTCCTTCACAAATTCATCTTTGACATTTCTAAATTCATAACTAAACCTATACATCAACTCTCTTTCCTCTTGGATAACGGACCAATTAGTTGAATAGTTGATGGTAATGATGATACTATCTAACTAACTGTCTAGTTAGCTAAATAAACAGAGACTCTCAATATCATTAATAAAGTTTATCTCAATTAATATGAATTTATGCTCATTGCATACGGTTACAAATTCAAAACAATGAAATTCACAAGAGGGAGAGAAAAACATCAGCAAGTGCAAACAGTGTCATAATCATCACAAATTCAACAATATGCATATGAAGGAGTTGATAGATTAAAAGACATCAATTTCAGAAAAAATAATGTGAAACTATATACTTATGATGGAGTGGATAGATGAAGAGACATAAGTTTCAGAGACAAACATACATTTGCAAATGATTATGCAAAGTACGAGTCAGACAGATATACCAACCCAAGAAAATCAGTGAAATACCACCCCCCTCGCCAAGGAGATGGTGGTGGTCCCCTGAAATAGAGTTAGGGAACAAAGGCTTCAGGACCCAGGAGTGGGACAGGAACAGCTAGGCCTCTCTCCAAACCGATGGACAGCTACACATCACTCCTCTCTTCTGTCTCTCCTCACAAGTCTCTCTCTCTCGCTCAGCTACCAGAAGATCACGCTCTAAACCACACCCCTAAAGGCACACCGGTTATACCCTAAAACCTACATGTCTGTCCCACATCAGTTGAAACATTTAACAGAATTCGACAGCTCATTGGTAGATTTAGGAGGTGGTCTGTTACACCATCGGCTTCCCATTCACATTTTGTACAACCAATTGTTTATTCGTTGCTCCCATAATGTAAATTCTGACTTGTTTATTCATTTTCAATACTAGATACTTTTACATTTTTCACACATATTTTTCAGTTGCATCCGTGGAAAGAGTCTTTAGTCCCACGGCCAGTCTCTTCCTTTGGCAGGCGAACAATGCACTCTGTACTAAGCATCCTTGAACTTTTGTCCCTCCTTTGCAGCACTCAGCACTTCTGTCAGGTAATTTCTCGTTCACATCTCCAGCCCCTCATCTATCAGGCCAACTTAAGAATAATGGAGGCCCAGTCGGCTTACTATGGCAAATGGAACACAACTATTCATTAATTACACAGAAATGCACTTTTCACTGTTTACCACCCACTGCCGCACTATCCCATGTAAATGTTTTTCCTAGAAGAAGCTTAAAGCATGAGCGGCATTATTTATTATTTTAAAGCAAGATGCGAAATGCAAGATGCTGCCTATTCATGCATTATTTCTCATTTATTTCAAGGCACAATGTAAATACAGTTTAGTTGTTTTATGCATTATTTCACGTTAGTGCACACATGCGCAAAGCGGTTTCCCTCATGTCCATGTGATGTGTATGTTAATTTCTTTCACTGCACACTGTTAGTATGTATTATGGGGATGTCGATTCAAGCAGGTTTCTTTTTGTGAAACCCTGCTCCATCAATCCCCCTCTCTGATGGCTTCCTGGAGCCATCATAAAATACCCACCAAGTGCCATCTTCATTTATCTAAAAGTCAGTAGTTTTCTCTATTTTTATGGCACTTTCATCTAAATCTTTCATCATATCATAATACTCTCCTTTCATATCTTCTAGTTCAATTTCATCTCTTTTTCTCTTTCTTGTCCTTTGTTTGTTGATTCAGTCGTCTCGTTTCTTTCACTTCTACACTTACAGCATTTTTCTGTCATTACTATTATTAAGACTACTATAGCTACTGAAATAAGTGGCATTATTATTTTTCCTAATAAACTACTTCCAACTGTAGAAAATCATTTCCCCACAGAGGAGAAACTCTTACCAAGGTGCTCCCAGATATCATCAACCTCCAGTTGGGTCAAATCTTCATGAAATTTTGTAATATTCTTCATATATCCCTCAATACCTTTACTTTTGTCAGGGATATAGGTGCAGCAGTGTTGGCTTTTCAACATGCCACAGACTCCACCCTCTTTTGCCAATAAGATATAAAGGGCAATTCGATTTTGCAAAACCATTGATCTGATTGCAACCATTTCTGCAATCATCAAGAACCTACCAGCAGTATCTGTTGATAAACAATCAACCACTGTGAATAACTTTTGAATTTAGTGTGAATTCAGAACGACTCCAACTGCGGGTATCAATGCACCAAAAATATCACCTATTATTGCTGAGAAACTTGCTCTCCTCTTACGTGTTAGTCCTTGTTTTATTTCATTTAGTCTGTTTTTGTTTCTGTCTACATGGTAGACCTTTGGGAATACAATTGCAAAGTAACAACTACCATACCAATGTGCAGGCTACCTGTAATAGGCTTTCTTACCACACATATAATAGACTCCTGGGAAAACAGGATTAGTATAACCCTTCAATCCCCAACCTCCAGTAATTTGGAAAGTATGCTCATATTCACTAGTACTAATGAAATAATTATTATAGTTAGTTTTTAATCTAAGCAACCAGATTTTCCTTTTCTGATGCCAATCCACGGACATTGCAACGTATGTCTCACCTTTCTCATAATTTCCTTCTCTGAAAGCCCACGGTGGTTCCTGTGAGTTCTGTTCAGCAGCCTTTCTTTGGAAACTTTCTCTTCTATTTTCTACCATCTCTATAAACACTTTTTCTTCAAATTACATGTAAGGTCTTGGTAATATGGAAGAACTCTCCCATATATCATGCATTTTTACTACTTAAAACCTTGTCCAGCTCCTATATAACACGTATTTTTGAAAATACCACATCTATATTGGAATAATGATACTCCAGCTTCACCGTCAAGTATAATAGGCTTGTTAAAACACTGCAAGACACACCATATGTTAAAGGTAGGTGATAGTATGTCACCCCCTCTGAGACAGACGAAGGTAATTACATGCATACATAGCAATCACTCACATTCATTGTATTAATATACTCATGCAACAATTTAGTAAAGACATTTAAAGAGAAATCACTAATTGATTTATCATGATGGAGAATGCTTCCATCCATTGGTCCTATATTAGTATTCAGGGTTTCTTTAGTAACATCACTCACTCTTTCACTTGTTACATCATTAGTACTGTTTCCATTATTAGTTACCATTAGAATAGGTACAATGACAATTAATAAAATCCACATAAATGTTAGTAAAAAGACACTACAGAAGCAAGATTTAATATATTTACGTTTTAGACTAGATTTTGGATGTTCAGTCACTTCTGCTTCTGCCATTTTGTATTCTATCACAAATATAAAAATCTATCTATATCTATAAACTCCAATTTTTATTCAAAATTTCTAAAAAAATAATGTAATCCTACACTTCAAAACTCTCTTCTTTTAACCCCTTTCTTTTATTTCTTTCTTAGAGTTTTCGGAGTCTTTCAATTCAATTTGACTGACAATGTTGCACCGTAATTCTTCACAGTTCTTTTAAGGTGGTCTTAATTTGCTTTCATCAACTTGTTCAGTGTCAGAACTGTCTTTTTCTTCACTTGGATCTGAGCTTTCAATTTCTTCCATGATAACGTAAGTCCACTCTGGTGCTGTGTATTTCTTACTTGGAATCCTTACTCTCCTTGTTTTTCGTACTAATTCTTCTCCTGACTCTTCTTGTTCTGTTTGACTTGAGACCTCATTACTTTTCTCCGGTCTTCTCTTTGATTTTCTCCACACAAGAGGGTATTTCTGTCTTTTCACTCCACTTGGCCATTTATCACCTTTTCGTGCTCTCTTAGATTGCACAACTTCTTCAACTTCTTCTTCTGGTTCGAAAATTCTTTTACTTGGCCCTTCTCTCATTGGTTCTTCTTCCTGGCATTCAGTATCTTCCCCCTCTTCTGGTTCAACAGCAGTCTCTTGAGAACCAGTATCTAGTGCCCACTTTACTGGACTTGTGCTCGGCTGTTCATCATCTGTCTGTTCTTCAGAATCTGTCACTCTAGATTCTTCAGCTTCACACACTTCAGCCTTTGGTCTTTGACTATGATTTACCAGTTGCTGCTCTGCTTGTCTTTCAAGTGGACTTGGGACTTGTCTGGTATGGCTTGCATGAATCCAATTTGGGAAACCGCCGTACTTCACAGCTGTCGCCGTCACCACTAATACTATTTCCTCACGTGTTTCTTCATGAGAACCCATTCGCCAGGACTCAGGTCATGAGCTTGATTTGGCTGTGCTGTAGTGGCATTCTCTCCAACCTGATGAGACACAGAACGCACCAGATCAGCCAGTGCTCTGCAATAATCAATCACTAGATCATCAGACATATTCATCAATTTGTTCACTGGTATAAATGTGTGTCTTATTGGTCTACCCACTAGGATCTTGTGAGGACTCAATCCCGTCTTTTCGTCAGGAATACTCCTCAGACTCATCAATGCAAGGGGTAATGTCAAGCCATTTCAGTGATGTGGATGCGCACACTTTCCCTAACCTAGATTTTATGATGCCATTGATCTGCTTGACCATTCCAGATGCTTCGGGTCGATAGGCAAAATGCAGCTTTTGCTCAATTTGTAATGCTGCACAAATCATCCGAATTATCTCATTATTGAAATGTGTACCTCTAACTGTTTCTAAAGTGACTGGAAATCCAAATCTAGGAATCAGTTCTCTCAAAAGTAGTTTAGCTACAGTAAGGCTGTCATTCCTTTTCGTGGGATAGGCTTCACCCAGCGAGAGAACAAGCAGACAACATCCAACACATATTTCAGCCCATTGTACGGGGGAAGCTCTATGAAATCCAATTGAAGAAGGGTAAATGGTCCTACTGCTTTTCCAATTTTACCCCAGTTAACAACTGTCTTTCTACCTGGATGTTGCTGCTGACAGATGACACACCTCTGGCAAAGGCTCTCTGAATTTCGGGTTATACCATGACTGCTTGAATAGTCTGATCATTGAGTCTCTTCCAACATGTGCACTCCCATGGTACACCCTGGCCATCTGGGAAAGTAAAGAATCTGGCGTGACTGGTCTTTCGTAAAGATAGACTCACACTTCGTCCTCAGCTCTCTTTCTGCAGCCTAAATTTCTCCAAATGTCCTTTTCCTCATCACTTGCCTCTTCCTGTAACTGTCTAATTACATCCGAAGTTTCAAATGAAAATGCAAACATAAGATGGCAATTGGTATTTTCTTTTCCTATCCCTCTGTTTAGGGCAATTACATTTCGTGCACAGAAACGCGCTAATTGGTCAGCGTATCTGTTGCCCTTCATCACATAATCATCTCCTGATTTATGTGTGGCACATCTGACAACTGCCATCTTTTTGGGCAATTGTAAAGCATCCAATAAATCTTTTACAATTTTGCTGTTTCTTATGGGGGAACCTGAAGAATCCAGAAAACCCCTTAGCATCCATAGCTAACCGAAGTCATGGACTACCCTGAAACTATATTGACTATCCGTAAATATGGCTACCCTCAGGCTTTTAGCAATTTTGCATGCTCTAATCAGAGCTATCAATTCAGCAATTTGGACAGAGTTTACCCCTTTTAGACAGGATGCTTCTAAAACTTCTGCTATGGTGCAAACCTTATAGGCAGTGCATAGTTCACCTTTTTCGTTCCTCAAACATGATCCATCAACAAACATCTTACAGTCTGACTCTTCCAATGGAATGTCCTCTATATCTGGCCTCGGTTTAGTGCACAATTCTGGCACATCCAGACAATCATGATCCACTTCCTCTCTCACTTCCTCACAATATGAATTTGCCAACAGGGTTGCCAGATTTACGTTTGTGCACCTTACCACAGTCACATTTTCAGCACCCAAAATCACTCTTTCAGCCGACTAGAAGTCATGTATTGCATCCTCGTGCATGTCAAAAGGATCTCAACTGAATGCAGCACATATACCTTGACTGGATGTCCCATCACAATCGCTTCACTCTGTTCCAGACTCACACAAGTGGCAGCTACTGCTTTCAAACAGCCTGGTAACGCTGCAGCCACTGAATCCAAAGGAGCAGAATAATATGCTACTGGACGTTGTGCCATTTGTGGTAAATAAAAATTCCTTTACCGGGACTGAATTTGATACAGAAACATTATAAAATAGCTCAGTAAAATGAGAGGCAGAATCCGTGATATTAGAGTTTCGGAATGGGCTTTATTCCAATAATCGATTATAATCGGATGCTTCAAGTTCCATCACCACGGGGGTTCAGGAAGTGAAGTACATATTTTATTGACAAGAAGTAACTTTTATAGTACATACATTATAATGAAGTGAATACAGTAGGCGTAACAATTGATAAGGACATTGACGTTTGGTCTGCGTAACCGAAAATGGGTGTAATAATGAGTAAAAAGGAACATGATTGGTTATGATGTAATACATAGGTGGATCTATAAGATAATACTTGGCATTGATGCGCGCGCAGCAGTATGACGTGTAATTGACGTGTAACTAGGGGGTGACGGGGACTTGACATTTAGCTCTATATGTGGAGACGAGAAGTCTGGGGGGTCAAGTCAACCTAATCCCAAATCATATCTAACATCCTATGTTTAAAGAACTATGTTATCCATAAAAGAGGGACTCTCGGACAGAATCTATTCTATACTGACTGTGCATGCGTGTACAAGCGTCTAAGTGTCTACACTGAATGCGAGGGGGTAGGAATATTCCATGGTAACAGGGCTATGAATTACTTGCATGAGGACAGAGAAGATGGGCCTTTTTGCTTGGTAACTGGAAGAATGTTTACTTAAACTACTAGGCAGGAATGCATCGGCTGAGGGGGAGGCAGATAATTCGAAGGTGAAATACAGTTCTTGGCAGAGAGTAAGCTGATGTCAGGCTTCGTGAGCCGCGCAGAGAATGAGACAAAGTTCATGGTCACAGATGCAGGCTCGGGCTGGAGCTTTCAGAGGCAGAAGGCAAGAGGAGTTTTGATGACAGAATCAGGGCCTACTTGCCTGGACTGAAAAGTGACATAAGTGAACCATATAAAGCCGATGGCCTTTCATATTTAGGAAGGGGATATCCGGCCTATACATGGCGGATCTGTCAAAGGACATGTTGACGGTGGACGCACATGTATTTGCGTCTTCATAACTGGAACTGGAGGGAACATACATGTACTTGTGACATGCACATGGAACCGTTGGGGTCCAAGATAGGGGACATAACTGACCAGAAAAATCCATATTTCCACATTCCCTCCTTGTCCCCTACTTGCCCTTCAAGAGATATCAATCTTCATCAATCCATTGATCTGTTCATATAGCATCATTTGTTCTTCTTTCTTCTTCCGGGATCTTGAATGAAAATCTTGATGTGGAATGCACGATGTGGCACACAGACCACAAATTGCTGGTCCACATTGTAGACATAGACAGCAACTGAATAGTATGAGAAGGCCAATACCTAGGAAGGATAAAACTCTCCATCCCCAGGCTGATACCGCATTCCAAAACCAACTGGACCAAGTCCAAGTGCCTGGGTTCTGGTGTATCTGGCTTACAATCTTATGAAGGCGAGTGATGGCTTTATATACAGATGGCGAATTTTCTGGTATGAATACGCAGCAGCTTGATCCGATGACCCTACAAGCTCCGCCCCTATCAGCCAGGATGACGTCAAGGACAAGACGATTTTGAAGCACAACAATCCGCATAGCAGACTGCTCTTCCGTTAAATTGCCTAAGGCGGAAATAGTCTCATTCACTACTGCTTCAAGGGTTCTAGTTAATCTACGTATCAGCTTACTATTAGTAACAGTACCTATATAGGGAAAGATGCCTTTATTAAAATCTACATACTTGTCCCATGCCGTCTCAGTGTAATCGACAATGGGGAGATCTCTCCGTTCTCTGTTGTGTACTAAATGAATATTTCTGTAATAATCAGGAGGAGCTAGGAAAACAGGTGGCAAAAGGAATGCAATGTAGCAGGTACCATCCCAATCTAGAGGTAGACGCATATATGCAGTCTGACCACATATAAAGTAGGAGTGGCGAGAAGCTCTAAATGAAGATTTTCCTTGATCACTGAATTCTACCATAGTAGTGCATTTACTATGGCCCATATGTATGGAACCAACCTTTCTTACACATAATTCACCCCTCGCTGGGAATACTGACATGGTGGGTAAGACTAGTTCAATTTCAGATACGACATTTAGAATCATGAGATTAGGTGTAAAATTACCTAATCCATATACTTCATTTTCTAGATCAGTTCCTGTTCTTTTGGGGCGACCCTCCTTGTCAGGGTAACAGACCTTGAGTAAAGCTAGGTTCAGATTTCCCCATACCCAATGATCTTGGTAAACTGCTGTGTCTGAGTCTATGGAATTAATTAAGCTAAACCATGCTCCACAGGAGCCATTATGTGTAAATGGATGTGGAAAGAAAGGCAGGACTCCTTCATAATTCTGATAGGGAGGGAGTCGGCCACACACCCAACAATTGGTGGCATTACTAGTCTGATGGGAATGATGTAACATACTAATGAAAGTGTTATTGCGCAGCGCAAGTCTATAAGACAATTCATGCGGAGGTAAGTCACTAAAAGAATGTTCAGCAGCAACATTATAAACATGTCTAGAAATAGGGTAATATATGTGCAACAACATACTTGTAATAATTATTAAAAGACTCAATAAAAACAAAATTAATAATGTCACTATGCAGTGGCTACGCAGTGATTTACAATACGCCTGTCGTTTCAACATTTTTCGGGTATTTTCTCTACTCAGGTCCAAGGGATACATGTCAGAGACAATTCAACCGCTTCACCTTGGAGAGGACTTAAACAATCAAATTGCTCGACTGGTTGGGCCTAAGCTTTAGTTTGTAATTTTCAGATTTGTTAGGTTCAACAAAAGGGAGTTTTGTATCAGTCTGTGAGGGAGTGCAGGGCACAGTGTCTATATCCGAAGATAGTCCATGAAATTTCTTGATGTGGCTTGAATGAATCCAGCCCTTGCGGCCCTCGATCTTCACGGCTGTTCTTGTGGTCAACAGGACCAACTTGGGTGCTTTCCACCTGGGCTCCAGCTGAGTCTTTCGGTCGAAATTCCTCACAAAGACAAGATTACCCGGAACAACGTCATGGGGTTTCACCTCAGTGTTGTCGGGAAAGGCTGCAGCTACCTGTGAACGAGAAGATTGTAGTGCAGACATCAAGGAAGCCAAGTAATCTGTCAGCATATTACAGTCAATATCAGTTATTTTACGTGGTATAGGCGTCCCCCACATATTCGGTGGTCTACCGAAGATCACCTCATACGGGGATAGCCCTGTTCGAGAGTGTGCTACCATTCTCATGTAAAAGAGTGCAACTGGTAACGCTACTACCCAGTCGACACCTTTCTCTCTGCATATTTTGGACATTCTAATTTTCAGTATCTGGTTATGTCTTTCTACGAGACCTGCTGCCTCGGGATGTCGGACACAGTGGAATTTCCACTGATATCCTAACAGAAGTGAAACGTGTTTCATTAATTCGGATGAGAACGGCTGGCCGTTATCTGAGTAAACAGCACGTGGTAAACCGTATCGTGGGAAGAATTCTCGAACCAACTGTTTGGCAGTAGTCGGGGCAGTGTAATCTGAAACCGGGTATGCCTCCGTCCAACGGGACAGAGCGCAGACAACTACGAGAACATATTTGAATCCTCTGCATCGTTCCATCTGGATATAATCCATCTGGAGTACTTCAAAAGGATGATTAGGGGTATGAAATCCACCCTGTTCTACGGGAACGCTTTTTCCTGGGTTGAACTGACAACAGATCATACAGGTACGGACCTTTTGTTTTGCTGCTGCTCGTAAATGTTTATTGAACCAAATGTGTTGAATGCTGTCTAGCATAGCTTTTTCTCCTAAATGTGCTGGACTATGTATAGTGTTAATTATGACTTGGACCATTGAATCAGGAAGGAACCATACAGACCTTTCCTTCATCATCCATCCTTGGTCCGTTTGGATCCCTCCTAATTCAGTCCATTTCTTTATTTCGTCTGGTGTAGCATGTGTCTGTATGTCAATTACGTCAAGAGTAGGATCTTTAACTGTCATACAATGTGTCGGTGTCGGGACTATTGTCTTTGTCATATCGGGGGTTTGAGTTTGAGCAATCAGTTTAGCTGTTCTGTCGGCTAGATCATTGCCTTGGGAAATGATATCAGTAACCTTCGTATGAGCCTTACATTTCATAATTGATATTTCAGTGGGTAGATGTATTGCATCTAATAATGCATGAATGAGGGGTCCGTGCTGAATGTGGGCACCGTGGGAAGTTAAATAACCTCTCTCTCGCCACAGCACGCCGAAGTCATGTACAACTCCGAATGCATAACGTGAGTCAGTGTATATGTTGACTTTTTATTCATGGCTTGAATACAGGCTTGTGTCAGAGCGATAAGTTCTGCGGCTTGAGCTGACAAAGTAGTTATACGATTAGTTTCAATGACCTCAGTATCTGTTGTGACTGCGTAGGCGGCTACTAACTCTCCTGTACTTGTTCTCATGCATGAACCATCTACATACAAGGTCAGGTCTGGATCTGACAATGGGACATCGGTTAAGTCTTGTCTGGGTTTTGTTGTTATTGTAATAACTTCAATACAGTCATGGGCTAGTGGGTCTGTTCCGACTACTGGTAAAAGTGTGGCAGGATTCAATGTGTTACAGCGTCTGATTTCTATATGTGGCTGAAACAATGTAAGCTCGTATCCTGTAAGTCGCGCTACAGTCAAGTGTTGTGTTTGCGTTCTATTTACAAGAACCTCTACTGCATGTGGTATTTGAACTGTCAATGGATGTCCTAACACTATGGCATCGCTTTGTCTGATTGCTAAAGCTGTTGCTGCTACTGATTTTAGGCATGCAGGCAAAGCCTGAGCTACGGGATCTAATGTACTAGAAAAATAAGCACATGGTTTGTGTGCTCCTGCTTGTTCCTGTGTGAGTACTGACAAGGCCGTACCTTCGCGTTCTGTAACAAAGAGTGTAAACTGTTTTCTGTAACATGGCGTTGCTAAAACGGGTGCTTGACATAAAGCTTTCTTTAAGCTTTCAAAAGCTTGTGTGTGTTCCTGAGTCCAAGGGAGAACAGTCGATGTGGCTGCCTCCTGTGTTGTCAATTGAATGAGTGGTTTTGCTAGAAATGCATACTGAGGGATCCACTGTCTACAATATGAAGTGAGGCCTATGAAAGCCCGCACCTCCTTCTGTGTCTTGGGTATTGACATGTTAGCAATTAACTGAATGCGGTCGGGTGTAAGCTGCCTTCCCTCCTTGGACAGCGAGTGACCAAGATAAATAACTCGCTGGACACAGAATTGCAGCTTAGAAGGGGACACCTTGTGCCCCTTTTCGGCTAGAAATTGTAAAACTGTCAGTGATGCTTTCTCACATTCGGGTTCGCTTCTAGCGGTGATCAACAGATCATCGACATATTGAAGCAGGGCAGTGTTAACCGGCATGTGGATACTGTCAAGTTCTCGTTTCAGTGCTTGGCTATAGATGCTGGGGCTTTCTGTAAATCCTTGAGGTGCGCGGGTGAATTTAAAGCTACGCCCATTTAAACTAAATCCGAACAAATATTGGCTTTCCGGATCTATTGGGACGCTGAAAAAGGCATTTTTGAGATCAATTACAGTAAACAATGTTGCTTCGGAATCAATAGCTGTCAATAATGACGAGATATCTGGGACCACAGGAAATTGTGGCACAATACATTTGTTTAACTCGCGCAGATCAATAACCAATCGATATACTGGCGGAGCTGTAGGATCTGTTCGTTTAAGAATCGGAATTATCGGTGAATTACATACATTGGAGTCTGTTTCTACAACTACTCCTTGGGCAATAAGCTCGTCAATGATTTGTAGTAAAGCCGTTACAGCATCTGGTGGTAACTTGTATTGTCGCATTCGTGGTAGCACCACTCCTGCCTTTAGTGTGACTCGATATGGTGTAATATTCATGCAACCAACATCAGTAGGGCCTTGTGCCCATAGATGTGTAGGTAAAGTCTGCAGTCGGGGATCCATGTCTCTAGATACATAGTGACCTTTAAAATCACGTAAAAACAACCTTACTCCTTCCGGAGAACAACATATTATGGCTCCTAGGGCTTTCAACGTTTTTATTCCTAACAAGTTTTCTGGACATGATTTAGTAAGCAATAAATCTGTAGTTCGGGTCAGAGGTCCTATCGTAAGTGGAAGAGGCTGTGACACTTCATTAACAATAGGTTTTCCTGAAAAACCAAGGGAAATATTCTGTGAGCCTGAGAGGGGTGCCCCTGGGACTTCACTTCGTTTTATAGTTGTTCGACTTGCCCCTGTATCGAGTACAAATTTTCTATCTTGACCTAATAATTCACTATGTACATAAGGTCCTTCTTGATCTACAGGAATCTCGATAAGGGGTAAGTCAACTTCCCTCTCTAGGCTAGTTCATGCGTAACGTTGATACTCCGGATATTCATACTGTGCAGTCTGATACATTTGTCGTGTTGTTGTCTGTGTGGCAGCAACAGGCAACGGTGGTGCAGCTGGCACAAACTGTATTGGCTGTTGTGCGGCTGGCATGGCCTGGGCATGCTGCGTAGCTCCTTGTTCATTCTGATCTTGTCTTAGTGGCCGTGATCTTTCTTGTGTTTTACCTATGGCGATATTATGTTTTAGCACTGGACAATCGTGTACGTAATGACCTGGCTTTTTACAATAATTGCATGTCCCTTTTACAGGTCCTGCTGAATCGGAATGTGTCATACCCTTTTTATGTCCTTCAGCTGGAACTGTCTGGGAAACTAGCATTTTCATTTTCGTGTCTTTCATGCGTCTGTGTTCATGTTCTTGTTCCTCTTTAATTCTATTGTGGTGGTACTGTAACATTTGTAACATTTGTGTTGGAGTGTTACCTTGCCAGGTACTCTCGAATTTTAATACTCTATTCTTTACTGGGGGCAGGGCATTTTCCACTAATTTTGTTACAAACAGATGCGGGTATGATTCGCTACTTGCTTTTATGCCACTATTTATACCAAAACATTTCTCGAATCGGGCATAGTAATCGCTAGTGTCTTCATCTTGCTTCTGTTTACAGGCTGAAATTGTACCCCAATCTTCCTTTTTCGTAGTTAATAAACGTGGCAGTACCTGTACTAGTAGACCTGGTAGTGCTTTAGTTTTGTCCCCAAGCCCCGAACCTGGACCTCGGGCCCTTTCTTCTGCTTCTAATGCTGACCATTCTATCTTTTGATCACCTACCTCCCACTCTTTTTCCTTGAGTTTCTCATAAATGCCAGCAGGCATCAACACCTTTAATATTGTCATAATGTCGGGGTAGGTATACTCTCCCATGAGTAACATGTCTTTAATTTCTCGGTGAAAACCCGCTGGGTCCTTGTCATGACTGGGTACTACTTTCTTCATTTCTAACAATTCTATTTTCGATATAGGCGTATATACAAATACACGTTTAAACTGATTGTCCTCGCCTTTTATTGGGTGTACTTCTCGTAAGGGATTCTGTCTATCCAGGTGATACGTCGTTCTTTCCTTGACAGGCAATGAGACATGCTCTGAGCATACAAAAAGAATATACTGCTTTCTAGATACTAGAATTTCTTTAATTAATTTGGTACCTGGACCTCTCCATTTATTCATAAGCAATTCAGTCAATATGTCAGGTAAGGGACCAGGGTCCGAATGCTGACTCTGATATAGTATAATGAGTTGTTGAATCATATAAATCCCAGCTAACCTCTGCTCATCTGGGGTGAGATTCAAAAATGTGCGTACTACTGTCTCATCACTATATTTTCCGGGACTGTCCACCCAATGAACAGCTGCCCTCGCTAAGTCTTGTTCATCCATAGAATCGAGAAAATGATAACCCCTTCGTTCTCGGAGTAGTTTGTCGGCGGTTTGGAACGAATGCTCGTTAGGCCTTATGTTAATTATAGGTATTTGGAAATTCCTGTCATTATCTGGACATATTGGACGTATTGGGTCAGTATGACATCTAGTCTGATTCCTATTACAAGATCTTCCTCTACCTACATAGGCTATGGTGTCTGACTGTCCGGCGGGCAGTCCTGACCCTTCTTCCTCGCTTTGCTCGAACTCGTCTGTCTCTAATCTCTCTTCGTGTAGGCGTTCTATTTCTTTACGGATCTTTCGGCACATGGCTATTATACAATTTTGCTTATCGTGTCTCCCTTCTGATATATTCTGGCTCCATTTTGTAAGAATTTTCATTGCTTCCGGATCTACCCCCGGTCGGTCTTGATTTCTGATCACACAGTTTATGAGGAAACGCAACAGTTCCCCCTGTATCTCTACTTTCTGGTATTCCATAGCTCTGTTAATACATTCTGGATCTCGCCCTGTTTGAACAAAATGATATATTTTATCTAGATGCGCAGTCATTCCTGGTAGCTTCGCTAAATACCCTGCGGCTCGTCTGATACGTAATGATGCCAGGATCATTTCGTCCTCTTTACCGAGCACCGGGTCATATCTACAATCTATAAGAAGTTCCTTAAGCGTACGATCACTTACGAATTTGGGTGTACGTGAATGCGCTGACTCTTGGAAAATAAGTTTATTTATTCTAGGTGGCGTAGAAAAAATATTGGTAGCACCTCCCGTGGCCCCGTCTGGGGCGTCGGGTGTGAAAGGATTCGTCGAACGTGACACAGAAACTATAGGTGTGGACTCAGCTATAGAAGTATTTGTAGGAACAGATGCAGAAACAGATGTGCTTGCCGGAACTTGTGACTCGATTTGTTGCTGCAGGGATCCGGGTGCTGGATCTTGGCGTTGGACCTCCCTGGTATGCGGTCTACGTGGGGCGGAATTAGCATACTCGGGAGCTGCGTCATCTAAATATGAGGAAAGAAAAACATCTTCTGCGGTTCTAGGATGCCCCTTAGGATGTACCTTGATTGGGAATAATGGGGGTGGCAAGTCTTTCGGTATCTCTGGAGTAGCCTTAGGTAATCCTTCGGCCAGAAGGGGATACATACCATTCATAAGGGCATTTCTTTGTCTGTCTACTTGTTCTGATTTCACTCGGATACCTTCCTCAATTAATAGATTCTCTCGAACTTTATTGGAATTCTCTTTACTCTTCTCTTCCTGTCTACGTGCTTTTTCTGTTCGTCTATGTGATTCTTTACGCCATAATTCAACGGCGTCTTTCTGTGACTGTCTGACTTTTCTTTTCCATAACTCTTCCTCGATTTTCATGATGCACTCTGCATCCCAGGTCCCCGCTGTGGGCCACCTCTGACTTTCTGGTAATCCCTTGGTATAGTCTACCCATAAATCAAGAAATAATATAGCGTCTAAGCCATGTTTGTGATACATAAAGTGCCCTGGAGTGTCCCTAGGAGGAATAGGGACGGCTTCTTCGAGAACCCCTTTTCTGGTGGTGATCTGTCTTAATTTCGAAAAGAGCGGCATATTGAGAACTGACCTTATACTTGATTTTGACCTGATACTTGAATTTGAACAGACTTAATACAATAAACACGATAATGAACAGTCATTCATACCACGATATACAGAACATACTTAAACACTTTAAACATTTAACATTAAACCTTTAACTGAAACAACAATGATGATCGTCTGCATAACTAATCACCAAGCTTAATTCTCGACAATAACTAGACAATAACTAGATACTTCGGAATACTTCGGAATACTTGATATACTGCTAAACAGTACAGATACACTGCTAAAACAGTGCAGACCGGATTTGTGTACCCAAACCCGTCTTGACCGGCACAACCTATGTGCACGTCAGAAATGCCTCCCCAGCAATGGTACTCACCGGGTAGCTTCGGAAACGGAAGGCCTCAGTAACTTGAACTTGAACCGGACTGGACTCGACTCGACTCGACTCGTCGGACACTGGGCTTGACTTCGGACTGGTGGGTCTCTGTATACCTCGGATCTTGCTCTCTCAGCTAGGCTCTGGTCGGGATACTTCGCACTTCTCACCGCCTCGTCTGGGTGTTGATCGCAGTCTCAGTCGCCCCCGCTTGACCGGAGGGAGATACAGGAAATCCTGCTGGTACGCGTTATTGTCCGTCCAGCTGTGGCAGGAGACCGGGCCTGCAACGCACCGCCGGCGCGTGAGATGAGAAAGTGTCCCTGTTCGGGCGCCATCATGTGGTAAATAAAAATTCCTTTACCGGGACTGAATTTGATACAGAAACATTATAAAATAGCTCAGTAAAATGAGAGGCAGAATCCGTGATATTAGAGTTTCGGAATGGGCTTTATTCCAATAATCGATTATAATCGGATGCTTCAAGTTCCATCACCACGGGGGTTCAGGAAGTGAAGTACATATTTTATTGACAAGAAGTAACTTTTATAGTACATACATTATAATGAAGTGAATACAGTAGGCATAACAATTGATAAGGACATTGACGTTTGGTCTGCGTAACCGAAAATGGGTGTAATAATGAGTAAAAAGGAACATGATTGGTTATGATGTAATACATAGGTGGATCTATAAGATAATACTTGGCATTGATGCGCGCGCAGCAGTATGACGTGTAATTGACGTGTAACTAGGGGGTGACGGGGACTTGACATTTAGCTCTATATGTGGAGACGAGAAGTCTGGGGGGTCAAGTCAACCTAATCCCAAATCATATCTAACATCCTATGTTTAAAGAACTATGTTATCCATAAAAGAGGGACTCTCGGACAGAATCTATTCTATACTGACTGTGCATGCGTGTACAAGCGTCTAAGTGTCTACACTGAATGCGAGGGGGTAGGAATATTCCATGGTAACAGGGCTATGAATTACTTGCATGAGGACAGAGAAGATGGGCCTTTTTGCTTGGTAACTGGAAGAATGTTTACTTAAACTACTAGGCAGGAATGCATCGGCTGAGGGGGAGGCAGATAATTCGAAGGTGAAATACAGTTCTTGGCAGAGAGTAAGCTGATGTCAGGCTTCGTGAGCCGCGCAGAGAATGAGACAAAGTTCATGGTCACAGATGCAGGCTCGGGCTGGAGCTTTCAGAGGCAGAAGGCAAGAGGAGTTTTGATGACAGAATCAGGGCCTACTTGCCTGGACTGAAAAGTGACATAAGTGAACCATATAAAGCCGATGGCCTTTCATATTTAGGAAGGGGATATCCGGCCTATACATGGCGGATCTGTCAAAGGACATGTTGACGGTGGACGCACATGTATTTGCGTCTTCATAACTGGAACTGGAGGGAACATACATGTACTTGTGACATGCACATGGAACCGTTGGGGTCCAAGATAGGGGACATAACTGACCAGAAAAATCCATATTTCCACACATTCCATGTTTCTGAGTTAAGACTTAAATTGCACACCCATCTCTTTCACAGCAGTACAACGCAAAATCCTTTGCATAATTGGGTAATTCCCAAGGGAGGTCCTCGACAAGGCTGTTTTTTAATTTAGTAAAAGCTTCCATACTTTCGTCATCCAAAACAATCGGATCTTTTACATTCTTTCGTGTCAACCTCTGTGGAGATTAATCAACCCGTGAAAAACCACTAATCCACTGCCTACAGAATCCAACCATTCCCAAAAACATTTGAACCTCTTTCTGAGTTTTAGGTGGGCTCCTTTGTTTAATTACATTAATTCTTTCTGGTGTCACCTTTCTGACTCCTTTTTCTATTTGTGTCCTAGGTACTGGACTTCCTGTTTACAAATTTGCAATTTTGCTGGTGACACTATGGGGCCGATTCCGATCTGGGTCGGAAAGCACTCCGACCGAGCCGGATCCGGGGTGTTTTCCGACCGAGCCGGACCCCTACAGTCCGACTGAGCGAGTATGATGCGCACGTATGCTGTTGCGGTTCGGTCGGACTCCCATAGAAGTCAATGGGAGCCAGTTGTACGACGCTTACAGGGACTCCCATTGACTGAATGGGTACGCCTCAAACAAGTGAGCCCCCTACAGTGGGTACGCGTCGGTGCCATCCGCACCATACATGCCTGTGTTGGGGAGACCCATAGGTGTCCCCCTGTGTCCAAGTCGTAGGGCAGCGGGTGTCAGGGGGTCCGACGCGGACACCCGAAGTTGGACTCCAGGAGCTTTTGCGAGCTGGACACTCCAGCTCGCACAGGCTGTCCGACACGTGCATCGTACTGGCTCGGTTGTAAATCGCATCCATTGCACGCCACGGTTAACTTCCGACCGAGACGTACGGAGCGGTTCGGACCCGTTAAACACTCTGTCGGTGAATCTCACATAGCTCGCATCGTACTTGCTCACTCGTACAGCTGTACGAGTCAGCCAGAAACCACGCGTACGGCTCGTAGTTTTTCCGGCCGGATCGCGTTCGGTGCCCTTCCGACCTTGATCAGAATCGGCCCCTTTGTGTCCTCCTTCTGCCAAATGGTTCAATAAGGCAATTGTATCTGTCACATATGCCTTCTGTGTCTTTGATGCCTCTAGCAGGTCATCAATGTATTGAACCAGAACTCAATTTCCTGGCATGACTAGAGTCTCTAAACACTTTTTCAGAATTTGATTAAAAATTCAAGGACTCTCTGTGTACCCTTGAGCAATTCGGCACCATGCCAAAACACGGTCTCTGAACCGGAATGCAAATAAATACTGACTTTCCGGATGTAAAGGAATCAAGAAGAATGCTTGGCACAGATCAATCACTGTGTACCATTCAGCATCACAGGGAATTTGGTAAAGGATCACTGCTGGATTTGGCGCTACTGGAAAACAGGGTACTACAATTTTATTGAGTTGGATCTACATTTGTCATTAGGCCAATTTCCTTTCCTGTAAAATCCCACACATCCAATCTTACTGCACTTTTTAATTCTTCAGGCAAATTCTCTTCTGTGAGAAGTGAAAATAACTCATCCACTTCTGTCCCTTGCTTTGCTAACATCATTTTAAATGCAACATCTTCATCAGGTTTCTGAAACGCAATACCATCCGGCGCACAATAGGTGGTACAATTCATTTTGCACAATAAATCTCTTCCCAAGAGATTTACCAGACTCAAGTCACATACCACGAAACGATGCATGCCTCTGAAATTCCCAATATGAACTTCAATTGGATTTGTGACTGGTGTTCTAATATGCTTATTCGAGACTCCTACAACTTGGATAGCTTCTCTCGAGAGGGGTAGGTTTGTAATTTCTGCTGCTCTCACGGTAGAACGGGTAGCACCAGTGTCCACTAAGAATGTAATATCATTACCTTCTTCCTTTCCATCAACAAATGAACCTGACTGAACTACCGCTAAAGATGCGCCAAGTAAGCACTTTTCCTCCCCCCTTAGGCACCGTCATTGAGATGAGTCTGAATCACACTCATTGCACTGCAACCAGTATTGCGGAACCATTTGTACAGTTTGATTCTTACCTACTTGATCACCTCTGTGAAATCCACTATTTGCACTGTACCTCTGTACTTGAGCATTCACATTATTTGGCATGGGAGAGTGTGGCACCTGTAACTCTGGAGTAACTACCTGCTGCTACCGTTGATTCCCAGCCACCTCATTCTGCATCTGTGGATTTAAATTTTGTTCACCCCATTATTCTTTTGAGCAGATCTACACTCGTTCTTCCAATGTCCAAATTGTCCGCACGTATGACAAGAACATTTCTTCCTAGTTTCCTCTCTACTCCTTTTACCTCTACCTCCACTGGGTACTTGACCATTTTGATTCTGACCATTCATCTGATAACCTGTTTGAGAACTATTGTTCGTTTCTTGCTGCTCTGCTACCTTCACTTGTGCCCACATAATTTTCTCTTTTAACTTTTTATAGCTCGAATCAATGTCATCACTACGGTACTTCGCATACCTCAAAATTTCATCCATTGTTTTGCTCTGCCAGTATATCAAATGCTGCTGAATCATATTACTAATCTCTGGTTTCCATCCAAATACAAAACGATACACAAAATGTCCCATATCTTTGTCTCCAATATTCTCAAACCCACTGTACTGTTTGAATACCTGCAATAACCTTTCATAGTAGGCATGTACTGATTTTTTGGATACTTAGGTCGTTCTGTCAATCTTAACCCAATCTGTTTCCTTTGGGGAAATTTTCCCTTTCAAAAAGGTGATTACTTTTTCATCACCTCCTCAGATGGTGCACCTGTTTTAGGGTCTCTAGGATATTCTTTTTTTGGCCAGTCGACAGTGATCTTACACTCTGTCCACAAATCTGCTGCAACGACAATCTCAAACAAACCATCTAGATCCTTTAACAAAACTTTTGTAACTTTCACACACCTCTCAACCTGTTTGTACCATTCAATTTGTTTCTCCCTTATCTAGGAAAATCATTTGTGAAAGATAATATATCCTGTCTCGTCCAAGGAACGTGAACATATCCACCACCTGGAAATGTTCTCATCGGACACGCCCTTTCAACTTGTTGTGTCTCTTTCAACTGAAACATAGACACTCCTTTACTAGCTGCTTCTTCTTTCTTTCTTGTCCATCTACCTTTCCACCGTTCTACATCTCCCCATTTCTTCAAAATATTAATCAACTCCTTTATCTGCAAACTTTTCCAGATGCATTCAAACTCTTCAAATCTTTGTCGGTAAAGGCCAATCTGTATGATTTCTGCAATACGTTCGACGTCTCTATGTCTATGCCATACTCACTAGCAGCATCTGATATTTTCTCATGAAGATTCCTCGCTCTCCAAATAATACTTTTTCACAAAAACAATAGCTTTTCATCTCGGTAAGTCCTTAATCTGTCTGGATTTATTGTCCCAATAATCATCTCTTCCAAATCTACTTTCAATTGGCTCACATTTATACTCTGTGGTTGAGGATTTCAACTTTACCATTTATTTTATTCAATCATTTATTTCTTCTTGTGAAGGACCCGCTGAACTCCCTGCCATTGGAGTGACACTCAGCTCTATTCTTCTTGGGTCTATTTGTATACTTCTTTCAGGGGTTTCTGTTATCTCACAAACCGGAAGATCTATCAATGTAGTATTCGGGTCAGCCTGTCCACTCTCATCCGCTACTGTCACCATTCCACTCCTTACACTACTTCTCGGAACTACCAATGTATGTACTTTTGATAGATTCTGTTTTTCTCCATGCAATGGAACTAGGGGACCAATTGTTACCGGTACCGTCAATGCTTCCGCATTCAGACTTAACTGATTTAATTTCTGGGCCTGCTTCATTCTTGCCTTACTCAAAAAATTCATTTAATTTTCTCATACTACTCTAGTTTTTTCCGTAACTTGAGGAGTTCATGGGGTTCCCATTTGTGGTGCACTTGGTGTCACTTCCTCTGTATTTTCTTCTTATGGCGGAGGTCTTTTGGTCATAATGTCCTCTAAAAACTCATAATCAGAATCGTTCAGATCATCTCAAAACTATAAGTCTCTATATTTTTCTTTTTCTCTTTACGTTTGCCTCCTGTCTGGTCTTCTGCAACTAAAACCTGAGTACAAACCTTCCCTTATCACAGCTCTTTTCCATCTGTTCAATGTATCTTCCCTCCTCTCAAAAGGATATCCAAACTTCACATTTCTGTACCTTTTGCTGCCTCTAAATTTCTCTCTTTCGAATGCCTCAACTTCCCATTCCTCTAATGCTTCATACTGTGTAAGTCTGGGATTCAGTTCTGGTGAATTCATTTGCTCTCTCAAATTCTGCAATATCCTTACATTATACGAACCATGCTGTGGAAAAGCTATAACACCATCATCCTTTGTATTTTCCCCCTAATTCTCTAACCACAGACACGTATGGTACCCTCGCTCCAACATCATAAAAGAAGTAGACGTTCTTGGAGGTGGAATAGGAATTCCCTCTCTAGTCACAATTGGTTTATCTTTGCTTAAGAAATTCTTTGTTTTCCTAAGCAACTTGATTTTCTAACACTTTTCCGATAATGTATCTCAGCAAACAAACAAGGAATCCCTTTCCGTAATTCTACTTATTCTATTTGTTAGTTCTCGTCCTATACCAGCGCGACTCACACCAACCATCCAATCACGGCTTTCTACGTATCTGCTATCTCGACCAATACTAGCGAGGCTTACACTAACCAACCAATCAGAGCTCAGCACACACCCTCTGCCTAACCAATGGCAGTGCAGCTATTTCTGACATCAGTATTACTCCTACTACTGACCCTCCCTTCACAAAATATTACGGTAATATTTTTCGGAGTTTTTCTTAATCAAAATTTCTGTTAGTAACAACACAAAACAATGCTACCTTGTCTGCTCCACTAAATAGAGAGATAGTCTTCACCTTTTCAAAGAGAAATTCTTACACTGCAGACAATAATAATGACCAGCGTTATTTTACACTTCAGACAAGCTCCGGGAGGACCTGATACTCCTCTCGGGATAAGGCCAAAGTTTCACAAGTGGACTTATTGGTTTACAAGAGGTCTTGATACTCCCCTGGGGATAAGGCTAGAGCTTCGGAAGTGGACCGTTCACTATTTCAGACACTCTACTTATATACAAAAGTTCCCTAAATATAACTCGTACAGCCCTACGTAGCTTCAGTATTATAACAACAGACAAAGTACTTTGCAGTATAATTTCTTTATCCACACTCTCCTTCTGCCTGCTTCAGGCTAACTTCCATTCCCAGGATTCCTCAGGTAACTTCGTACCTGTACTTCTAGACAACAAAGAACAAGACACTAACTTTTCATGTTGAGAACATATAATCAATAATCATTACCAAACTAATCAATAATTAAACCATTCTCTGCTACCAGAAAACTGATCCAGTGCTAACAATTATTCAGGGATCAATACTCAATAACATCACAGTACAATGGACCATACACATTCACCCAAATCCCTGTTGCGCGGGGGGTCAAGTTTTAATGACGTTAAATTTGTTTCCTTCACAAATTCATGTTTGACATCTCTAAATTATTAACTAAACCTATAGATCAACTCTCTTTCATCTTGGTCGACAGACCAATCAGTTGAATAGTTGATGGTAATGATGATACTATCTAACTAACTGTCTAGTTAGCTAAATAAGCAGAGACTCTCAATATGATTAATAAAGTTTATCTCAATTTATATGAATTTATAAATGCTCATTGCATATGGTTACAAATGCAAAACAATGAAATTCACAAGAGGGAGAGAGAAACATCAGCAAGTGCAAACAGTGTCATACTCATCACAAATTTAATGATATGCATATGAAGGAGTGGATAGATTAAGAGACATCAGTTTCAGCAAAAATAATGCGAAACAATATACTAATGACGGAGTGGATAGATGAAGAGACATAAGTTTTAGAGACAAAAATACATTTGCAAATGATTATGCAAACACGAGTCAGACAGATATACTAACCCAAGGAAAACAGTGAAATACCACCCCTCTGGCCAAGGAGATGGTGGGGGTCCCCTGAAATGGAGTCAGGGAACAAAGTCTTCAGGACCCAGGAGCGGGACAGGTACAGGAAAAGCTCGGCCTATCTGCAAACCGACGGCCAGAAGCGCATTACTCCTCTCTTCTGTCTCTCCTCGCAAGTGTCTCTCTCACTCAGCTACTGGAAGATCACGCTCTAAACCACACATGTCGATCCCACATCAGTTGAATCATTTAACAGAATAGGACAGCTCATTGGTAGATTTAGGAGGTGGTTGGTTACACCATCTTGTTCCCATTAACATTTTGTACAACCCATTGTTTATTTGTTGCACCCATAATGTAATTTCTGACTCGTTTATTCATTTTCAATACTAGATACTTTTACATTCTTTCACACATATTTTTCAGTTGCTTCCGTGGAAAGAGTCTTTAGTCCCACGGCCAGTCACTTCATTTGGTAGGGGAACAATGCACTCTGTACTGAGCATCCTTGAACTTCTGTCCCTCCTTTGCAGTACTCAGCACCTCTTTCTGTGGTTTTGTTAGGTCATGTCTCGTTCACATCTCCAGCCCCTTATCTATCAGGCCAACTTAATTATTATTATTATTATTTAAATTTGTAGCGCGCACAGCTACTCCAGGGAGTTTCCCGGTGCGAGCCAAAGAAACAGTTGAAAGTAAAAGACACCTAAAAGAGGAGGGTTTTGAGCTTTTTCTTAAAATTGACAAGATCTTGAATGCTACGTAAGGCCAGCGGGAGAGCGTTCCAAGCAAGAGCAGCTTTCCGAACGGCGGAACTCCCGCCAAGCCTTTGTTGGTTGAAGCGGACTGTCTGTGCAAACAGTTGTGAAGAAGAGTGCAGTTGTCTCCCTGGGACATAGAAGGAAAATCTCCTCTGGAGATATTTAGGCCCCCGGCCATATGGAGCACTGTGGGCAATCGTCAGAAATTTACATTTTACTCGAGCCTCCACCGGCAGCCAATGCAGAGAGCGCAGGTGAACGTGCACACTACTCCTGCTGGAAAGACCCAGCAGAAGTCTGGCAGCCGAGTTTTGTACTATCTGAAGTTTATTCAAAAGGTAGCTCGGGATGCCAGCGTACAATGCATTGGCATAATCCAGACGGGAGAGGATTAGGGCGCCAACAACAGTTTCCCTAGCCAACTTAGGAAGAAACTTCCTTAATGTTTTTAAGATGCCAAAGCATGTCCCAGCTAGCTTTTTAACCTGGACTGAAAAGGTCAAGTTCTCCTCAAACCATACCCCCAGATTCTTAGCACAGCCTACTTTTGTACTAGGCAGGGGGAAGCCAGGAGGCCAAAGTTTCTCTCGAAAGTTTGACGGGAATTTACCGTACAAGAGTAACTCAGATTTCTCATCGTTACATTTAAGCTGTGCATGAGCCAGCCAATGAAAAATGAAGAAAGACAGTGTGGGCATAGGAGACCGAATTATCATCGTTACCCCAGGTAAATAAAAGCTGGGTGTCATCCGCATAGGCCATCACCTTAGCCCCTAGTGACTCCGCTAAGTAAACCAGGGGGTTAACATAGATGTTAAACAAAAGGGGACTAAGGGATGACCCCTGCGGGACATCTGTAGCCATAGGCTGGGGAGTAGAGGCACAGACCTCCTGCAATCGGCCATCGAGAAAAGACCTAATCCAGCCCGAGGCTGACCCCGATATGCCAATCTTCGAAAGACTGTCAAGAAGCAGGGAATGGGGCACCATACAGAGAGGTCGAGCATGACCAAGGCCACCCTCCCGCCGGAATCCAAGCAATCCTGGATAACCTCCGACACCTCCAAAAGCGCTGACTCCATGCTATACGAAGCTCGGAATCCAGACTGAGCTGGATGGAGCAGACCTCCGTAAGTTGATTAGTGACCACCTTCTCACATACCTTAGCCAGACTGGATAGGAGAGAGATAGGGCGGTAATTTCCAGGAACCAATGGATCCAAGGTAGGCTTCAATAGGAGGGGGAGGATTTTTGCTTGCTTCCAAATTGCCGGAATCAACGCATCCTGCAAGGAGGTATTAATGATCCCATTGACTTCAGGATAGATGATATCAGCAGCTGAAGCCAAGAGTCTGCCGCGCAGGGGTCAGTGGGCGAGCCAGATTTTAATCCTTTCATGATTTTAAGAGTGCAGGACAAATCTACTGGCAAGAAAGTTGGCAATGAATGGAGGGGACCAGCTGAAGGCAAAAGGGAAGGGGGGGCGTAAATGGACAGAGACCAGAAGAAAGGGCCGTCTGAATGCTACAGATCTTATCCAGAAAAAACTTGGCAAGGGTATTACACGAAGGCTCAGAAACTGGGACAGACCTAACCCTGGGCGTAGTTCGCGAACTAGCGCTACGCGTAGCTACGCAAAGTGCACTTCGCACTACGCGAGCTACACGTAGCACTTCGTGAACTGCGTAGTACCCTGTTCGCACTGTGCAAGATGTCATTTTCAATGATTGCACTGTGCGGACAAGCAACCGGCACTGTGCAATCATTGAAAACGGCATCTTGCACAGTGCGAGCTGTCGTTTTCTGCCGCTCGAGTACATTTTTACTCGAGCTGCAGCTTTCTCAACGCGGACTGGTAGTTTCTCATCGCGAGCGGTCGCGAGCATACGCGACCACTCGCAATGAGAAACCTGACCTCCCCGCGTTGAGAATCTCGCCGGGAGGTTTATTTTCCACGCTCGCGATTGCCAACTTGATGTTGCTGACCGTGAACGAGGAAAAAGTTTCGCCGGGATGTCATTTTGCTTGCTTGCGGTCGCCAACTTGACGTTGAGGACCAAGAGCAAGCAAAAAGTGACCGCTGCACTACGCAACACTACGCTACGCATGTTTGCACTGTGCTACGTGCAATTTGCGTAGTGCAAAGTAGCGCAAACTTCGCAAACTACGTGAGCGTAGCGTAGTGCTTTGCCCAGGCTTAGACAGACCGTGCTTGAGCACTCGGTGACATAAAGCTCTGCACAATGGAAAATATTTATTTCGCATTGTTATTGGCCTGATCAATACGCAATGAAAAATAATGCCCTTTAGCTAGAGCTATAGAAGTATAATAGTTTTTTTGTTTGATTCGGAGTGTGTGTTTAGCAGCAGAGCTGTAACCACTGGCCCGCCATGCCCTCTCCAGTATCTTACACTCATGTTTCAATACTTTGAGCTCCGGCGAAAACCAGGGTTAAGAGGGAGACTCCCTAGTAAACTTGGGCCGGCGAGGAGAGGATAGCGCAGCCACTGAGTCAGAAATCCAATCAGTAAAACCCGAAACACTCACCAGCAGATCTTTCTGAAGAGAAGGCCGAGAAGCAGCCAAAGTGCTAATAAACCGCAAAGGATCAATTTTGCCAAATGTTGGGGGACGGTGACATCGAGCCGGCGGAGCAGGCTGGGGGACTTCCCAGGAAAAATGAATAGGGAAGTGATCTGACCAGGAGGCGGGATAGGGCTTAACTACCTGTATGGAGAAGTTAGCGCAAATGGGGTCCAGAATGTGGCCCCCTTGGTGTGTAGGGTGACTGACCCATTGAGAAAGTTGGGCCAGTTGAATGGAATCGAGAAAATCGATAGAATCCCTTGCCTTGCCTTGATCAAGGTGAAGACTCACATCTCCTAACAACAAATAATGAGCAAAGTGAAGAGCTCGCTTAACAACAGCGTCCCCACATGTTTTAAGAAAAGCAGTAGCTGAACCGGGGGGACGGTAAATGAGGGACCCACCTAATGTAAAGTGATCAGAAACATAAATACTAAAATCTAAGACCTCATACTCACCCCAGGAGCTAGAGATCTCACTTTTGAGAACCCATTTATCCTTGTAGAGGATAGCCAGACTGCCTCCCCTGCCAACTGGGCGGTCAACACGGCATAGCTTATAGCCTCCCAGGGTAGCCAGAGCAAGAACTGGATTAGAGGATGAATCCACCCAGGTTTCGGTGATAAATAATAAGTCCAGAGAGTTATCAGCCACTTGGTCAAAGAAGTCAATATGATGTTTCCATAGTGATCTAGCATTAATAAGAGCAGCCCTAATGCGAGGAGCACTAGCAGAATTGCTCGTCACATTTCAAGATGGAATATCTAGTGTCGGCGCAAAACTACAGGTTCTACAAACCGCTACCTCGTGATTAGGCGAATAGCACAAGCCAGGCGAAGGACAAGAGGGCGCTCGAAGTGTTTTCAGGGATACGCCCGAATATTAGGAAAAATGGAGGCCCATTCGGCTCACTATGGAAAACCACCCACGTTCGCACTATTCCATGTAAATGTTTTTCCTAGCAGAAGCTTAAAGCATGAGCGCCATTATTTATTATTTTAAAGCAAGATGCAAGATGCGAAATGCAAAATGCGGCCTATTCATGCATTATTTCTTGTTTTTTCAAAGCACAATGTAAATACAGTTTATTTCTTTCATGCATTATTTCATGTTAGTGCACACATGCACAAAGCGGTTTCCCTCATGTTCATGTGATGTGTATGTTAATTTCTTTCACTGCACGCCGTCAGTATGTATTATGAGGGTGTCAATCTGAGCAGGTTTCTTTTTGCGAATCCCTGCTCCATCAATATCAATATGCAAAATTGAAGGTGAACAATAACATAGAAGGACGTTCGCCTTGGTCTAGCTCATCTTATAACCCCCAACATCAGGAAAAGTTTGTATTTTGTCAAAAATATTGCAAATGCTTACATTGGCAATACTAGTATCATCTTCACGGACAGTTCCTTGACTGTATAGGTGGTCGACCTAAACAGTATAGATGATACTAGTAATCCCAATGTTCCACCAACTAACCAAGATCGTGTATATATCAGTGACACAGATTCAGATATATCGGGGACAACAACTAGCAGCGTCTCAGATGTGGAAATTTCTTCAAAGCCAGCAACTTTTTTAGACGGGTTCCGGGTGCTGAGAACACGTCGACAAAAAGAACAGTCACAATCAACACCCCAAGGAGTGAGAGGACAAAGTCGGGGGAGAGGAAGAACAAGAGGCAGCCCCGCTCAAAGAAGAAACGCCTCAAAAGAAAACAGAGGAGTATCAAACAGAGAGCCAGTGGGAACCAGACGTGGAGGCCAAATCAGAGACAAATAATCATGGATGAATCAATGGTAAATCAAACAATCATTAATTTATCTCCAAGAACATTGACTCTTAAAGAAAAGACTACTTTATGCTTAGGACTGACCTTTTGTCCAACCGAGTTGTTTAATTATACGAATACAAGGGTTGATATTTTCAAATTTATTCGAAAATTGAAGCTGAGAAAATGGCATTCCTTATTTAACAACAAACAAACTTCAAACGTGACAAACATATCTGATGAAGCCAGTGATTTTTCTAATTTAACTGTAGGCGATGCCACTGTACTTGAAACTGTGTATGATTTGGGGGGTGTAACAAACAATAATGATGATGATATACACTCACAGTCTATCAACACTGACAGAGCAGCTTCTACTCCGTTTAAACCCAAATCCATCTTTTGTCCAGTACTCCCACATGACTCATTAGATACTTTTCATGATGTTGTTAACAAAGAGCTGAACAAATTTAAGTATAAAATGTCACAAACTAGGAATGTAAGATTCAATTTAACTAAACAACAAAGGGATTTTATTACCTCTCTGGCTGAAGATACCAGTGTCATTATTAGACCATCTGACAAGGGAGGTAACATTGTACTCTGGGGAAGACAACTATACATTGAAGAAGCATATAAACAACTCAGTGATAGAAATTTCTATGTTTCCAGTAACTTCACAGAGTATAATTTGAGCATAACCAACACATGGGAAAAGCTGTCTCTTTGGCAAGAAACCGGGTTACTCACATGGCCAGAGTGTTGTTTTCTTAAAAAGGATTACCCAAAACTCCCCATAATATACTTATTGCCCAAAATACACAAAAATGCCACAAGACCACCAGGGAGACCTATCGTTTCATCAATAGGTAGTGTCAACGAGAATATTTCTAAATACATAGATCACTTCTTGAGGGAGTATGTCACATGCCTCCCCTCATACACGAGAGACACAAAAGACTTCCTCAATAAAATTGAAGAGGTCAATTGGGCCAATGAGTATCTCCTCATTACGATGGACGTAAGTTCACTTTATACGATCATTAATCATGATCAGGGTATAGAGGCTTGTTTACATTTCTTGAAGCAACGGGACATAGGATATCTTGAACATACACATATGATAATCGATATGGTGAAAATTTGTCTAAGTGTGGTAAATATTTCGTTACCGGTACTATTTTTTATGCGGTAAAGTCTATCAAGAATAACTCAGTAAATATAAGAGGCAGAATCCGTGGTATTAGAGGGTTTAAAATGCTTTATTCCTATATAAAAGGAAGACAATTCGAATTGTGGGCCTTCTGTTCCATCACCACGAAAGTTCAGGAAGGAAGGGAGCATACATTATTGACAGATAGGCAGTTTTATAGAAAATACATTACAGTAAAACAGATGCAAGAGGCGTGACAGCTGATAGTACAGAAAAACTGTGCATACGTAACTAATAGAGGCGTAAACAGGGGTGTAACTAAAATACGTCATTAAACATGATGTCATAAGTGGGTGGATCCATAAAAGAATCCTGCAATGTCAGCAGAAATACTTGGCAAAGATGCGCACGCAGCCGCATGACGTGTGATTGACGTGCAACTAGAGGGTGAAGGGGACTTGACATTTAGCTCTACATGTGGAGACAGAAGTCTGGGGTTATGTCAACCTAATCCCAAATCATATCTAATATCCTATGTTTAAAGAACTGTGTTATCCAAAAGGAGAGGTCTCTAGGATAGAATCTTATTCTATACTGACTATACTGACTGTTAGTGCGTGTACAAGCGTCTAAGTGTCTACACTAGATGCGAGGGGGTAGGAATATTCCATGGTAACGGGGCTATGAATTACTTGCATGAGGACAGCGAGGCCTGGCCCCTTTTCACGGTAGCTGGAGGAATGTTTACCTAAACTACTAGACAGGAATGCATCGGACGAGGAGCGAAGGAGATAATCTCGAAGGTGAAATACAGTTTTTGGCAGGCGACAGGCTGGATCAGGCACCGTTAGCCGCGCAAGGAGTAAGACAAAGTTCATGGTCACAGATGCAGGCTCAGACTGGAGCTTTCAGAGGCAGAAGGCAGGAAAAAGGCTTGATGACAGAATTCGGGCCTACTCGCCTGAATCTGTGAAATGTGGAAAGTGAACCACATAAAGTCGGTGGCCTTTCATACTTAGGAATGGAATATCTGACCCATTCATGGCGGATCTGGAAGAGAACATGTTGACGGTGGACGCACATATATTTGCGTCTTCAAAACTGGAGCAGGAGGGAACATACATGTGCTTATAGCATGCACATGGAGCCGTTGGGGTCTACGATAGGGGACATAACTGATCACAAAAATTCATATTTCCTCATTCCCTCCTTGTCCCCTTCGGACCCTCAGGAGATATCGATCTTCATCAATCCATCGATCTGTTCATATAGCATCATTTGTTCTTCTTTCTTCTTCCGGGATCTTGAATGAAAACGTGGATGTGGGATACACGATGTGGCACACAGACCACAAATCGCTGGCCCACATTGTAGACATAAGCAGCAACTGAATAGTATGAGAAAGCCAATACCTAGGAAGGATAGGATTCTCCATCCCCAGGCTGACAACACGCTCCAGAACCAACCGGACCAAGTCCAGGTGCCTGGACTCTGGTGTATCTGGCTTATAATCTTATGAAGGCGGGTTATGGCTTTATATACTGACGGCGAATTTTCTGGTATGAAAATGCAACAACTTGATCCGATGACCCTACAAGCTCCGCCCCTATCGGCCAGGATGACGTCAAGGACAAGACGGTTTTGAAGCACAACAATCCGCATAGCAGACTGCTCTTCTGTTAAATTGCCTAAGGCGGAAATAGTTTCGTTCACTACTGCTTCAAGGGTTCTGGTTAATCTACGTATCAACTTACTATTAGTGACTGTACCTATATAGGGGAAGAACCCTTTATTGAAATCTGTGTATTTCTCCCATGCTGTTTCAGTGTAATCGACAATTGGGAGATCTCTCTGCTGTCTATTGTGTACTAAATGGGTATTTCTATGATAATCAGGAGGAGCTAGGAAAACAGGCGGCAGAAGGAATGCTATGTAACAGGTACCATCCCAATCTAAAGGTAGACATATATATGCGGTCTGGCCACATATGAAGTAGGAATGATGGGAAGCTCTAAATGTAGACTTGCCTTGATCACTGAATTTTATTACAGTGGTGCATTTACTGTGGCCCATGTGTATGGAACCATTCTTTCTTATACATAATTCCCCTTTTACTGGGAATACCGACATGGCGGGCAAGATTGGTGTAGCTTCAGATTCAACGTTCAGGATCATGAGGTTAAGTGTAAAATTACCTAATCCATATACTTCATTTTCTAGATCAGTTCCTGTTCTTTTGGGGAGTCCCTCCTTGTTAGGGTAGCAGACTTTAAGCAGAACTAGGTTCAGGTTTCCCCATACCCAGTTGTCTTGATAACCTGCGGAATTTGAATCTAGGGAATTAGTCAAACTAAACCATGCTCCACAAGAGCCATTGTGTGTGAACGGATATGGAAAAAGGGGCAAAACTCCCTTATAGTTTTGATAGGGAGGGAGTCGGCCACATATCCAACAATTTGTGGCATTGCTGGTCTGATGGGAATGATGTAACATACTAATGAATGTGTTGTTGCGCAGCGCAAATCTATAGGACAACTCATGCGGAGGAAATTCACTAAAAGAATGTTCTGTAGTTATATTATAAGCACGTTTAGAAATAGGATAATACATATGCAATAGTACACTGAAAACGGTGATCAGAAGACTTAGAAAAAACAAAATTAATAATGTTACTGTACAGTGACTACGAAGTGATTTACAATACGCATGCTTTTTGAGCTGCATCTGATTATTTCTTTCCCTATTCCGGTCTAGAGGATACATGTCAGAGACAAATTCAACCGATTCACCTTGGAGAGGACTTAAACAATCAAATTGTCTGACTTACTAGACCTCAATTTTAGTTTATAAATGTCTGAGTTCGATTGCTCAACCAAGGGGAGCTTTGAGTCTGTTTGTGAGGGAATACAGGGTTCAGTATTGACACTGGATGGTAGTCCATAAAATTTCTTGATATGACTCGAGTGCAACCACCCTTTTCTTCCCTCGATTTTCACGGCTGTCCTTGTGGTGAGTAGAACCAACTTCGGTGACTTCCACCTAGGATCCAGTTGGGTCTTCCGGTCAAAGTTCCTGACCAGCACCAGGTCACCAGGAACCACGTCATGGGGCTTCACCTCAGTATTATCGGGAAAAGCTGCGGATACCTGTGAACGACAAGATTGTAGTGCAGACATCAAGAAAGCCAGGTAATCTGTCAGCATATTACAGTCAACGTCAGTGATTTTACGAGGTATAGGCGTCCCCCACATATTTGGTGGTCTACCAAAGATCACCTCATACGGGGATAGCCCTGTTCGAGAATGTGCTACCATTCTCATGTAAAAGAGCGCAACTGGTAAGGCTACTATCCAATCGACTCCTTTTTCTCTACATATTTTGGACAATCTAATTTTCAAAGTTTGATTATGGCGTTCTACGAGACCTGCTGCCTCAGGATGTCGGACACAGTGAAACTTCCATTGATAGCCTAATAAAAGGGAAACGTGTTTCATTAGTTCGGATGAGAACGGCTGGCCGTTATCTGAGTAGACAACACGTGGTAAACCGTACCGTGGGAAGAATTCTCGAAGTAACTGTTTGGCAGTAGTCGGGGCAGTGTAATCTGAAACCGGATATGCTTCTGTCCAACGGGAAAGAGCACAGACAACTACGAGAACATATTTGAATCCTCGACATCGTTCCATCTGGATATAATCCATCTGGAGGACTTCAAAAGCGTGATCGGGAGTTTGAAATCCACCCTGTTCTACGGGGATGCTTTTACCTGGATTAAACTGACAACATATCATACAGGTACGAACTTTTTGTTTAGCTGCTGCTCGCAAGTGTTTGTTGAACCAAATGTGTTGAATGCTGTCTAGCATAGCTTTTTCTCCTAGGTGTGCTGGACTATGTATTGTGTTAATGATAACTTGAACCATTGAGTCGGGAAGAAACCATATAGATTTTTCCTTCGTCATCCATCCCTGATCTGTTTGGATCCCTCCTAATTCAGTCCATTTCTTTATTTCTTCTGGTGTAGCATGTGTCTGTATGTCAATTACATCAAGGGCGGGATCCTTAACTGTCATGCAATGTGTTAGTGTCGGAACTATTGTCTTTGTCATGTCAGTTGTGATAGTCTGATTCTGAGCAGTCTGTTTAGCTGTTCTGTCAGCTAGGTCATTACCCTGAGAAATAATATCGGTAACTTTTGTATGGGCTTTGCATTTCATAATCGATATTGCAGTAGGTAGATGAATCGCATCTAATAGGGCTTGAATGAGGGGTCCGTGTTGGATGTGGGCACCGTGAGAAGTTAAATAACCTCTCTCTCGCCACAGTACGCCGAAGTCATGGACGACTCCGAATGCATAACGTGAATCTGTGTATATGTTGACTTTCTTATTTTTGGCTTGAATACAGGCTTGTGTCAGAGCGATGAGCTCTGCTGCTTGAGCTGACAAAGTGTTAATACTATTTGTTTCAATGACTTTAGTGTCTGTTGTGACTGCGTAAGCGGCCACTAACTCTCCTATACTTGTTCTCATACATGACCCATCTACATACAATGTCAAGTCTGGATCTGACAAAGGGATATCTGTCAAGTCTTGTCTGGGTTTCGTCGTGATAGTAATGACTTCGACACAATCATGTGCCAATGGATCTGTTCCGCCCACTGGTAACAGTGTGGCAGGGTTTAATGTATTACAACGTCTGATCTCTATGTGTGGCTGAAACAATGTCAGTTCGTAACCGGTGAGTCTCGCTATAGTCAAGTGTTGTGTTTGTGTGCGGTTCAAGAGAACCTCTACTGCGTGTGGTACCTGTACTGTCAATTGATGTCCTAACACTATGGCATCGCTTTGTCTGATTGCTAAAGCTGTTGCTGCCACTGATTTCAGGCACGCAGGAAGAGCCTGAGCTACTGGATCTAATGTACTAGAGAAATAAGCACATGGTTTGTGTGATCCTGCTTGTTCTTGAGTGAGTACTGACAAAGCAGTACCTTCGCGTTCTGTAACAAAGAGTGTAAAAGGCTTACTGTAACATGGTGTTGCTAAAACAGGTGCTTGGCATAAAGCTTTCTTTAAGCTTTCAAAGGCGTGTGTATGTTCTTGAGTCCAAGGGAGGACAGTCGATGTGGCTGCCTCCTGTGTTGTTAACTGGATGAGTGGTTTTGCTAGAAATGCATATTGGGGGATCCACTGCCTACAGTATGAAGTGAGGCCTATAAAAGCCCGTACCTCCTTTTGTGTCTTGGGTGGTGGCATGTTAGCGATTAACTGGATGCGGTCGGATGTAAGCTGCCTTCCCTCCTTGGACAGCGTGTGCCCAAGGTAAACAACTCGCTGGACACAGAATTGCAGCTTAGAAGGGGACACCTTGTGCCCCTTGTCAGCCAAAAATTTTAAAACCGTCAGTGACGCTTTTTCACATTCATGTTCGCTTCGGGCGGTGATCAGCAGATCATCGACATATTGAAGCAAGGCAGTGTTAACTGGCATGTGGATACTGTCAAGTTCTCGTTTCAGTGCTTGGCTATAGATGCTGGGGCTTTCTGTAAATCCTTGAGGTGCGCGCGTAAATTTAAAACTTCGTCCATTTAAACTAAATCCGAATAAATATTGGCTTTCCGGATCGATTGGGACACTAAAGAAAGCATTCTTGAGATCAATTACAGTGAAGAACGTTGCTTCTGCGTCAATAGTTGTGAGTAAGGAAGAGATATCTGGGACCACGGGGTATTGTGGCACAATACATTTATTTAATTCGCGCAGATCAATAACTAATCGATATACTGGTGGAGCTTTTGGATCCGTTCTTTTAAGAATCGGAATTATCGGAGAATTACATACATTGGAGTCAGTTTCGACAACCACTCCTTGTGCAATGAGCTCGTCAATTATATGCAGCAAAGCCACAACAGCATCGGGTGGTAACTTGTATTGTCGTATTCGTGGTAGTATTACTCCTGATTTCAGTGTAACTCGATATGGTGTAATGTTCATACAACCAACATCAGTGGGTCCTTGTGCCCATAAATGTGTAGGTAAATTCTGCAGTCGGTGATCCATGTCTCTGGATACGTAGTGACCTTTAAAGTCACGTAGAAATAGTCGTACTCCTTCCGGAGAACAACATATTATAGCTCCTAGAGCTTTCAATGTTTTTATGCCTAACAAGTTTTCTGGACATGATTTAGTAAGCAATAAATCTGTAGTACGCGTCAATGGACCGACTGTAAGTGGAAGGGGTTGTGTTACGTCATTAATTATAGGTTTTCCTGAGAATCCAAGGGAAATATTCTGTGAGCCTGAGAGGGGTGCCCCTGGAACTTCACTACGTCTTATAGTTGTTCTGCTTGCCCCTGTATCAAGTAAAAACTTTCTGTCTTCCCCTAATAGTTCACTATGTACATAAGGTCCCTCTTGGTCTACAGGAACCTCAATAAGGGGTAAGCCAACTTCCCTCTCTAGGCTATCTCATGAGTATCGCTGATAGTCGGGATAATCTGCTTGTGCATACTGATACATCTGTTGTGTTGTTGCTTGTGTTGCAGCAATAGGCTGCGCTTGCGGTGGTGCTATTGTCTGTTGTGGAGCTCCTTGTTGCGGAGCTAATTGTTGCGGGGCTAACCTAGGTTGTGCATGCTGAGGAATTTGTTGTTGATTCTGATCCTGTCTAGGTGGACGTGGTCTCTCCTGAGTTCTACCTGTAGCAATATTATGTTTCAGGACTGGACAATCGTGTATATAATGACCTAGTTGTTTACAATAGTTACATGTCCCTTTCGTAGGACCTGCGGAATCACCCTTTTGATGACTATCGGCTGGAACTGACTGTGCAACAAGCATTTTCATTTTTGTATCTTTCATACGTCTTTGTTCGTGTTCTTGTTCTTCTCTAATTCTATTGTGATGATATTGTAACATCTGTAACATCTGTGATGGGGTATTACCTTGCCAGGTACTTTCGAATTTCAATACTCTATTCTTGACTTGCAGCAGAGAATTTTCAACTAATTTTGTCACAAACAGATGTGGGTATGACTCACTACTGGCTTTTATGCCACTATTTATACCAAAACATTTTTCAAATCGGGAATAGAAATCACTAGTGTCTTCATCTGGTTTTTGTTTACAGGCTGAGATTGCACCCCAGTCTTCCTTTTTCGTAGTTAATAAACGTGGCAGTACCTGTATTAGTAATCCTGCTAGTGCTGTAGTCTTTTCCCCAAGCCCTGCTCCTGCAGCTCGGGCCTTTTCTTCGTTTTCTAATGCTGTCCAATCTATCTTTTGGTCTCCCACCTCCCATTCCTTTTCTTTGAGTTTCTCATAAACACCGGCGGGTAATAGGACTTTTAATATTTTCATAATGTCGGGGTAGGTATACTCTCCCATGAGTAACATGTCTTTTATCTCACGGTGGAAACCTGCTGGGTCCTTGTCATGGCTGGGTACTACTTTCTTCATTTCTAATAATTCTAATTTAGTTATAGGTGTGTACACAAATACGCGTGTAAAATTATCACCGGCACCTCTGATTGGGTGTACTTCGCGTAACGGGTTCTGTCTATCTATTTGATACATTTTTCTTCCCACAATGGGAACTGGAACGTGTTCCGGGCATACGAAATTTAAATATTGGTTTCGGGATTCTAGTATTTCTTTAATCAAATCAGTACCTGACCCTCTCCATATATTCGTGAGTAGTTCTGTCAATATGTCAGGTAAGGGTCCTGGATCGGAGTGTTGGCTTTTATATAATATAAGGAGGTGTTGAATCATGTATATACTAGCTAAACGCTGTTCGTACGGGTCAAGATTCAGAAACGTGTGTGCAAGTACATCATCCTTGTATTCGCCGGGACTGTCAGCCCATTGTACTGCTGACCTGGCTAATTCTTGTTCGTCCATGGAATCGAGCATGTGGTACCCCCTTCGACCTCGGAGTAATTTATCAGCGGCTTGGAATAAGTGTTCAGGGGATTTTGTATTTAACATAGGGTTTGGAAAATGTCTATTATATTCTGGACGTATTGGACGTACCGGATCATTAAAACCTCTGGTATTATTATGGGGTCTTCCTCTAGCTACATAAGCTATCGTTTCTACTTGCTCTGACTCTTGCTCCTCCTCTTCTGTGTTTAGGTCAGCGGCGTCTACCTCTAATCTTTCTTCGTGTATTCGTTCTACTTCTTTGCGGATCTTTCGGTACATAGCGACTATACATAGCTGTTTATCATGTCTCCCTTCTGATATATTCTGGCCCCAAGTGACAAGTTTTTGCATTTCTTCCGGATTTACCCCAGGCCGGTCTTGATTTCTGATTACACAGTTTATGAGGAAACGTAACAGTTGTCCCTGTACCTCCGCTTTCTGGTACTCCATGGCTCTGCTAATACTTTCAGGACCTCGCCCTGACTGGACAAAGTGATACATATTTTCTAAATGTGTAGTCATTCCTGGTAGCTTCGTTAAATATATTGCAGCTCGTCGAATACATAATGATGACAGCAGCATTTCGTCCCGTTTACCGGGCACAGGATCATATCTACAATCTACTAGAAGTTCCTTAAGCATGTCGGGAGTTGCTAGTTTGGGCGTACGTTGGTGTGCTAATTCTCTAAGGGAAAATTTATTTCCTCTGGGTGGCGTAGAAAAAATGTCTGTCGTACCTCCTGTAGCACCATCTGGGGTGCTGGACGTGAAAGGATTTGTTGAAGGTGAGACAGCAACCGTCGTTGCGGGAAAAACTGTAGAGACGGACGGGCCTGTTGGAACCTGTGTAGGAGTTTGTAGTTGCGGGGGTACGGACGTATGCTCTTGGTGTTGAACACCATCGGCAAGCGGTATGTGTGGTATGGCATTAGCATACTCGGGAGCTACGTCATCTAAATAGGAGGAAAGGAAAACGTCCTTTGCTGTTTTGGGATGTGATTTGGGATGTGCTTTTATCGGAAACAATGGAGGTGGCAAGTCTTTTGGTATTTCCGGAGTAGCCTTAGGTAACCCTTCGGCCAGAAGTGGATACATACCATTCATAAGAGTGTTTCTTTGTCTATCTAATTGTTCTGATTTTACTCGGGTACCTTCCTCAATTAACAGATTCTCTCGGACTTTATTTGGCTTCTCCTTACCCTTATCTTCCTGTCTGAGTGCTTTTTCTGTACGTCTGTATGATTCTTTACGCCATAATTCAATGGCATCTTTCTGTGACTGTCTGGCTTTCTTTTTCCATAATTCTTCTTCTACTCTCATGATGCAATCTGCATCCCAGGTCCCCGCTGCGGGCCATCTCTGACTCTCTGGTAATTCTTTTGTGTAGTCCACCCATAAATCAAGAAATAATACGGCATCTGGACCGTGCTTATGATACATAAAGTATCCTGGAGTATCCCTAGGTGGAATGGGAACGGCTTCTTCGAGTACTTCTTTTCTAGTTTTGATCTGTCTTAGTTTCGAAAAGAGCGGCATTTTTAGACCTTATTACTAGAACACACTTTATAAAACACAATAATGAACAGTCATTCATACCACAATGTATAGAACGTATTTAAACAGTTAACATCTAACAGTTTTTAACGGACAATGATAACTAATAGAAAACTAGTTACTGACATAATACTGACACTAGATAATACTTATTTATATGCAAGACATACTATATTACTATATATACTGCTAAACAGTACAGATACACTGCTGAAACAGTGCAGACCGGGTTTGTGTACCCAAACCCGTCTTGACCGGCACAGATTATGTGCACGTATAATGCCTCCCCGGTAATGGTACTCACCGGGTAGCTCGGAACGGAAGGCCTCGGAACGGAACTGAAACTGGACCGGACTGGACTCGACTTGACTGGACTCGGAACTTCGGAACCTGGTGGGACTCTGTATACCTCGGATCTTGCTCTCTCAGCTAGGCTCTGGTCGGGATACTTCGCACTTCTCACCGCCTCGTCTGGGTGTTGATCGCAGCCTCAGTCGTCCCCGCTTGGCCGGAGGGAGATACAGGAAATCCTGCAGATACGCGTTTTTGTCCGTTCAGCTGTGGCAGGAGACCGGGCCTGCAACGCACCGCCGGCGCGTGAGATGAGAAAGTGTCCCTGTTCGGGCGCCAATTTATGTGGTAAATATTTCGTTACCGGTACTATTTTTTATGCGGTAAAGTCTATCAAGAATAACTCAGTAAATATAAGAGGCAGAATCCGTGGTATTAGAGGGTTTAAAATGCTTTATTCCTATATAAAAGGAAGACAATTCGAATTGTGGGCCTTCTGTTCCATCACCACGAAAGTTCAGGAAGGAAGGGAGCATACATTATTGACAGATAGGCAGTTTTATAGAAAATACATTACAGTAAAACAGATGCAAGAGGCGTGACAGCTGATAGTACAGAAAAACTGTGCCTACGTAACTAATAGAGGCGTAAACAGGGGTGTAACTAAAATACGTCATTAAACATGATGTCATAAGTGGGTGGATCCATAAAAGAATCCTACAATGTCAGCAGAAATACTTGGCAAAGATGCGCACGCAGCCGCATGACGTGTGATTGACGTGCAACTAGAGGGTGAAGGGGACTTGACATTTAGCTCTACATGTGGAGACAGAAGTCTGGGGTTATGTCAACCTAATCCCAAATCATATCTAATATCCTATGTTTAAAGAACTGTGTTATCCAAAAGGAGAGGTCTCTAGGATAGAATCTTATTCTATACTGACTATACTGACTGTTAGTGCGTGTACAAGCGTCTAAGTGTCTACACAGGATGCGAGGGGGTAGGAATATTCCATGGTAACGGGGCTATGAATTACTTGCATGAGGACAGCGAGGCCTGGCCCCTTTTCACGGTAGCTGGAGGAATGTTTACCTAAACTACTAGACAGGAATGCATCGGACGAGGAGCGAAGGAGATAATCTCGAAGGTGAAATACAGTTTTTGGCAGGCGACAGGCTGGATCAGGCACCGTTAGCCGCGCAAGGAGTAAGACAAAGTTCATGGTCACAGATGCAGGCTCAGATTGGAGCTTTCAGAGGCAGAAGGCAGGAAAAAGGCTTGATGACAGAATTCGGGCCTACTCGCCTGAATCTGTGAAATGTGGAAAGTGAACCACATAAAGTCGGTGGCCTTTCATACTTAGGAATGGAATATCTGACCCATTCATGGCGGATCTGGAAGAGAACATGTTGACGGTGGACGCACATATATTTGCGTCTTCAAAACTGGAGCAGGAGGGAACATACATGTGCTTATAGCATGCACATGGAGCCGTTGGGGTCTACGATAGGGGACATAACTGATCACAAAAATTCATATTTCCTCATAAGTAATAACATCTTTATGTTTGATGGTAATCTTTTTAAGCAAGTACGCGGGACCGCGATGGGTTCGTGCTTTGCGCCAAGCTTTGCCAATTTTTTCTTAGGAAAATGGGAAGAGGAGATTCGCAGGGACGAGAATTTACATTCTGGTTTCAATTCAGTTGTAACTTGGATAAGGTACATCGATGATTTGTTTGTTATCTGGAGGGGCACAGAACCTGAGGCACAGGCCTTCATTAACAAACTCAATATGAATCCATATAACATCACACTCACTGCAAACATCAACAGAGAAAAATTGGAATTCCTTGACACAATGGTTATGGTAGAACAGGACAAACTAGTCACCAGTTTGCACAGGAAGGAAACAGCTGGTAACAGCCTTCTCCATGCTCACAGTGCTCATCCGGAAGCTCTCAAGTGGAGTATCCCATTTGGAGAGCTATTGAGAGCAAGGAGAAACTGTAGCACTGATGCCATGTACGAATGTGAACAAGTTAAGATGTTGAGTAGGTTCAGAGAACGAGGGTATCCAGAATGGACTCTGAAAAGAGCAGTAAACAAAATAAAAGAGACAACTAGATCAAGCACCCTTGAAACTAAACAACCCACATTCAACGAAGAAACAGTGACTAGAGTAATTACCACCTACAACCAGGGATCTGAAAAAATCAAGAAAATACTGGTAGACAATTGGAAAATTTTAAAAACTGACAATGTAATTGGTTCCAGTATAGGAGATAGACCCCTCATCACTTATCGGAAAGGGAAGAGTCTCAAAGATATCCTGATCAAAGGCGATATCTCAGAAATCCCCAATAGAAACAATTACAACCTCAAAGGTTTCTATCCCTGTGGTCACTGTAGGGCCTGTAAATCTAGCCACATGGTACAAGATTTCGAGATTCCAGGTAGGAATCAAAACAAAAAGATTGAACAATTCTTAACGTGCAGTACCAACTTTGTGATATACATTTTAGTATGCCCATGCCAACTGAGGTATGTTGGCAGTACGACTTGCATGGTTAAGAAAAGAGTTCAGGAGCACCTACGGGCCATTACCAACAAAGATTTACATTACCCGATTGCCCGTCACTTCCAGGAGAAACACCAATCGAACAATTCTTTGTTGAGATTTTTTGCCATTGAACAAATTAACACATCCAAAAGGGGCGGAAACAGAGAGCTAGCTCTTAGGAAAAAAGAATCAAAATGGATTATAGAACTGGAAACTAGATTTCCAGGAGGGCATAATCTTGATGAAGAACTGGCAAGCCATTTGCATGAGGATTAGTTCTTGTATATACTGTATGCTGTGACTGTATCTTAAAACTGTATTGTAAATATTGTGTTTTTAATTGTGTGCTCTGTTTTCTATTGTTGTTTTAGGAGGAAAGGAAGGGACCCTTCAATGGCACTGGTGGGCATAGATTTCACGGGCACCCTACCCTTTTCTTCATCAAGAATCATCCAAGCACTCTCCAAAAAGTAAAGTGACAAAAAAATGTGTTTAATCTTTACCTTCTTAGATACTTATATATATCCACTTTTTTCTTGTTTTTCACGGTTTGGGGCCTTTTGATTTTGCAAAGCTGCCTGGGGAAGTATTTACAGGATTCATGAAAGGTATCTGCCCAAAGCCACTAGAGCGCTTACAAAAGAGTTCCACCACTTGTATATAATCAATAGCATTGTTTTAGAGGCACTTGCCTGTTAAACAATCAATTTTGTTTGAACTTTATTTTAGCTCGAGCAATCGACACACAAGTATGTGCAATCATGGTTGAACATCATTTTGAACAAGAGATGTCTCATGGGTACTTACACCTCTTTGAAATTAAGAACAATAGCATATACAATATATTTATGTATTGATTTTTGCATTTTTGTTCAGGATCTTACATTGTGTGTGATACTATATACTGACTGTGGGTACTGTTCCAAGATGGATGCCAAAAAACGGAGCAGAGAGGGTTTGCTCCCAATGTAGTGCCTTTTTTATGTTTACTGTTTACTTATACACGTCACGTAGCACTGTGAAAATCGTGTGATCAAGACACTTTCAGTGTCGAAACGCGTAGCGGTTCACTTTATTAAACCTCTATGGTTGCAATGGACTCCCGAGTGAGCGTCATTATTTGAAACTTTTGTACAATATATATATATATATATATATATTCGAAAGAACTCTCCAAATGTGCAGTGGTGCACAACAACAGGAACGGACAACTTCAATTGCCAATGCTGAAAAAATCTTCTTTTATTAATCAACGATAAGTGCACAGTTCATGACGCGATTCAAGCCTCTTGGCCCTTGCTCACATGACCGCGTTACATTTATAGCAGTGAATTTAAAGGAACAAAACCACCAACACCTGATCACACTGATGCGGCATTATCATGAAAACTGAAAAGATACTTACAAACACTGTTTCAACATTTTGGATACAATGTCTTTTTTTTAAAAACAGCTTTAACATCTTACGTAGCATAGTGCTAGCTAAAATTTCACAATATATTCGTAAAGATAGAACTTCATTAGTGTAAGTACAAAACGATATTTTCGTTCTTCTTATTACGCTTTACAAATATACAAGTCACACATTAATGAGAAAATGAAAAAATGCACATTGCAAATATCATCATTGATATTGCTCTCGGTAAAAATCTTGTTATGCTGATTATCATCGTGTGAACTTGTATGCGTAAAAACGTGTAACATGATTGCGATGCCGTACATTTACATTGCTAAGTGCCTAAGTGCAGTGAAAATATGGTCTCAAATATAATTCTTAAAATCTTTACTTTGATGGACTTTTTATTAAATGTCCAGAGTGCTGGGAAGGTAAGCCTAAGGCTAATACATTCCTGAGGGATCCCCCTTAAAAAAAGACCTAACAATTTGTTTAGAATATTAGTAACAATGTTGTGAGTGTGAAGCTTGAACATTATTACCAAGGAAAGCCTGCAGCATCTTAATAACAGATCATTTGCTTCCCGGAATCTAGCATTTAATAAAGATCCGTGAAAGAACCCCAGACTCGCTATACAGCAGATGGTAGAGATATCAGGCAATTATAGTGCCCCGCAGTTCATATTATGGCCAGAAAATCATTCAAGGAAATTATGAATATCTTCACCTGTGTTCAGACCTTGAGGATATTTTGTGTCTAGGTCTATGATGTAACGTGATTCCAGTTGACGCAATCGTTTTTCACGATTTCCTCCTCTCTTATTGTTTGTAACAGAATCGAGGACACAGTATTGCAAGCATTTAAGATTGTTGGCATGTTCTATTTTGAAATGTCTGGCCACCGGATATGTGGGATCGGAGTTAACTATGGCCCGTAAGTGCTGTAGAATACGCATATGCACAGGTAGCTTAGTGCTGCCGATGTATCTTAGTCCACATGTGCATTGCAACATGTAGACTGCGTATTCAGTTCGGCAGGTGAAATGCCCCTTTATTGGGTAACTTTTCACAGAGAAAGCAGTGGTATAGCTAGTGGTGTTATGCCCAAATTTGCAAGCGCGGCAAGAACTGCACTTTTAAAATCGAATTTTTGGAGACAGCCAACTGCTTCTAGATGTTAGTTCAGGGCTACTTCTCACTAAATCATTGTACATAGAATGAGCTTTGTGAAAAGTGATAGTGGGCCTGATAGGAAGTACCTGCTTCAATGTTGCATCGGTTAGAATAATTGGCCATTGTTTACTTATAATTGACTTGATTTTGTTGGCCTGCTTGCTGTAAGTGGTAATTAACCTGCAAGTTGCTTTATTGGGTTCAGAGTCATCCTTCGAAGTTTTTGATGCACTAAATGCATGGACAGTATTACTTAAGAGGGATGCTCTATCTTTGCTATTGGCCTTATCTTTTGCTGATTTTAGTTTCCCTGGATTGTACCCTCTTTCGATAAACCTAGAGGTGGCCTCATCTTGATGGTGAATCAAATCACAGGGGTTACTACAAGCACGGCGTATACGTAGGTATTTGCCGTAAGGAAGACTAGTGATGGTGTGCGCAGGATGGAAACTATTGGCATGTAATATACTGTTACCTGCTGAGGGCTTTCGGTAAAGACATGTTTCAATGCAATTGTTGTTGATATACACTTTTATGTCTAGAAAATTGCAGACAGAGTTATCAATGTTAGCTGTAAATTTCAGATTTCTAGAATTGACATTAATTTTACTAACAGAGTCCTCAGCCTCCTCATTGGTGCCAGTAGGTAGTTATAGTTAGGACCCTGTTTCCATAGGAAATCCGCAACATTCTATTTGGAATAACTTTGGCGCCGGTCGACGAATCCTCGCGAATTTCTCAAAATAGGTGGGGCGCTATGCTCCGCTCCTACCCTGAAAGTCTCGGGGGGATTCGTCAAGCGGGGGCTGAGATAAAAGGGGGGTCCCAAAACGCGTTTTTCCCATGCATTTTTCCATAGGACCTTTAGACAGGGCTACAGCCCGAACGGCTGAACAGAATTACTAGAAATTTGGCAGAGAGGTAGTCCTCAGGTCAAGGAAGTGCCTTTTGTAGGTTTGGTGTAAATCTGTTCAGTAGATTCTGAGAAAATAGCCTTTAAATCAATATATATATCTGAGCCAGCTTACGGTACGCTTACCGTAAGCTTACCGTACGCGTACGGTGGCGTGCGCGAGCGCGATTCTGATTGGCTGTTAGATTTTAGTAAACATTCGAATCGGCCAAAACCAGGAAGCGGCGGCCGCCATTTTGTTTATTTCACTCCGGTAAAAAAGAGTGATATCTTGAAAAGGGGGCAAGGGAGAGAGTCACAGACCCCCTAACATTTGTAAGGGGGTCAAAGAATGACAGAAAAGTACAAAAGAAACATTTATTGATTTTAAAAAAAATCACGGGGTACGCGTACGGTAAGCTTACGGTAAGCGTACGGTAAAAAAAAAAAAAAAAAAAAATGAAATTCAGATTTAAGTGTTTAGATATTAGGGGGCTCTAAAAAAAGCTGTTGTGTTTATTAAGTGATTTTTTTGTGGTACCTACAAGTAAGTACCGATGCAGAGTCTAAGGTTCAAGAGGAAGACTCTGTTCCCTTCATCATTGAAGTGCACACCATCTCCTCTATAAATGTCTTGCATGTCGTAACGCAAGTTGTTGTGGTAAATGGAACCCATACCATAGTCACGGAGGAAAGCAGAAACAGATTTGTTGACGTGCTTTCTTGCTTTGTCAATCTGCGGACAGAAATGATTGGACCAGTTCCATTTTTGCCTTTGGCATATGTTAGAAAACACAAAGGCAGTTTTAGGGAAAAGTGAAAACAGTTGTGCAAAGGTGTCCTTCATAAGCATTTCCAGACCTACCCCAGTCAAAGTGCCTAGGTCATTGCCACCACAGTGCACTATTATGAGGTCAGGGTGTTGGATTTGCATGAAGGATTTCACCAATGGCATCAATTGGTGCCACTTTAACCCTCTCTGACCAATACATTTAATGTCTACATTTGGCAAAGCAAGGTCTCTCACCATACCTGTTTTCTCTGCAAACTTTTCACTCCAGAAGACATAGCTGTGCCCTACAATCCACACTGTGAACATCTTCAAAGGAGAACTGGATGCACTCAGGAGGTGTCTTTCTTTTTTTTTTCCTCTTTTTTTTTTTTCTTTTTTTCTTTTTTGTCCTCATTTTGCCCTTGGAGAGTCGCATAGAAACTCTAGGAGAGAAAAAAAGATACGATACACTGTCACAGATACACTGGTAGTGCTCTCACATACTAGGATAGCACTCAGTGTTGTTCATAAACTCTCCAGAGTAAACACCGCGAAATGTTAATCCATATAGGGGCAATGTTGCTGCTATTAAGTAGCCATATCTGGGTATATCCATGTATAGGAGGGAGAGCCGACCAAGCAGCGTTAATCATCGGACAATGTGGGGGGAAAAAAAAAAAAAAAACCCCAAGCACATACTTAGGCCCAATTCAGGAGGTGCCAAAAGTCTCGTTTTTCGGGGTTACCCGATCTTACTAGATCTATTTTTGATGTACGTAATACTGATAAGCGCCAGTCCAGCAAGGTGGGGGGCAGTGGATCCTTCCATTTCCTACATATCTCTCTTCTGGCAAGTAGGATACAATAAAACAAAAGCTTTTTAACCGAACCTTGAACTTCCAGTGATGTTCCAAAAATTACGAACAGTGCATTAATTGAAATTTGATGTCCCACAGATGTTGTCAACAGTGTGCTAATAGCATCCCAAAAAGGTAACACCAGTGGGCATTCATAAAACATATGTAGATCCGAGGCTGCTAACAATCCGCATTTAGGGCATGCCACAGTGGATTCATTAGAAAATTTAGATAGCCGCTGTGGAGAATAATAAGCCCTGTGTAAAGTAAAAAGGTGGTTCCTACATAACCATGCTGGCTTCACCGTATCCCATAAGATTTTACAAGAGGAATACCATATGTTCTCAAGGTCTTCCCCTGGGAAAGAGGAACTCCATAATGTCTCAGGTAAGGCAAACTCCCCGTCGACTTCATCTAGTAACAAGTTGTACCAAAACGAAATCTCTTTAGGTGCAGGGGGTCTATCCATCAACAAGGTCACTATACTACTCTCACCACCTATTTCGAACCTACCTCTGACAGAGCTCTGCATACGGGCCCAACTTGCTATCTGTAGATATTTAAATTTAGAGAGACCTAACCCCACTCTAGCTAGTATGTGGTCCCAAGATAGCAAAACTCCATCAAAGAAAAGATCTCCCCAAATTTCCAGACCCGCCTCTCTCAGAGGTACTGCCAAGCTGTCAAGAAGCCACACCGGGGAACCGGGAGAGTTCCATAATGGTGACCTGCCTGAGAAATAACCCACCTTTATTGCACCTCTTATTTTGACCCATGTTCTTATGAAACCTAACAAAATCTTCAACTTAATCTTTTTAAAAAACTTGGGATCCCCAAATTTAAACAAAAAACCATTCTGGTCTACTCCCCCTCCTCTCAATAATGCAGCAAACATGCTTCCTATACCCACATTTGTTGGCATCTTAAGCAGCATCCTGGCATGGGAAAGTTGGAAAGCCCAAGCATATAACTGTAAATCGGGTGCTGCTAATCCCCCCTTTTCTCTGCGGCGTCTAATCTTTTTCCAAGCTATCCGAGGTGTATGCTCGTTCCAGATAAACGAACTAATATAACCTTGCAGTTTTTGTAAAATAGAAGGTTCAAAATACAATGGAATACTGTTGAACAGAAAAGAAATTTTAGGTAAAATAAACATCTTTACCAAATTAGCTCTACCCAAGATGGAAAGGGAGAGCGAAGACCACGACCTCATAAGCTTTCTACAATCTCTTGTCACTATGTCTAGATTCAGCGGTACAATTTTGTCTATATCTCTAACGATGGTAAGTCCGAGATACCGCATGGAACAATTGGGCTGGACCCCTACCACTGGCTCAGCCTCGTTCCATATCATCATCTCTGTTTTGGATGCATTAATCTGGTATCCTGACATCTCACCATAATCATTGGCCTGTGCAATGATCGCAGGTAATGCTGTACTCAAGTCAGAAGAAAAAATGAGAATGTCATCCGCATACAGGGCTACCTTCCTCTCCCATCCCCCATAGATAAAGGGCTTGATATTAACATCATCCCTCAATCGTTGGGCAAAGGGCTCGATGTAAAAATCAAATAGGAGAGGGGAGAGTGGGCAGCCCTGCCTGGTACCCCGAGTGATATTAAAGGGATCTGACAATTCACCATTGACTAATACAGAAGCTGTTGGATTCCGATACAGCAAACCGACCGCTCCACGGAAACCCTCGCCAATATTGAACTTCGCCAAGACCCCCGACAGGAATGTCCAATTCACCCTGTCGAAGGCCTTGGCGGCATCCAACGTGATAACAGCTAAGGGCAAGGAGTCCGTAGTCGCCATGTCGATAGCACCCATCAGATCATAGGTCAACTCAAACAGCTGGCGACCCTTCACAAAGCCACGCTGATCCTGATGTAGAATAGAGGGTGCCACCTCTCCCAACCTTTTAGCTAGGACAGATGAAAAAAGCTTGTAATCTGAATTTAGAATAGAAATTGGTCTGTATGACCCACAGCTGTCAGCCTGTTTACCAGGTTTTAATATCAAAGTAATAGAGGCTTCGTTCCAAGATTCAGAAGGATACACCCCCTCCAAAAAGATCTGATTAAACAGCTGAGTTAAGAAGGGAAGTATTGTTGGTAACAAAACCTGATAAACCTCCGAAGGGAGGCCATCCGGACCTGATGCCTTGCCCTTCTTACTACCTAAGATAGCTCCAGTTATCTCTTCTTTTGTAATTGGTCTATCCAAGGCAACTTTCTGAACAGGAGAAAGAGAGGGAAGAGATACTCCACTCAGCCAGTCCTCAACTTGTCGTGCATCGATGCTCTTATCCTCATGATATATGCTCTTAAAATAATCACGGAAGGCATTTCTGATTTCTTTATCCGCTGAGTGGACCGTACCTTCTGCCGAAATTTGATCAATATTATTTCTAATACGATCCGTTTTTGCTTTCCAAGCCAAAAGCTTTCCAGCACTCTCCCCAAATTCAAAATGGGCCATCTTACTGGCCTCCCATCTCTGAAGAACTCGTAAGTTCAGTATGGAAGCCAGTTCCCCCTTTAATGTAAGTATTTTATTTTGCCATTCTTCTAGTATTTCTGGAGGAGCGACAGGATGTAACAAGATATTATCCTGAACCATAGCTAGATCTGCTTCCAACGAGATGACCGTGTCTCTATAAATTTTCCTTTTATATGAGACCTTGTTGGTAATTAGGCCACGCAAAAAAGCCTTAAATGCGTCCCATACAAAGCCGGACGAAGCTGAGCCAGTGTTGTTTTCAAAAAAATACTGCGTTTCAGTTCTTAAAAAAGAAATGTCATCTGGAACATTAAGGAACGAGCGGTCAAACGACCATGTTCTGGCAGTGGCAGTGGCATTGGTTTCCGACAGCCCAACCAGCTCAAGGCATAAAGCAGCATGGTCAGAGAGATGAAAGGGGAGATAGTAGACCTTTTGCACCAGTTTAACTAATTCCTGACTGACCAATGCTAGATCTATCCTCGACTGGTGTTGATATTTGTAGTTCCGAAATGAGACGCCCTGTCTTAGACCAGACTTAAGCCTCCATACGTCCACATATCCGAACTCTTTCATTTTTTCAAGTAAAAGAGACCTAGTTTTAGATGAAGATATAGGTCTATTAGATGAAGATTTATCAAGGAGAGGGTCTAAGACCACATTAAAGTCTCCAGCCAGGATGATCGGTTCAGGATAAAGAAGAAGATGGGAGAAGACAGTACTTAGAACTGATGGATCGTCCTGGTTAGGCCCATAATAGCCTGCTATGGTAACTCGGGCCCCAGCTATAATTACAGAAACAATAATCCACCTCCCACTTGAATCAACAAGTTTTTCAACTAACCTGGCTTTTTATGATTTTTTAAAGATAATCGCGACCCCTCTAGTATTAGAGTTTTGTGTGGTAGATACACAAAAATCGACCCATCTATTTTTTTTAACTAAAGAAAGCATTTCTTTTTCCGTAAGATGCGTCTCTTGTAATATCAATATTTGAGCATCAAAATCTCGGAGATACTGCATAATCTTCCATTTTCTTGGGCTAGAGCGAAGGCCATTAATGTTCCATGAAAGAACTCTAAGCTTATCCATAGAGACAAGTTCTACCCCCCAACCAGGTATTCACCCCATAGCTACAAAAAGAAAAACCTATGCTAACGATACTAATCATACTAACTTTCTCTTGCAGAATCATGATTCTCCATACCCAAAGAATGTAACAACGGGCAAAAAAAGAGGACTTTTTAAAAATTTTTACTTGCACCCCCCCGTGCCCACCCAGGCCTCCCCCCTCCCCATGGGAAACCCTTACTTTATCTATCTGGAAATTCCAGTAGATAGCACTCCTACTGAGGTCCTGTCCAGTTTTAATCTATCTTTACTATCTTTACTATCTTTACTGTTACATTTACATTTACAAATACGCCCACAAGATATGAGAGAGGAGAGAAAGAAATGGTAAAAAGAAAAGTAGGAAAAGCAGTGTATTATAGATCCTTCCGTGCCCCCAAAACCCCCTTTTTTTTTTTTTTTCTCCTTCTTCCTTCCTTCTCTACTTTAAAAAAAAAAAAAAAACAACAGTGCTCTACATCACTCTCAACTGCACCTAATTAGAGCCCCCGTTATCCTTATTCTTCTCTCTACTCTTCCCCAGAGAAGCTAGGAGTTCATCAGCCGCCTGCACTGATCGAATGTTGTGCATAGTATTATTATGCATAACCTTCAGGGTGGCTGGAAATGCTAGCTGAGCCACCGCACCAAGACTCCTAAATGCCTCCAACCTCCTCCCGAACTCCCACTGCTTATCCAATGTGGCCCTTGAGAGGTCTGATCTAACCTGGAAGTTAAACCCCTTCCCGCTCAATGACTTCTGCTTTAGGGCCAAACCCAAGATAGATTCCTTCAAAGTATAAGTACGGAAGTTCACTAATATTTTTCTTGGTTTTTCCCTTTGAGGGTTCCTCCTGAAGGGGTCTCTGTGGATGCGCTGGATGTCAACAGATAAATCCTCAACCGACTGATCTAATCTCAAAGAGTCTTTTAGCAACTGAGTGATATATTGCTTAATATCTGACCCCTCGCTACCTTCCGGAATATTAAGAATACGAAGGTTATTGCGGCGTGCATTATTCTCCAAAGACTCCATCCTCTCAGCCAGCATCAGATCTTCCCTTTTGAGCTTATTGATATCCAGTTTGGTTTCATCCAAATGCAAAGACATAACAGTCATGTTATCCTCCAATCTTTCTGTTCTTGTCGCGAGGTCAACTAGTTTACTATCTAGAGATTCGCAGTAGTTCCGAATTTCAGACTGGATAGCTGACGAGGCCTCGAAGCCTTTTTTGATGTCTGCTGATAGGGATGAAAACATCGACTGAAGATAAGAGGCCAAAGATGGATCAACCCCACCAGCTGAGCATGTATCTGGGGCAGAGGTTATATCCCTTTGACCATCCTCTTGTGGTAAGTTGCTACTATGAGAAGACCCTGTTAATGGAAACCCGAAATTGGAAACTGTTGATAAGGGCTTTATAGCCTGATGTTTTGGGGATAACAAGAGGGTCGGAGACTCTATGGAGCATGGATGATCCATTTGGCTTTGTAATAAAGAATCCGATTGACCCGGAGCACTAGGACTCTTAACAGGGGGGATGGAACCTTGGGTAGGAAGGACTGAGAGGCTAGCGATGTTATCCGTAGTCTCAACATCTTCATCTGCATTTGTATCAATACTCTCAACCTGGAGCAACGACGCGTTTGTTTTAGCCGGAGCTGGCCCCGGTACTGACCCCGAAGAAATAACCGGGTCTGTACCTGTAGCTAAAGAAGACTCAAAATAGCTCTGTGACGCCATCGTGGAAGAGGTACTTTCAAATAGTTGCTGATCGGGAAGGCGCAGAACCTGCGGGATAGCCTTAAAATAAGACCGCAAGGACGGCGTTATCCTAGACTCTATATTCTTGGCTGTATTCTTAACTGCCTTGATGTTTCTGGCAGCCTTAGGGTTTTTTGCTGCTTTATTAGTAAAAGCGCGTTTCGCCTTAACCTCACCCGAAAGATAAGAGGAGACTCTTGTCTTTAAGACAGATCCTTGAGTGGCCTGGGCAGTCTGATATGGCTTCGATAACCCTTCAGAAGATGACAGTATCTGATCTCCCTCAGGTGATTCAACAGTTGATTCAACAGTTATTTTAGTTTCAACAGTATCGTGCACGGGGGGCAGCCCGGAAACAGGGCAGTTGAGAGAAACGTCCAACAAAACAGGCACAGGCGCAGGTCCCCCTGGGTCTCTTATCCTGCCAGAACACCTTTGTAACGGTTCTGCTACCTCAGAGAACTCCGCCTGAGCCTGAGCCCGAGCCCGCTCCCCTCTCCCCCTACCCCTCTTACCGAACTCAGATGAAATGTGGAATTCCTCTCTGCGAGACCCCTGGAGAAGGCTACGAGCCTTCCTTCCTCGACGGAGCTCCAGTGCAGCCAGATGCCACAGTTGCAAGCCGAGAACGGCCTGCCTCGGAACTCGGCAATCAACCAAGCTCCCTGCCCTCTCGTCCGCCGTAGCCGAGCCAAGCCTGGAGGGAGGAGCAAATCCAGCAAACAGAGCGGCAGCAACTCGCGGACTGATGTCTCCAACTACGGCAATGGCGATGTCTCGACACCTCCCGTCTCCACACATCTGATATCCAGGTATTATCGCTGAGCGGCGTATCTACAGGTCCGCCACACCGCGTAAGTGACTTCGCATATTCTGCTGTTAGCGCACGAACAGGGAGCTCAGAATGGAGTGCTGCGACAGCTACCTAGCTGCCGCCATGTTTCCCCAGCGTGGCTCAACATCCCTTGTCCTCAGGAGGTGTCTTTCAGTAGAATGGCAATATGAAAAGAAAGACAGTTTGGAAATGGAGGCATACATATTTTTTTCAAAACAAGAAGAACTGATTGGCTGTTTCATACCATTCTAGAATAAAAACTAGGCTGTATGTGTAAATTAATAGAAGCATGTTTTGTATTGGTACAAAAAAATGTGTTACCAAAGAACAGTACTATGGATTTGCTGTTAGGTTTGAAAAGTCAAGCACTCTTGCTCTGTGGAATTGAAACATTGTGTGGCGAACTTCTGACCTAACTCCACACAGCAGTGTTCCATGAGCTGTTGCTATGGTAGCAGGCAGAAGTCAAGTTGGGGGAAGGGTACTAGGCAGAAGTCAAGTTGGGGGCAGGGTACTTTTGGAAAAGGGTTGGTTTTCAACCAATAGAAATGTGTGATTACATTTGAAAAAAGGGGGAAGCACTGAGATTTGAAACTTACATGTATATGTGTGGAAAAATAGAGGGAAAGTTTGCCATTATCTGGTTCTGCTGAGAGGAGAGAGGTGTAGAGAACAGAGATCCTGGCTCTGATAATCTGCTGTTTGAGTGCCACATTTCTTTCACAACTAACTAATTTAAAAGGTGAGGTTAGAGTTTGAGAGGGGATGTATATGGTAAATTAAGAAATGAAAAATAGAAATGTAATTCTTTTTGTTGAAGTTGTGTTTATTATTTTCTGTTTTGGGAGAAATTTAAATGTGAGGAACATGTAAAATAATATGGACTATGTTTTCACGATAAATTAAGGTGTATTGGTATAAAAAATGAATAGTTTAAGGGTTTGAGGTTGGACTCAGTAATGCAAATACATTCAGCATCACTAAGGCTGGTTGCCCTTGGTGGAATGTAGGCAGTCACCCAGGTTACACATGTTGGGAAATATAGGCAGAGATTTATTGTGTTCAACTCTGGTAATTTTATATTTGCATTAGTAGGAAAAAGGGGGAGCGATTTTTTGGTGCAGAAGCAGACTCTTAGCACACACCCAGCTCCTTTCCATGTATAATCATGCACAGTATTTACAAGCGAGTGGGTTTTGAGGTTTCAGTCTGTAATGCAAATACATTCAGCATCACTAAGGCTGGTTGCCCTTGCTGGTATGTAGGCAGTCACCCAGGATACACATGGTGGTGGTCTGAAAAAGCAGTCTGGACATGGGCTTTTTAAAAAAATCTGAAAAGTGGATTCATAATGTGTCAGTCTGTAAAAGTGATTATCACTTGCCAAAAAAAAAGAGCAGTAAGTGTGCATTCAAATTGGCAAAGAAATTTCGTTTGGTGACTAATGTGAAAACATGACTCTGTGTGCAAATAGGAATTACAGGCAGAGATTTATTGCGTTTTGCTCTGGTGATTTCACAGTTGCATTAGTAGGAAAAAGGGGGAGCGATTTTTTGGTGCAGAAGCAGACGCTTAGCACACACCCAGCTCCTTTCCATGTATAATCATGCACAGTATTTACAAGCGAGTGGGTTTTGAGGTTTCAGTCTGTAATGCAAATACATTCAGCATCACTAAGGCTGGTTGCCCTTGCTGGTATGTAGGCAGTCACCCAGGATACACATGGTGGTGGTCTGAAAAATCAGTCTGGACATGGGCTTTTTAAAAAAATCTGAAAAGTGGATTCATAATGTGTCAGTCTGTAAAAGTGATTATCACTTGCCAAAAAAAAGAGCAGTAAGTGTGCATTCAAATTGGCAAAGAAATTTCGTTTTGTGACTAATGTGAAAACATGACTCTGTGTGCAAATAGGAATTACAGGCAGAGATTTATTGCGTTTTGCTCTGGTGATTTCACAGTTGCATTAGTAGGAAAAAGGGGGAGCGATTTTTTGGTGCAGAAGCAGACTCTTAGCACACACCCAGCTCCTTTCCATGTATAATCATGCACAGTATTTACAAGCGAGTGGGTTTTGAGGTTTCAGTCTGTAATGCAAAGACATTCAGCATCACTAAGGCTGGTTGCCCTTGCTGGAGTGTAGGCAGTCACCCAGGATACACATGGTGGTGGTCTGAAAAAGCAGTTTGGACATGTGCATTTAAAAAAATCTGACAAGTGGATTCATAATGTGTCAGTCTGTAAAAGTGATTATCACTTGCCAAAAAAAAAGAGCAGTAAGTGTGCATTCAAATTGGCAAAGAAATTTCGTTTTGTGACTAATGTGAAAACATGACTCTGTGTGCAAATAGGAATTACAGGCAGAGATTTATGGCGTTTTGCTCTGGTGATTTCACAGTTGCATTAGTAGGAAAAAGGGGGAGCGATTTTTTGGTGCAGAAGCAGACTCTTAGCACACACCCAGCTCCTTTCCATGTATAATCATGCACAGTATTTACAAGCGAGTGGGTTTTGAGGTTTCAGTCTGTAATGCAAAGACATTCAGCATCACTAAGGCTGGTTGCCCTTGCTGGAGTGTAGGCAGTCACCCAGGATACACATGGTGGTGGTCTGAAAAAGCAGTTTGGACATGTGCATTTAAAAAAATCTGACAAGTGGATTCATAATGTGTCAGTCTGTAAAAGTGATTATCACTTGCCAAAAAAAAAGAGCAGTAAGTGTGCATTCAAATTGGCAAAGAAATTTCGTTTTGTGACTAATGTGAAAAGAAATGTAGTAATATATTTAAATAAAAAAAAGGAATTTTTTTTTAGTTTTTTTCAGGTATTGCTGAAGAGCAGTGAACAAAATTTAAGATGCCTACAAAATCCAGAGTTCAAAAAACTCACAAAAAAAAACTATATTTGAAGACAACTGGAGGACCAAAGTTAGTAGAAGATGCTCATGTTGGGAAAAAGAAAAAATCTTCTGGTAAGCAGAAAAAACAATTTCTAAAAAATATATTCAAAAAAAGGAAAAATGTACAAAATGTCTGTACTGGAAAGAATGATTTCAATCGAAAAGGACAGGAAAAAATTGAGAATTTAGGTAATGCAAATATACCTTCTGCAACTGAAAAGATTTACATAAATAGAAAAACAGCGTTTAAAGAGATACGTAGAAAAATGTTTCAGAGAAGAGTTATGTCCAATTTGATAAAGGATGTGAAGAAATATAAGCAAAAGAGTAAGTTTTATAAAAGAAAAAAAGAAATTGAAGCCATTGCAGCAAAGGCATTAGAATTAAAAAGGAAACTATTCATTTTAATTTTGAATAGGATGCGTACATTAGACAAAATGGTTAATGTACTGAAATCACATAGCAAAAGGAAAAGAGTAGTGAACAGAACAAACTTTTGTAAAGTGTTTTTAGGAAAGTGGATGCATAGTTCAAGTAGTGAAACTTTTTTTAATGAAGAGAGCTATTTTCAAAGTAATAGTTTGCTGCATGCAGTTGACACCAGAGGTCGTGCTTACGAAGTAAAAAATGGTTGCATAATGGAGAAGGAGATAATGGTTCCAAGAGATGAGGTACAAGTGATGGCGGATGAGGCTATGGGGAGACGTCCTAAAGCCCCAGTGTACACTTGGAATTGTAGTAGTATTTGCACTGTGCGTCAGGAATCTATTGACAAATTTCATGAGTTTCTAAGAGAATTTAGTAAAAAAAGTATAAAACAGAAGATTAAGGTGCTTCAAAGTCTAGATCCGTGCAGAGTGAGAGAGAATACTGGTTTGCAGGGTCATTCTCTGGCTTGTCTATCTAGGAAAGTGTGTAATAGTGTTTTCCATCATTTTAGGATGTTGGCTGTTCATCATACTGAAATGAGAAAGTTTGTGAGACGGTTGTATTTTGCTAAAAGTCCAGCAATAAAGTTAGATGAATTGAATAGGGCTCTGTTCCGTGGAACGGTATCAGATGTAGAGAAGGTTGTTGATGAAATTCAGTTTTGTTACTTTGGTCCTGAACAAAACAGTGCAGAGAAGGACACAGTAAATGAGGAAGAAGTGGAAGAGAATGTAGAACCCTCTGTAAGTACGACATTTAATGATCACATAACAAAATTTGCAATAATCTCTAATGAAAGACCAAATATTACTTGTATTTGTTGCCGCAGAACTCATTATAGAAAACAAACCAGGTATGTTGATCTCTACAGAAAGAGTGAAAATGAAGATAATTATAAGTGGAAGGATTTTGCCACATATATATTTCTTGAAAATTGTTTTGAATTGGGTGAAGTACAGCGTATTTGTAAATACTGTTACAACAAGTTAGAAGAAAATAGAAAGCCGACCAGAGCAGTACATAATAATTTAGAATTGGATGCTATTCCTGCTGAACTTTCTGAATTAAATACATATGAGTCTATACTCATTCAATGTGTTCATCCGTTCCAGACCATAGTACGTATGGAGCCCAAAACTGGTAAATTACCTCCTTCTGATTTACTGAGAGGTTTAAAAGGTAGAGTGGTGTATTTGCCCTTGGATTTGAAAAAAAATATGGAAACTATTGATGCGGATACTTTGGAAACTGAACCATTAATTATTCTGGTTAATGGTGTACCTACAAAGAATAAGAAGATTTGGCAGGAGCTGGTAGATGTACGGAAAGTACAAAGAGCAAATTTGTATTTGAAAAGGAATAACAAATGGTATGAATCAATTTATATAGAAGAAGAAGAAGAAGAAGATTTACAAGAAGACACAGAAACACCAACTGGCCAAATTGAAAAAGTGGACAAGTCAAAGGAAGAAGAAATTTATGAACATTTTAGCATACATCCTCTTCATTCAAAAGAAGTTATGGGAGACAATATTGATCTCTTTCAGATGAAGAAAGCAAAAGGAAGTCCCGTGAGTGTATGGGAGGAGAGCTTGGAAGCTCGATGTTTTCCCCAGCTGTTTCCTAAAGGAAAAGGAGGACGATACGATGAACGTCCGGAACAGATTCCAGCTTCTGAGTATCGGACTACAAGACTATATGCTGAAGATCCCAGATTTCGACAAAGTATTCCTTATTTGTTCCATCTTTTATTTGAAAGCGACTTGTCTGCACTGTCTTATGCAGTAAATCACATTTTAAAAAGTGGAGTACATTTACAAAATGTGTCTGCTAAGGATTTTAAGGAGAAAGTGCAGCACCGAGATGATCATTTGGAAACACAACTGATCAATCTGATGGCTTGTCAGCGTGGGACAAATGAATATTGGTACCGACGCCATGGTGAATTAAAATGCATGTTACGGAATTTAGGAACACCAACATGGTTCGTTACCCTAAGCTGTGCGGAGTACGCTTGGGATGATTTACTGGATTTTCTACGAGAGGCAAATTCAAACATTAAAAACATCGAATACAAGACAGCAGGAGAACTGTGCTCATTGGATCCGGTTAATGTTTGCAGATATTTCAATCATAGATTTGAGGCTATGATGTCCTTCATCTGCAATAAAAAAAATCCACCTCTTGGAGAAGTAGTAGATTTCTTTTGGAGAAAAGAGTACCAGGCAAGAGGTGCTCCTCATATTCATATGCTGTTGTGGATCAAGGATGCCCCAAAGTTTGGAACAGATACTGATGAAGCAGTGTTATCTTACATTGAAGAATATGCAACATGTGCTATACCAAAAAGCACAGAAGAGAAAAAGTTAAAGGAGCAAGTTTTACGTTTCCAAAGTCATCGGTGTGGAAAATACTGTCGACGGAAATACAAGAGCAAAGATAAATACTACACTAAATGTCGATTTGGATTTCCTAGACCTGTTCTTTCAAATGGAAGAGTCAACAGTTTTATGTCAGCTGTCAGACATACTATCACAAGAAAATCACCTAAGAATACCTACAACCTTAAAAGAAAAGAAGAATCAAAAAATATAAATGACTACAACCCAGTCATTTAATCCATGTGGAACGCTAACATGGATATACGGTATGTAGCTGACAATTCCATTGCTGTTGCTCGATATGTAACATCTTACATTACAAAATCTGAAAAAACAGAATTGAAGGAAATGTGGGAAGAGATTTCTCACGAGAAGACTGTCAGGAAGAAGCTGTACAGTTTCAGTTTGAAGATGTTATCGCATCGAGAAATTGGATCCTACGAATGTTCAGATAGGTTATCTTCTGCAAGTCTCTACTCGAAGTCAAGAAGAATAATTTGGGCAAGTTTAGGCCTTGCAGCAATGAGAAATCGGGTACTAAAATCTGTTGGAGAAATTGAATATTTGGCCGAGAATGACCCAGAAAGTACAGATATTTTGAAATCAAACATGTTGGACACATATTATCCCAAGAGAAGTCAACATCTGGAGAACATGTGTCTCTATGAAGTGCTGCAGAACTACATTTATTCACGGAAAGCCGCAGAAGACATCAACAATGGAAAATATAAAGTCATTGGTGAGGAAGGATGTTTGGTGAAGCAAACAAAAGGAAGTTTGATAAATCACATAAAGCTGAGTTGCGACACTACTGACAAGAAGGAATTTTACTACTTGGCTCTTTTACAGTTGTTTAAACCATGGCGTACAGAGGATGAACTACTGGGAGAATTTCAAAGCTATGAAGATTCTTTTAATGCTTGCAAAGACAGCATACAATGCAGTACATTTTCAAGTTATCTGCAAATGTTAAATGAAGAAATTGAACAGGAAACTACAATTGCAGCAGAAATAGCTAGAGACAGTTCTCAGAACAGCCAAAGTTCAGAAACACTCAGGCAAGATCCCCTAGGACAACCAATCGTTGAAAATGAAGCATCAATAGCCATGAATGAAGTGGAAACGGCTATGAATCAAGCTCAAGAAGAATTTATAGACTTACAAAATTTGGAAAGACAACTGAACGAAGAGCAGCAACAAATTTATGAAGAGATCAGAAACAAAATTGATCACGGATTTCTACATGAAAAAAAAGAGTGCTCATGCACATCATTTCATCCAATCAGGATGTATGTAAGCGGACAAGCTGGAACTGGAAAAAGTTTCCTAATTAAAGTCATCAGAAGCTACCTACAGCAAAAAACGGATTCTACTTTGTCTTGTGTGGTTACTGCTCCAACTGGGTTAGCAGCATATAACATAAAAGGAATCACTTTACATCATTTGCTAATGTTACCAGTGGAGCATGAGAACAAAATACAATACAACAACCTAACTGGAGAAGCATCCTTGGAAGTTTCAAGAGTCTTGAAGAAGATGCAAGTTCTCATTATTGATGAGGTGAGCATGGTTTCAAACTTAATGCTTGCCTTTGTGCATTTAAGAATGCAGCAAATTCTGAAGACAGACTATGACATGTTATTTGGTGGAAAACACGTCATAGTTTTTGGAGATCTTTTGCAACTTACTCCAGTTAAAGGACAACCATTGTTTAATACTGTGACACATGAAGACACAAAGAAGTCATTGGGAAGCATCGGAAATACAAATATTTGGTCCTTCTTTGAGTACAAGGAACTTACTACTAATATGAGGCAAGCAAGCGATGAAGAATATGGAAGTATTCTGAAAGATATCAGAATTGGACTACTCACAGAAGTTGGCAAAAAAGCATTACAGAGTCGGCTGCTACATAATTTATTTCCAAAGGAAGAAATAGTTGCAGAGAAGATATACAAGAACATTGCAGAAAAGAAAAGTATCATCTGCTTAATGCCAACTCTACGTGAATGCTCAATATTCAATGAGGAGCTTTTGAAATTGAAAAAGGAAGAGATCAGGAAATTAGAAGCAGTGGACAAAATAGAGGATGGAAGAATTACTGTCACAGTAACAGGCACACTGAAAAATAAATTGGATTCACTAGAGAAGAACATTTCCAAAACAGCTGGATTAGAAAAAAATCTATATGTTTGCATGAACTGTAGAGTATTTTTAAGGAGAAATTTGGATGTTGAAAAAGGTTTAGTTAATGGAGCTATGGGAAGAGTTGTGGGTTTTATTAATTATCAGAAAAAAGATGGAATTGAATGTTTAAAAATAAAATTTGATCAGATAGAAGAAGTTAAAGACATTTGTCGTTGTTCAGTTCGTTTCATGCTTGTGAAAGACTTATATGTACGTAGGAAGCAGTTTCCGTTTTCGCTAGCATATGCTGTAACTATTCACAAGTCTCAAGGATTGACTGTAGATTGTGCATTTGTGAACATTGGTTCAACTGTGTTCAAAGAAGGTATGGCATATGTTGCTTTGTCACGAGTGAAAACATTATCAGGTTTATTCATGATAGACTTTGATGACTCAAAAGTTAGTGCTGATACAAATTGTGTAAAGGAGTATAATAGATTAAGAAGAAGCTATGCTCCTCATTTAGGTCAGTATCCTGTGTTGGAGAAACGTGTAGTTTCTCGTAAAAGGAGAAATGAGAATATCTGTGATGAAGATGTACAGAGGAGGAAAAAAAAGAGGAGTGATGTAATTGCAAGCAAAAAGAGTAAGGAAAAAGAAGAACAGGTTGTAGGATGTCATTTTGAAAATAGCTCTGGTGTCAACTGCTACGCAAATGTAGTGCTGAATGTTGCATTTTATCTGGAAAGTTTGCAAGAGCAGATAATAGTAAATCAGAGAAAAAGATTCTGTTCAGAGCTGAGTCTCCTTTTTCAAAAGCTGAGTAATGATAAAACTCAAATAGAAAGTGCTACTGAAATTAGAAAACTTTTAGATGTATGTTCAGGACGAACACAGTTTTCTCAAAATGAACAGCAAGATGCACACGAATTTTTGATGTTTTTTCTTCAGGTACTGGAAGAAGAAGAAGTTGCAATTGATAATTTATTTGGTCTCTCTTATAAATGGGAACATAGTTGTGAAAACTGTTATAATATATGTGGCTCTAATGTTGATAATGAAAGGTTTATTTTTTTGACATTGCCAGAGACTAAAACAGTCACTTTTGCTAAATTAGTTAAAGATGCTAATCATAGCATGCAATGCAGTGAGTGTCAATCTGACATGTTTTCAACATTAATTTTAAAGGAATACGGACAGTATGTAATTTTATGATGCAACGATGTAGAGCTGATGGTTCAAAATTGGATACTTTAATAAAGAAGTTTACAGGACAGCAATTATCAATTTCAGGAAAAACTTTTGTAACTGTTGCAATAATTTTCCATGAAGGACCTACTGTTACTTCTGGACATTACACAGTTTATCTTAAATGTGAAAAAGGCTGGACACTGTGTAATGATTCCCAATTGGTTTTTAAGCAACGTTTGCCTTTTGATTTAGCAAATTCCTATCTAATCTTCCTGAAACCTAAATTTTAGAGAGACTTGGCAAGATCTGGACAAAACAATTTTACCATTTGATTGGATTACCATTGGAATTTTCAAAAATAAAGATTTTATAAATTATCATTTGGCCTAATGGAAAGATAACCAATTGTAATGTGGACTTTTTTAATTTTTAATGAAACTTTGGAAAACCAAAAATTTAGAGAAAATCGGTAACATCTGCACAATTTAAATTTTGGAATGTTATTGGAGTGCCATTGGAAATTTATTCAAAAAAGATTTTTTAAATTACTATTTGGCCATGTGGAAAGGTAACCAATTCTATTGTGGACTTAATAAATTATTAATAAATCTTTCGGGAACCAATATGTTACAGAGAATCGGTGAGATCTGTACAAATAAAACTTTAGAATTTTATTGGATTACCATTGGAAATGTAATCAAAAAAGAATTTTAAAATTACTATTTGGCCTAAAGGAAATGGAACCAGATGTAATGTGGAGTTATTTGAGATATAATATTGTGATTATACTTCTGAAACAAACATATCAGACGGTATTTTAAAGAAATAAGTATTGGTATTAGATGATATTTTTTTAGAATATTATGCATTTCTATAATGTTAAGTTTAAGTAAAAAGAGATTCTGGGCTTTTTTAATACAATCTTTGAGATTGTTATTTTTTTTTGCCCGCTGTAAAATGATGAATGCAATTGCTTTCACAATTTATAGTGAAATGCAATATATTCTGATAACAGCAAAAATAAGGCAAAAATATTTTTTGATAAATATGTAAATATGTGTACTGTATTATAAAATGTTTTAAAAATATTAATACTTTTTTCTTTTTTTTCAGATTGATATAGAAAATTTTCGAAAACTAGAACCATTTTTAAAGCAATTTTTTTTAAAAACAAATGAATAAATATTTTTTTGAGTGGGTATGGTAAGTCAATAATAATAATTGTAGTCTCTCAAGGACCTTGTAATGTGATAATTGATTTTTAGTGTTTTTAAAAAAAAAAAAAAAAAATTACGCGCACCGTACGTGTACGGTAAAAAAAAAAAAGAAAAAAGTTTTTAAAAACATATATAAAAAAAAGATGAAAGATAAGGTTGGCTCTTAAAAGAGCCGTTGTGTTCATGCAGGGACAGAGGAAAGAAAGAGTGGGAATATTAGTCTCTGCGACAAGTGTGCTGATCTATTTTGTTGTTCACTAGGGAAACACTGGTCTCCCTATGACAAATTAGATCATGACAAGAGGCGCATCGAATATCAACCCTCAGAAATCGAGGGTTAATTTCCTGAGGGCCAGCAAAAGGAGATGCTCCCCCCACAGATGAAGGGCTCACCTGACCTGCAGAAGAAGGACTCAGCCCTGCAGATGATGGTCCAGGCTGAGCTGCTGTGGATGTGCTTGGTTGACTTTCTGAAGGGTTACCTCCAAAAAGTCGAGCATGTGTCCTTTTGTGTACATCCTTGAGGTGCCTCATCATGGTATGATTCCCAAAGGAATACTTCCTGTCAGGATTACCTCTTGAAAGTACACGCTGACACAGCTTGCAAGTCACTAAGGGTGCATTTACCTTTAGCTGGCCTTCAGGAAAAGTAAAATAATCCCATACATAAGAGGTCTTTTGTTTCCTCGCTCTCTGCCTCAAGGTAGTGCTGCTAGTGCTAGCCTCACTCTCAGAAGGGCTCTGCTGTTCTGCCATCGTATCACAAAGACAACCCAGCTCCTTCTCCTAAGGGATCACAAGCAGAAATGAGGGGAATGGGTGTGGTGTAGGAGAGTTCTAGAACTGAAAGTAGTTTCATCCAATCAAAAGTTGTGTTTCATGATCACATGACCTACCGTACGCTTACGGTACGCTTACGGTGCGCTTACGGCAAAAGTACGCATGCGCGTAAAAAAGACACGCGCTTGCGCGCATGCGCATAATAGTCACTACCCGACACTTCCGCGGAACGTGCGCGTGTAGCGTACACGCGTACGCGTCCCACGCGGAGTACGCGTGGCTACACAAATTGCGTAACTATACGCAAACAGCGTAGAAAAATTACAGACGTTGCGTAAACCGTACGCTTACCGTAAGCTTACGGTACGCGTACTAAAAAAAAATAAAAAAAAAAGGAAAAAATGTATTGCTAATAAATTTTACGTTTATTTTATAAAATATATTAAAAAAAACATATTATAGAATTTTAAAAATTTAACCATAGTTTTTAAGAAAGGATAGAAAATAAAATAAAAATATGTAAAAAAAAAAAAAGAAAGAAAAAAAAATTAGCATTTAAAAAACCTTGCAAATTCACTGAAAAAACCATGGGTTAAACACACGTTATAGTTAGGAATTAGCATTTAAAAAACCTTGCAAATTCACTGAAAAAACCATGGGTTTCACACACGTTATAGTTAGGAATTAGCATTTAAAAAACCTTAGAAATTCAATGAAAAAACCAAAGGTTTCACACATGTTATAGTTAGCTGGACATTTCACTCGTAAAAAACCAATGAAATTCCCCCGTTATAGTTAGTTCAGCTAACTATAACTCGCACGCCCGCAATATACTACTGATGACGTCACATATTACATCACTCATGACATGGTCAGTGACATCACTCATGACATCACTGATGACATCTCAAATGACATCACTGATGACATCATCCTTGTGACAGAGTGGTAGACCTCCTCTCACCCTAATATAACCTTTGATACACACATTTAAAAATAGATACTAAAATTATCAAAACAATGGACATACCAATAACAGTAACAACAACCTATTCAGTATTTCTAAGATCAACATACACATCCACTCATCCACCAACAGTCCTATACAGTCACTCATACATGTACTCACTCATCATATGTACTCATACACGTATACATCCTGTTACACAATGCCACTCATCCATAGAGGTACTCACACACATAGTCACTCATGCTAATAAAGAAACAAACATCAATTTACTTGCATATACAGTTACACACACACCAGCACACTTACTTTAACAGAAACTTACACATACTTAGTCTTTTTAACAATCACTTATAGAAACACATTCTTATTCATACAGGAACTCTTTCAATCTCTCACTCTCACATATACTCACTTATATACACCAATAGTCACATATACTAGTTTAAAACATATGTAGTTACTCATAAAGACACTATTGAGACAGTCATTCACTCACTAACACATCCATGCATACAGTCATCCACCCATACAGTCCTGCACACATGCTGTCTTCAACACATACAAAGAGTGAGTCACTCATTCATGCACCTATGCACTACATAATACCCCCCACCGAACCATACAGACACTCAGACACTCATAGTGATACTCAAAAAACCAACTAATAACCTCTATAGACACTCATGTAGCTACTCACCAACCCATGCAGCCACTTATACACAAAGTGAGAGACTGATACAGATATTTACATATTTAAACATTACTCAGTAAGCCATGTATTCAATAAGATACACTTAATCAGTCAGAAATACAATCAATTTTTCAAAAACAAATCATCCACTTAGACACTTATATACCCATTGATTCTTCCATCGACCTTGAGATATACATATATAAAACATATTTAATTTTCAGAAAAACACACATTCACTGGATGATGTCATCAGTGATGTCATTTCAGATGTCATCAGTGATGTCATGAGTGATGTCACTTACCATGTCATGAGTGATGTAATATGTGACGTCATCAGTAGTACATTGCGGGCGCGCGAGTTATAGTTAGCTGACTAACTATAACGGGGGAATTTCATTGGTTTTTTACGAGTGAAATGTCCAGCTAACTATAACATGTGTGAAACCTTTGGTTTTTTCATTGAAAATATATATATATATATATATATATATATATTAACGTAATAATATTAATAACTAATTATTATATTTAATTATAACATGTTAAACACATAACTAGATTTAGAATTACATAAATATCTAAATAAACCTGTAATATAAATATAAAAATTTACTTTATATATCATTAATTACAATATTAAAATTATGTAAAAAAATAAATTGTATTTCACACTACATTAATTATAACAGTAGGCAAAACGTTGCATAGCATAGGGGATAAAATTACTATTCCCAATCCAACAAGTGTAACAGTAGGGAAAGTATTGCATAGCGGGAGTGTAAAAATTACTATTCCTACTCCAGTGAGTGCAACAGTAGGGAAAGTGTTGGATAGCGGGTGGGTAATAATTACTATTCCCACTCCAGAGAGTGCACCAGTAGGGAAAGTGTTGGATAGCGAGTGGGAATAATTTATTATTCCCACTCCACCAAGTGTAACAGTATGGAACGTGTTGGATAGCAGGAGGGTAAAAATGACTATTCCCACTCCAGTGAGTGCAACAGTAGGGAACATTTTGTATAGCAGGTGGGTAAAAATCAATATTCCCACTGCAGCGACTGCAACAGTAGGGAAAGTGTTGGATAGTGGAAGGGTAAAAATTACTAATCCCACTCCAACAAGTGTAACAGTAGGGAAAGTGTTGGATAATAGGTGGGCAAAAATTACTATTCCCACTCCAACGAGTGTAACAGTAGGTAAACTGTTGGATAGCAGTGGGTAAAAATTACTATTCCCACTCCACCGAGTGCAACATTAGGGAAAGTGTTGGATAGAGGGTGGGTAAAAATTACTATTCCCACTCCAGCGAGTGCAACAGTAGGGAAAGTTTTGGATAGTGGGTGGGAATAATTTACTATTCCCACTTCACCAAGTATAACAGTAGGGTAAGTGTTGGATAGCATAGGGGATTAATTTAGTATTCCCTCTCCTGCAATATAATTAACATTAATTAACATTTAATTAATTTAAAAAAGAAAAATTACCTCCCACCATATTCCCCCATAAACGTCACCACCAATATTGAAAAATATTAATCAATTAACATAATTAATTACCAATTCATTAATTAACTAATAACAATTAACGATAACATTATTAACCATCAAATACAATTAATAACATTATAAATATTACATAAAAAATATTTTTTTTTTTCCATCTCAAAAGAGTTATATCCTTTATTCCAACAATCAAATTTCTAATCCACATTTCAAGCTTTAGTATTTTCACATTTAGACAGAGACAATGCATTTCTTTCAAAGATACTTAAATGTTCATTGTTTCATTGAAAGTTTCTTCTAGCAGCTCGCTTTGTGGTATGGGTGCTAAAACATGATCATATCTTTCCTGTTTTAATTTCAGTACAATGGTTGCCTTGTGGAGACATGGACAATCTTTACAAATGGCTGCATTGTTTGTAGCCACTATGTAAATTGTAACATCAATGCAATCTGTCAAAAAATTGTTTCTTTATGAAGGATCAAGCTACATGCAGTAAATTGGTAACTCACAAGAATTAGAAAAGCAAAAATCCCAGATCAGAGCACCTCAGCCTACATGTAAAGAATATGGAATACAGTTTTAAGGACATCACGTTTGGCATATTTGTATCTTCAGTTGTGCAAAGAGCATGGAACACTTTATTTTACATGTTTTAATACAAATTAAATTACTTCCCACCCTACTCCCCTACCACTCCTAAAAAAAGTAAACAATTAACATATTAACACATTAATAATTAATATCAAATAATAACTAATTAATAACTTTTTGTAACACAAGTAACATATTTACCAATACATTATTAATTATTATTAATCAATTTATAATTAATTAATAATTAATTATTTAACACAAATAACAATATAAATTATTAAATACACAAATATGCTATGGTGCTAAGGTGTGTGCATGGCTCATTGAAATCAGCACTGGTGCAAGGGAAAGGGGTGGAGAGAGGCATATCTCTGAAGATATGGTGCTCTCCTAATCTCTCCCTGTCGCACAATGCAGCACAGCCTCGCAGGGGGCTTTGTTGCATTGTGTGACTTTTTTGAAAATCTCCCCCATAATGTTCCTGTCATCCAATCTTCATGTGCAAAATTTCCACGTATAGTCTTAGTCAACTTCAAAGACTTCCATATCAGGGAGCGCATCCTAGCTACAATTTCCTCACAGGAAGAGATTTTGGTGCCGAATACGATCCGTTAAAAACCGGGTACGAACCGTCGGTCGGAGCGTTCTCTCCGTCCGACTCGTACCCGGTCGTAAAACTTTACAAACATGGAATTAGGATTCGCACGGAAACACCATTTCCGTACGAATCGTAAAAAATACCGACCGACGAAAATATACATACGAATGTGATACGGGAATGCAGCGACGTGACGTCGGGACGCTTTCAGGTAGCGTTTCACGACCCAGGAATTACGATTCGAACCGACAGCAGTCCGGACGGCAATATTTTCACGGCACCCAAAAAGTGCCGGAAAAGCGAAGTACGGCGCAAAACGACCAGAGTAGGTGGCCCGGTACGCGCCGTACCCCCCCCAGCCCCCGTACGTTCGAGTCGTACCCCCCGTGTATGTACACCCGTGTACATGTCGTACCCCCCGTGTATGTACACCCGTGTACGTGTCGTACCCCCCGTGTATGTGTACCCGTGTACGTGTCGTACCCCCCGTGTATGTACAGCCGTGTACGTGTCGTACCCCCGTGTATGTACACCCGTGTACGTGTCGTACCCCCCCGTGTATGTACACCCGTACACGGGTGTACATACACGGGGGGTTCGACACGTACACGGGTGTACATACACGGGGGGTACGACTCGAACGTACGGGGGCTGGGGGGGTCGGCGCGTACATACGGGGGCTGGGGGGGGTGTTCGGCACGTATGCGGGCACATGTCTCCATGGTTGCTATGGGAGTTCGGTGCGGACGGTGTTTTTTCCATACGGTTGTAACATCGGATGCACGGGATGGATCGTAATTCTGCGGTCGGACTTCACTTTTCACATTTGTACGGTAAATCGTCCGTGGACGTGTCGGACACATTTTCCGACCCGAGGACGTGTGGGGAATACTTCCCAATGCGATTCGTATGGACTTTTTCCCATTGGCAGTTTGTACGGCACTTGTACGATTCGTACGGTAAAAAGACCGGATACGAGTCGTACGGGGAATTTTTTTACCGGATCGTAATCGGCACCAGAATATTCACTTTCATCTCCAACACATTACTGTGGTTTTATGTTGGAAATGGCATCCATCCATATACATAAATTTTTGTACTGATGGAGAAGCTCAATCTTCTCTGCACACTGGTAACTATAGTTATTAACACAGGATTATTGGCATTTGGACTCCAAGTCGAAGGAAGAACATAACACAAATTCTGAACAGGGCACCCTGCCATCTTCCTTGGTCTAGACAGGCAAGCAAGACTTTATGACTTTCTCATGCTGGTCTCCTGTTACAAATACTTAGGTTCCTAATCACTGGAGGCTCCGAGCTGCAGGGAACCAAAGCATCGTTGGCACAGTGCTGGCACTGCTGTCCTCAGCTCTTGTGGGTAGATTATCAATCCAGATAAGAAAGTAATGAAAGTGAAGGTACTCTTCAGCTTTATCCAGTTAGTCAGAGGATCCATGGTTGTGGACAAAAACATTGTTTTGCTAGGGAATGCCATGAGCCTAATGCGTTTAATTGCAAGAATTTGCAAGGCACTGCACAAAATTGTGCAGTGCCTTGCGAGTGCCTGTGCAAACCTATTCTACTGAGCTCATGTGAAAAATACTGATGAATACATCATGGCTCATGATTCTACTTCCTATGAAGTTGTAACCTCCTCTTTTGTGCTAGAACAATAGCAAGCTAACCCGTCAGCTGGTCACATCAACCATTGTTTATGCTGTCAATTGTCTAATGCCAGATGCTAGAGGGCAATATACTCTTCCATATTCTGTCCTTAGCACAAAGCTTATCATTCTCATGTCATTCCAAATCAAGAGATCCCGAGAAAACTACTTTAGCTTCTTATTTGAGTCCGTCAGAAAAGTGTCTATTCTGAAACTATATGTATTTTTTTTCTAAATGTGTGTGAAATATCATTTTGTAAATAGTTAAATGCGAGGCGCTCAGACACATATGCAGATCTCTACCCATACTACTGAATATGCTCTCAATTTGAACACTGTAGTATAGCATACCCTATAGGAGCAATCAATTATCCTTTAGCTTGGTAGCACTTCTGGGCCAAAACCTTCACCCTTTTTTTTCACGAACTCCAAGTGCAGGCTATGATCTGTTCATTTCTGTATGTACTACCCAGCAGCCTGAAATATACATGCTTGTGATCCACAATGTCAATTACTCTCTCAAGATTGTGAAAAAATTGCAATCCAGGTGATAGGGGAAGCATTTTTTGGTACATCATAGGATAATGGCAACGTCTAGTGATACTAACCTTATTGGGGCATGTAGAACAACAGTGACATATGGTTCTTTAGGTTTGTGGAGCACGACATCAACTCAGTGATCTTGACAATGATTCAAGTTTTTTGTTGCCTTCTAACTCCCAGAGTCACTTAGGCCACCACTAAATGCCTGTAACTTCTTCAAACAATCTCAGGGAACAGGCAGGGGCACTGTTTCCCCAAACAAATAGGGAGACTCCCACACTTTAAATTCGCAATGGTCAACATCTGGTGTCGCCAACATACACATTAGCACACGTTAGTTGGATTTTTATGTTGTTTCGCCTATGTAATTTCAATAAAAAATGTGGCTCAGAAAGACTGCGGGGAAAATAGAAAATGTGGTTTGCTTTAGAGCTCGTTTTGAAACACGATTTCCAATGATCCCTTTTTTGTATATTTGGTATGTAGTTAATTTTCACTTTTCACATTGACTCAATAATGCATGAATTCTTTAAACAATGCATTCACTAATATAGAACGGTTATACACAGTTATATGATAAAGCCATTTCTACTCAGATAAGGCAATTATTTTGACAAACGATGAGGATTTGATGAATATTAGCGTTATTTATTTGCAATACATGTTGTTTTGGTGTTTTTTGTCTTACCGTAATATTGTCTGATTGACAAATATTCACAACAAATATGCAGTTTATATGTCCAAGTTTAAAATATCTGGCAACATCTCAGAATGAAATCTCTTTCCGCGCATCGTAGTAGAGATTATGGAAAAAAGTGAGTGAAAAATACACAATTAGACAAGAAAATACATGAAGAAGGAAAATACATTAGTGGATCATCAAAACCAGGATCGCATATTTATTCGACTGACATAAATCATTTCACATCAGGTTCATCTTGTTATTGTAATTCTAAAAATGTTTTCAAGCATGCCTAGAGCGAACGGGAAATGATAGGATCATCTGCCACATTTTGCTGGACGAATATATCTATTTTCTGTAACAAATTTCAATTCCATGATTTAAGAAGACAGCTATCAGATAGCCTAGTGAATTTGCCTATGCGTACCCTTTTTTTGTTCATATCAAAAAATGTGCTGAAGAAACGTGTTATTTGATATTGTCAGACACAGTGCCTAGGAATTGTTCACATGAAAAAATGTGCAATTTGTATGGAGATATAGGGTCAGAGTTTGACTTTGAGGGATAGAGTAAAATGGCGTGAGCCTTTACATCCACTTCTCTGCCTTTACTCCATGGACAAAATTTGAGTTAACCAGCTGCTCTGTGGTAGACTATATTGGTTGGTATGAACTGCCATCATGGCAATTCATGCAAAGACTTTTAAAAGTTTGGTGTGCATCCATCATTGAAGATTATTGTTTAAAGTTTTTACTTCACTCAAAGCATGAGTTTGTTTTGGGGAAGAGAAAAAATTTAAAACAAATTACCTCATCACCATGGGCATATTCTCCCATGGTGCTAGGGGTAATTATTTTTAATAATACTGTCCTTTACTGGCTGCATATTTCTGGTGGTGATGGAGTAAAAAAAAGCCATCTGGCTCCCCACTCTAAATATGGTGGATGGTCGAATGGCTTACCTCCAATGGTCCATACTCCAATGAGCCATCATATGAAGGTTTACACAGACTGAGAAAAGTTTACTCCATCGGTGTAAACCTGTTGGCCCACTCAACTCAAAATTGGGCAGTCTGGCCAAGAGTTTGGTGGACGGAGAGTTTTGGCATTATGAATTCTTGGTTAGCATTCTAGAAATGGTCTTGGTGCAATTGGAGGTTTGCTTTACTACTTTATATGTTGTTTTTGATGTTTTTTCAAGTTTCTACATAACCTGTGGTATAGCCCATGTATGTGCTTGGAAACTAGTGTTTGCTTCAAAAAATCTTGTTGGATTTTTCTTTCTTCTATTTCTGTTATAGTTGGGGATGGTTGTTTTCCCATATGGTTTCTATTATGTAATCTTTGGTGTATCACTACCATAGCACACAGTAGAATATTGTTTCATGTGTTCCCAATAAGTTCCTTCATTCAAACTACTCTCTGTTTACTATAGTTAGCTCAACTAACTATAACGGGCGAATTTTTCTGGTTTTGTTCGAGTGAAATGTCCAACTAACTATAACATTCCTGAAACCTGTGTTTTTTTCAGTGAATTTCCAAGGTTTTTTAAATGCTAATTTCTAACTATAACGTCCCTGAAACCTATGTTTTTTTCACAGAATTTCTAAGGTTTTTTAAATGCTAATTTCTAACTACAAGGTAGTAGTCACGTTTGCAGAGTGGTGCAGAACTTGCAGCTGGAAAGTGCAACTGGAGTTGGAATAGTAAATTATACTATTCCAAAATCTAGCACCCACTACAGCAAAATGGTGTCACAACTTGCGTTGTAATGGTATGCAATGTAACAACGTTGTTGTTGTAACAACCGCATTTTCATGGTATGCGATGTATCACATGTGTTGTATTACATGGCATATTCAGAAATCCATGTTCTACTTTACCTCTTCATAAATTTCTTTCGGATTCCTGTCTTGCTTGCTGCATTACATTCTCCACCTCATTCATGGCTATTGCAGTTTCATTTTCAATGATTGGCTTTCGAAGAGGATCTTGACTTCCAGATGCTGAACTTTGACTGCTCTGAGAACTCTCTCTTGCTATCTCAGTAGCAATTGCTTCTTTCGGTTCAATCTCATCTCTCAACAGTTGAAGATACACTGGAAACACAGAACACTCAATGCTGTCTTTCACAGAGTTGAATGGCTCTTCATAACAGTCAAATTATCCAAGTGGCTCACTTTCAGTTCGCACGGCTTGAACAACTGTAACAAAGCTAAATAGAAAAACTCCCTTTGCTCTATATTTTGGCAACTTAGCTTTCAATGGTTGATTACATTTCCTTTGTTATGTGTGACCAAACATTTTACATCCAACTACAGCAAATCTTCCTACGTCTATATTTTTACTGACATTATATCTGAATGTTTAATGTTGAAGTATTTCATAGAGACACATCTTTCTAGATGAGGACATATTTTTGGATATTACCTATCCAGAATGTTACTCTTCAGAATATTTGTACTGGGTGGCTAAATTTTGCAAGATATTGGATTTCAGGAGAATACTTTAGTACTTTGTTGCAAGTATTAGCAAGCCCTAAACTCACCCATAGAACTCCTCTAGATTTAGAAAACAAACTAGCTGAGCTTAACCGGTCTATACATTCATAACAGCCCATCTCTTTGTGAGAAAGCATTTATAAACTAAAACTGTACAATTTATTTGTAAGACTCTTTTCTGCTGAAATCTCCTCTCACACCTCCTTCATCTCAGTTTTCTCTGTTATGTAAGACATAACGTACCAAGCAACAGCAATTGAGTTGTCTGCAACAAACTGTACATCCACGTTTGCATTCCACATCTTCAAAACCACAGGTTTGTAGTTGTTAATATACTTGGAGGCCTCTTTTCAGGTTGTATGTATTTGTAGGTGATGTCCTTGTATGTGTATATCTGCCTGCAGACAAGAAACTGTTAACTCATCCTTTCGAGATGATGGGTCATGGGAATCCAAAACGACATCTTGTATAAAATGTCCCTATTGCTCTGTATTTTTAGTGACAGTATTTTCTGCATCTATGATTTTGAACTCGTAGAACTTGTTGTCTCAATATGTTGTCACCACTCTCTTTTGGGCTAGAGCTAGTTACATACTGCTCAATAAAAGACAACACAGACTCATCACTATGTGTTTAAAAAGTTAGAGCATCTTTTTACCCACAACAGCAATATGGGGTGTGCCTCTGGCTTGGTACTCTTTGTGCCAAAAGAAATCAGTCACTTCACCTAGAGGAGGTTTTAGTTTATTCAAGATGAAATCCATCATTGCTTGAAATTTGTGATGAAAATATCTGCAAACATTTGCAGGGTCTGGTACCACAGTTATCCTGGTGTCTTCATATGAATGTCTTTTTCATTTGAATTTGTCTTCTGCAAGAATTCTAGCAGGTCATCCTATGCATACTCAGCACAACTGAGCATCAGAAACAAAGTAGGTGTTCCAAGGTTCCTCAACATGCACTTGACCCCATGACGCCAATACCAATATTCATTAGCACCACAGTGACATGCCATTTGGTTTATTAAATTGTATTCCAAGTGATCATCTTTTTCTTGAACTTTCTCCAGAAATTCTCTTGCTAATATATTCTGGATATTAACTCCTTTGTTTAAAATGTGATTCACAGCTTATGAGACGCCAGACAAGTCACTCTCAAATAGTATGTGAAATATATATGGAATACTCTGACAAAATCTAGGATCTTCTGAATAAAGTCTAGTAGATCTATATTCAGCTACAGGTATTTGCAGAGGCTGGTCGTCATACTTGCCACCTACTCCTTTAGGAAAAAGATGTGGGAAACACTGAGCTTCTAAACTTTACTCCCACACACTTAATGGAGCTCCTTTTGCTCCCTTCATTGGAAACCGATCAATGGTATCACCAATACCCTCTATAGAATGCAAAGGGTGGATACTACAATGTTCGTAAATTTCTTCTCTTCTGGACTGATCCACCTTCTCGATCTGACCCGCTGATGAAATGTCTGATCCTCCATATTTGTGATATCTTGCAGGCTTTCTACATTTCTATAGTAAATCCACCTCCCAATGAGATTTTTCCTCATTCGTGATCATCAACATCAAGTTGGTGAAGCGCGAGGATGGAAAATCAACCTCCCGGCGAGATTTCTCAAAGCGGGAGTTCAGATTTCTCATTGCGAGTGGTCGCGTATGCCTGTGACCGCCCGCGCTGAGAAACCGTCCGTTCGCATTGAGAAAGCTGCCGCTCGAGGTAAATCGACTCGAGCGGCAGGAAGGAAGCAGCACCCGCTTGCGATTTGCATGGATCCGTTCGCAATGATTGCACAGTGCGGACAAGTACCTGGCACTGAAAATCACCACGAACGGCATTTATCTAATGCACTCCTCTGTTCGTCGAGCTCCCTGTAGCCCGGCAGAGGTTTTTTTTGCACTTCGCAGATTTCTGCATTTTGAATGTGTGAATACGTGGTGCAGGCTGATTATATGAGTGCATGACAAATGTCTGAGTAATTTTATAAGTCCATTGGTAAAGCTGGAGTGATTGGATGAATGCAGGTGTAATGCTGTGGTGATTATATTAGGACAATAGTATTGCCTCAGTAATTGGATGAAAGCATAGATACTGGAGGGGTGATAGCCTGAGGTTCACTGAAATGGTACTTCCTGTGTAATTAGATGAGCGCATGACTAGTTCCTGAGTGTTCGGAAGAATGCATGGGGTGTGCGTCAGTATTTGGATGGGTACATGGGTTATAAGTAGGTGTTTGGATGAGTGCATGGGTTGCACCTGGGTTTTTGAATAACTGCATAGGTACAGCATTGGTGATTGTATATCTGATTGGTTAGTGCCTGGGTGATTGGATGGATTCATAGGTATTGCCTGCATAGTTCAATGAGTATATAATTAGTGCCTGCATGATTGAAAGAGTGCCTGGGTGATAGAATACGTGTGTGGATAGTGCATGCGTGATTTGATAACTGCCTGAGTAGTGGCTGATTGGTTGGATGAGTGCATGAGTAAAGCCTGGGTGACTGTACAGTATCTCTATTGCTGTTAGATATATAACATATGTGAATATATGTGTAACTCATTGTTTAACTCCTGTCACTATCAAACTATCTGTTTTAGTGTATCTATCATTTTCTAATGAGTTATGTATTAAGAAAAGTTTAAATATCACACTTCATATATAATTGAATACATGCTTCTCTACAAGCATATATTCTGTTACTCAGTATGCACATGCACCAGTAAGTTTCTAAAACTAAAAACAAATCGTGCTTTTTCAAAGCACAAACCTTTTCCTAATGGCATACCTACATCATTTCTCAAATTCTTCTTGTGCGTTTAAAACATATATTCAGCATTCCTCAAAAAAAAGTTAAATGCCAAATGAAGGTAGAACAAGAACTCTCATCAGACATTCTGCACTATAAACTCTCCTCAATTTTGAACAGAGCATTTTTAAAGAAACCATCCACCCTCACCCTATACATGAAATTTTCATTAGCCTTAAAGAACATATAACTATCTGCAAACACAAAATAAAATCTCACCATCTAAGCATATGCAAACCGGTCATATAAGTAAAAAAACACTTTGACAAACACTTCCTTATACATACCTAACAAACATTACTACTTTATAATATATATAAAGGCACAGAACATTTTCTTATCTTTTAATTGTGACTACACTACTCCTGTTTAATAATGTGATTACAAGTACTACAACTTCCAGAATGCAAATAGCATAGATGTATCTATTCTGCACATGATGCTTAGGCATTTAAAACATTCATAGTTTTAAATACATTCCTCATTGTAGCTTTGAACAATACTATACTGTTTTTTTTCTATAAACTACACAAAGCAATGAAGGGGCACTAATTCATTTTTCTCTTACTTCCCAAAACCTTTTGTAATACCATCTTAAACACATACCATCTGGGGTAGGGTTTTTTTTTTTGAGGCAAGATGGCACCTGAGCAGGAGTAGCCCGGCAAAGCTCCATCGGTCCTGCCCTAATTATTCACAAAAAAGACCTCAAACTGCACAACGGAGCGGTAATTGCCCCATAGGAGTTGGAGGAAACAAATACCCGCTGGATGATTTATCGCATGACCGCCAGTCTGACTTCAAAGCAACGCCGGGTCCGTCGCGGCTTGCGAGAGGCTTCACATTGGACGGCCATATCTCTGACGGCTGTATCCTGAGCAGGGAGTCAGGTGGATCTAGCATCCTCGCTTCACGCTGCCCTGCGGCAGCTCTCCACAACGTGCTGCGCTACGTTATCGGCGATTTGGAAACTCCTGACAGTATCACTGGACACAGAACAAAGAGGGAATCACTGCTGTAGGACTCAACGGTGGATATTTTGTTTCCCGGTCTCCTGCAGCATCAAAGAAGAGAAGCAAGTAAGGATGTCGGGGCGTGGGGGGAAAAGTCTTAAAGTGAAAAATAATCAAACATTGGCCCCTGTAACTAAACCCACACAGCTTAACAGACCAAAAAACCTACAGAGATGCCCAGAAACACAGGGGCAGAAAAATGAAGAGCAAACTGAGCAGACGATAATTGAAGATAAGGCAAAGCAAAGTAAAAAGTCACAATCTAACTCCACAAAGCTTTTGGACATGGCACACAACTCTCAGCCGCTAATTTCCAACATGTTCAGTCCGTTGAAGACAGGGAGACATTACAATAATTCTGTAGAAGGGGCGGCATCGGGAGACCTGTCAGAAGTACCTGTTCGAGAGCTACTCTTAACAGATGGAGGGGTAACTCAAAACTCTGCTACCTATTCCCCAGCGATTCTCACCACACCAGTAGTACACCCCATTTTATCCTCTGCAAACGCAGGCACGGCCACCAAGCTGGCAACTAAGATTGGAATTAGACAGCCGAAAGATGTTCCCTCGGCTGTTCTTCCTTCCCTGAACTCAGGAGCTTTAGGGTCGAAACCTAGTGCGATAAGCAATCAGTTAGAAAATGCTGAAAGTCCAGAACCCCCCGAAAGACCTTATCCAGTCACAGACGAATCAGAAATGTTAGAAACTGGTATATCTGCATCCAGTGATGGGGAAGACAATTGAGGGCAGAACGAATGGGGCAGTAGCACTGACTCAGAGACCCTATGGCAAACGGCTGCACAAAAAAAGAAGTTAGAAAAGAAAAGGAAGAAGAGACATAACGGTCATAAAAGTCGGGAAACCACGGATCAAGGTAGCAACCCCGCGCTGAGATTGGATTACTCATACTCCCAATTTGCGACACCATCAGACTGTACTGAGCTTCCGAAATATTGAAGAACCCACCGTCACTGAAGTCTTACAGTCGATCAAGGGCTTCCAAGCAGGATTACCGGAAAAACTGACCAGCTACTTAAAAATTGCAAGGCGCAATCAGGAAAGTAGGTCGAACTTGTACTGAAATCACAGACAGAATGTCATCTGTTGAAGCTTGAACTGAGAACTTAGAGAAAGATGTCTCCTCATTGAAAGTACAGGGAGATGCGCATGATGCCATCGTAAAAAAGACCTAATGGTGAAGGAACAGGGGAACAGAATGCAACACAACAATCTACGCAATCTACGCATTCTCAGGGTCCCAGAAGGGCTGGAAGGGAATGACCCTAGGGCTTACATAGTTTTGCTCTTTATAGGTGCATTTCCTGAGATGCAACGTGCCCACCGTTTTCCTCTGACACTCTCTAAATGGCCTACATCTCAAGATCAATACCCCGTGCAATTTTTGTGTATTTTGGAAATTTCCTTTTACGTCAAGCTCTCTTTGATTTTGCCAGACCCACAAGCAAGAAGGAATACAATGGTGTCACATTTTTCTCCAGGCCAGACTTCGCCCACGCCTCGGTTGAGCATCGATGGAGGTTGAGGCAACTATTTACACCGTTTCAGCAAATTGGAGCTACAGTATATTTACAGAATCCAGCACGTCTAAAGATTATCTTTAATGGGGTCACCCGCAGTTTTACTTCTGAAGTTCAATCTCAAGCCTATTTGCAAGAAATCACAGAGGCAAGAAGAGAAAGTTTAAACTACTATGGACTCAATGCTTAAGTTTTTAGTCTCTATGAAGTCTCATTGAAGCAAATTGGGGATATTATAATATGAGCAGACATATATGGAGTGTGCAGTTTAGGGGACGGGCCGGACCGGGGGGAGATACAGGACTCAGCCTTCTCAGATTTCCACATCCTGGTTCTTGCGGAACCAGGCAGGCCTCAGTGGTAGGTGGCGGGAGGGAGGTCTCAATGGGGTGGGAGAAGGGGTTGGGAGGGGGGAAGCGGTTGACCCCAAGAGCATTGGTTCCATTTTGGGATTTCTCTTTATTTTCTTATTATTTGGTCAGGAGAAGCTATTCACTTTCTCTCCTGGTATTTGCGAATGGGTTAAACTCTATGTAATGAAATAAGTAAACTACGCATAGTTACAATAAATATATGTGGCCTGAATGACCCAAATAAACGTTGAAATACTGCTGTAGCGCTTAGTTTACTTAAAGCTGATATCCTATGCCCACAGGAAACACATATAGATAGGACACAGATTCACCTTTTAGACACACTCGGTTTACAGTAATAGGAGCTACTACACATAGTGCCAGGACACGGGGGATCGCAATATTATCTGCCAAAAGCTCACTTCAATTTCCACGCACATCTGTTGATCAGAATGGGAGGTGGGTTACCACCGAATGTCGCAGAGAGAACGGTGATATACTCACGATATGTACGGTGTGTGGCAGTATTGTTGACGATCCTGTAATTTTTGATTATTTAAAAAATGAATTGGCTGAGTAGTCCTTACCAATTATCATCTGCGGCGATTTTAACATAAATTTACTGGCTAATCAAAGTATATCTTCAGATACTAACTGGAATTAAATAGGTAGGAAACCCAAGGTCTTTAGGCCTTGAGGGCCTTAAGTCAGGAACAGGCACTAATGGATGTTTGGCAATCATATCACCCCAAAGACCACAGTTACACTTTTTATTCTTTCCCGCACAATAAACCGGTCCGATTAGATTATATCCATACATCTCACTCTATTCTTCACAAGTGCTCAGTAGAAAAGACTGCACGAATCGTTTCGGATCATAATCCCTTGGTCCTGGAAATTAGAGGGCAAACAATGGTTAACCGAGATATGATCAGCTGGACTTTTGACCGCTCTCTACTTTCTAATGACGAGTACTGCAAACATATGAGGCATTGGATTCTTCAATTTATTAAGGAGAATCTTGGTAGTACCGGAATTGAAGTGGTTTGGGACGCATTCAAAGCCGCAAAAAGGGGAGAGACAATGAGCTTTTCGCTAGCTCTCAATAGGGAAAAACGCCAATGATTTGATAACTTGCAAACGAAATTGGCAGCTGCAGAAGAAAACTTAATCACCACACACAGGGATGGTGAGAACCCGACAGAAGCACTGGCAAAATTAATCTCAGCTAAATCAGAGGCTATGGAAGTAATAGCTAAGAGGACAGCAGACAGATTGGAGACCTGGAGAAAGGAAGCATACGATGTAGTGAACAAGTTGGACACCATCTTGCGATTAGGGCTAGACAAAATGCCACAACGAATATTACTTATTACTGCAGTGAAAGATGCCACCCAGGCCATAGTCACAGATCCAGAAGGCATTCGCAAAGAGTTTTTAACTTATTATCAAGATCTATATCATGAAACCACCAAAACTCACTCAAAAATTATTATGGCTTACTTCAATCAATTTCCAACAGAACAACTATCCCTAGACAATCAGGCCCAACTTGAGGAGCCTCCTCAATGGGTTGATGCTCTGCTAAGTATTAATAGCCTCCCTAATAGCAAAGCAACTGGCTCAGATAGTATTCCAGCTGAAAACTACAAAAAATTCTCTACAGAAATAAGGGAAGCCATTTTTCCCTTGATTGTACATGTTTTTAAGGGGGGGAGACTACCGGAAACATGGTCGCAAGCAAAAATAATTGTTTTTCTGAAAAAACACAAGTCAGCACTAGACCCCGCTTCTTATCGTCCAATTACATTAATAAATGTGGATAGTAAAATCTATTCTAAAATATTAGTGGCCCGATTAGCAGGGGTAATTCATAAAATGATATCCCCAAGGCAACATGGGTTCATCCGTGGAGGCGGTACAATAGATTACATAAGGAGAACCATCTCACTTTTTGATGCAGCACATATTTCTGGAGACCCTATAGCACTAATCTTACTTGATGCCGAGAAATCCTTCGACAGAGTCTCCTGCCATTTCTTTGGGAGTCTCTGTCGAGGGTTGGGATAGGCCAGCATTTTACCCAGGCATTTAAGATGCTGTATTTTCAACCCACTGTGAAGTTATCGATAAATGGTACACTTACTGACACCTTCAAAACAACTCGAGGCACACGCCAGGAATGCCCTAGCTCACCTCTGCTATTCGCCATATATATTGACCCCTTCTTACGCGCTCTGGAATGCAATCAAAGGATTAGCCCTATAATTACTCATGGCTGGGAAACAAAAGTATTGGCATATGCCGACGATATTGCGCTTGTAACATCTAATCTAAAAGAGTCTATGGTGGAGGTAGAGCGAGAGGCGATGAGATTCGGCCTCTTGGGAGGTTACTCCCTAAATCGAACCAAAACCCAGGTTATTTGTAAAAACGTGAACATGGGCGACGATATGAGACAGGTAGAAAGCGCACATATTTGGGTGTAGATATTACCGGCATCATTGAAAAGCTAGTCGATGCTAATATCGACCCTATGTTCGATAAAATTAAACCAGAACTGAGGCGATTGCATAATCTGCATCTCTCAATAATCGGGAGATGTAATATAATCAAAATGCTCTTTTTTCCCAAGATTAAGGGTGGGCGTAGTTCGCGAAGTAGCACTTCGCGAAGCTACGCAAAGTAAAGTTCGCACTACGCGAGCTACGCGTAGCACTTCGCGAACTGCGAAGTAACATGTTCGCACTGTGCAAGATGTTGTTTTCAATGATTGCACAGTGTGGACAAGCAACCGGCACTGTGCAATCATTGAAAATGGCATCTTGCACAGTGCGAGCTGTAGTTTTCTGCTGCTCGAGTAGATTTTTACTCGAGCTGCAGCTTTCTCAACGCGAACTGGTAGTTTCTCATCGCGAGCGGTCGCGAGCATACGCGACCCCTCGCAATGAGAAACCTGACCTTCTCGCGTTGGGAATCTCGCCGGGAGGTTTATTTTCCATGCTCGCGATCGCGAACAAGGAAAAAGTCTCGCCAGGATGTCATTTTGCTTGCTCGCGGTCGCCAACTTGACGTTGAGGACCGCGAGCAAGCAAAAAATGACCGCAGCACTACGCAACACTACGCTACGCGTGTTCGCACTGTGCTACGTGCAGTTCGCGTAGTGCGAAGTAGCGCGAACTTCGCAAACTACGCGAGCGTAGCGTAGTGCTTCGCCCAGGCCTACCCAAGATCCTCTACCTCATAAGAGCTATTCCACTAGAATTTAACACCAAATGCTTAAAAAAGATCGAAGATATGTTTTCCCGGTTCATCTGGTCCTATGGAAAACCTAGAAGAGCATATAAGTTTCTTTCTTTACCAAAGGATAGGGGTGGTTTGGCTCTCCCAAACATTAAGCTTTACTATTGGGCAACTACCCTTCTACACAACTACACCCTTTTATCCGATAAGCCACTAGACGACTCTTCAAGCTACATTTCCACACCTATAGAATTAATAATGGGCAATGATGCCTGGGAATGGGTCTGGAGGTTCTTGAATGATTCTCATTACAAAAAGGTACGATATAAGGCGCTGGCCGCGGGATATAAAACCTTGAAAGCAGCCTGGAAATTTCTAGGATTGGGCCGCCTGAACCATTACACCCCGATTAATAATAACTTTCATTTGCCCAAAATCTTTAGAGACAATCAGGAGATGGTTAGACAAAGGCCTATCCAAACTTGGAGTTTTCTATTCTCTCTCTGATATAATTTCCTTTGAAAACCTTAAGACACAATATGAACTAGATTTGAGGGATTTTTTTAAATATTTACAAATACGCAATATTTTTAGCAAGAAATGTGGAGGTCCATTAGGATTTATAAATAACTCCATTATATATAAACTGAGGCAGAATATTCAATCAATAGGAATGGTGTATAATTCGCTTAACTCTTTGATGATTGATGACCTGGGACAGCGAGCTAATAAATGGAAAGCGGTAATCGATATTACAGAGGGCTTATTTCAATATTCCACCAAATTAGCACAAAAACTTTTAATAGCAGCACGGCTTCAGACGCAGTATTATAAAACTTGCTTCTCGCTTTATTATACGCCAAAAAGGATTGCTAAATGGGGAACAGGGAAGGGGTCCTTACGCCCTCGATGCTCGCTGTTTCAGGCGGATTTAGAACACATGTTGGCTTCTTGCGCTATGCTAAATACTTTAAAATATGACATAATGAAATTTTTTAAAGAGGTCCTAGGCAGGGATATAAACCTTTCATCAGCCCTAATCTATCTAGGGGTGGATCAAGAGATTCAAGGGAAGCCCGGAGAACAGCTGATTTTTAAAAGTATGGCAATATATTGCCTCTCCCTAACATCAGCCTGGTTAGATCCATCTCCCCCAGGTTATTGTCAATGGTTAACATGACTAATTGCGAATTACAACTATGATAAAAAGCAATATATGGAAAAAGAGGGATTTGTTCCCTTTCGAAAGGGTTAAAAATCTGGGAACCTTTGACTAGATGGCTCGAGAGATAAAAGGCAGTGGAATATGATATTCCAGATACATTGAAGTATATCTGAGATTATCCAACACAAAAACCACATTCAGATAGATGGTCAACCCCGGCGACGGTGGGGGGTTCAAAAAACGTTTTAAAAAGTGCATGAGGTCATATCACAGAAATGTTACAGATATAATTTAAACACTTTCTTTTTGTTCTTCTTTTGTCACAAGGATTTTGGTTCTAAAGACATTTAACGTCATGAATGCTGAATCTGTAACTATATAATTTATCAATTTTTACTAATTGAATATGTTCAGAACTGATAAATTATAATGTAATGTGTAACATTGTAATCATGCACCAATAAAAAGAGTAAAAATAAAGAAAACAGATACCCTCTGATAGATACAATTCATATCACTGTGATACTCTTATTTGTTATGAAGCTCCTATATACATCTTTATTAATGTAATTTTTTTAAATAAGTAAAAAGGTATGTACATACCAGTGAATTGAGTTTGTAGATTATATTGTTGTTTAAGCTCTTTTTGAATAGTTTTGACACAGTTATGATTTGCAAAAACGAAGCATAAGAATGGTGACCCACTTTCATACAAAATAACCATAAAAAGGCAACTTTCCAATCTGTAATCATGCAAAAAGGCAGCAAATGAAATCATGTCTTTCATTTTAGAGTACTCTATCTCCACTTGTGAATGGTTAGTTTCTGTTCGCCCTTTCCCTCTCTTTCAAAAAGAGATTCTTGTGTATGTATGTTCATAAATATTCAAGGTCATTGTGGTATAAACGCAAAAAAAAAACAAAAAGGGAGTCCAAACCTATATTTACCTTTAGTTTTTTAAAATACTTTAGTTTCTTAAAATTTAAATACTGCTGAACAGTTTACTACATAGTCCTGAATTCAAAATTAAAATGTATAATTAGGTAAATGTTGTAATAACTCCTGTACTTTTTAAAAAAAGTTCTAACTCTTTACCACCCTACCCTCCCAATAAACTCTTAGCTGAATGTGTGTAGCAACCTACTGGAACCAGTAGGTCACAAGTTCAAAGCACATTCTAGAAGATTTTCATAACTATCTACTGTCAGAGCATTCTCTTTCAGATCTTGAGCAGTCTACTGGATCAGAATGACCATGGCAGATCTTTATTTGCTCCAGATATACTGCACAAACAGAGGGGTATATTTACAAGGGGATAGCACCACCAGAAAGTCACTTTCACTGACGCTCTGGTGGCGCTGTGCCCTTGTCCATATTTACAAATCGGCATTAAGCCCCTTTTTGGCCCCTTTACATGCATCAGTTAACGTGAACGGAGCGTGCAATGGGTGTTGCTGTGGGCGTTCTACCGCAACACCCATTGCTTTTTGACAATGACCCAGATTCACAAGGAGGTGTAAATTGGAGTCAGCGCCAAAAACTAACGCCATACAAGAGCAGGCGTTAGAATGGCAAAATGAGGAGTAATACGTTTATTTCTCTTTGCTTTTTCTTTTTCTATGTGTGCTGCAGAATACACCACACATAAAAAGAGCAAAAGATCATTAATGCATTAATGATTGTTTATGTGCAGGAAGGTGTTCCTTCCTGCACATAAACAACCAATAAATAATGACAATTTGCTATTTCTAACTGTGCTGCATTCTGCAGCGCACACAGAAGAAACAAATCACAATTATGGATTTTTATGTGCAGGAAGGGGCACCTTCATGCACATAAACACTCATTCCCTGCAAAGCAGAAACCCTTGCCCTCTGGTGCAAGGGGCCCTGCTCTGGCTGTAGGCAGCTCATTTTAGTGCCAATGCTGGGGAAAACACAGGGGTGCTCTGCATTGTTGTAAGTATGGTGTCTCCCTGCATTTTGGAAATGTCAGAGCACTGCGGTGCCAAATTTGGCACATTTCCGCACTCCAAAAGTTCCTTGTTCATATGCCCTAGAGTTCCCTTCTGTAACCATTGCATAATTACTGAGTGATTACAAGTGTTAGTTGTTACAAAACATATTTTGCTAGACTGCTACAATGGGAAACAACCTTTACAACGCAGCCATTACATCACACTACCTTTACATAGCAGTCATTACACCGCAACATCCTTTACATCGCATGTCATTACAACGCATGTCATTACAATGCATGTCACTACAACACAGGCATTACATCGCAAGTCATTACAATGCATCCCATTACAACGCATAGTACCCTTAAACTATACAACACTTACCCTACTGTTGCACTCACTGGAGTTAAATAGTAATTTTTACCCCTACTCTATCCAACACATACCCTACTATTGCACTCACTGGAGTTAGAATAGTAATTATTACCCCTATAATATCCCATACTTACCTTAAATGCAATATAATGGTATGCATTGTAATGGTATGAGTTGTAAAGGTATAATGAGATGTAATGGAATGCATTGTCAAGGTAGTTTCTGAAAATGCGATGTAATGGCATGTGATGTAAAAGAATGTGTTGTAAAGGACGCTGCGATGTAAAAACTGCGTTGTAAAGGCATGCATTGTAAATGCATGCGTTGTAACATCGTATATTTGTGTACAATACGCATTTAGTCCTCATATCTTTGTTTTTGTTGATATGCTTCCTTCTACTGTCAAACTATTCATGAAAACGATTTTTCTTGGATACTTTGTGTTTGTTGATCTGTGCTTCATCTTGATATTCTGAGCACAGTCTTGCCTTTGTCGAGTAGGAGGCATGTAGGCATGTTCGTTCAACTACTGTTACTATTAACAAAAATATGTTTTGCATTCATAAAATTATTTACCAGTGCATGATTTTCATCTGATTACATTTCTCTGGGTCTGGAGTGGCACTCCTGAGTACAAACGCTCACAAAGTTTGTTCAGACATACAAATATACTTGTTTATAAATATTCTAAATCTTTTTTCTGAACTAGGTCCACTTTTAAACGTTTTTCTTTAATGTTCTCATGCTATAAGTAAACTTGTTCGCAGGTTCGTATAGAGAAGTGAATTTTACCAAACATTGGTTGCTGTTGTTGAGAATGTGTTTATTTATGCAGACACTGATTTTCCATGCAGAAAAAAAGATACTTCTCCTATTTTTGACACATAGGGGACGATTTGGATGTTGGTCGGGAAACCTCTGACCGCAGTTTGGAGGCTTTCCTACCGACATCCACAGTTTGAAATTCAACCGCAGTATTATAACTACTGTGGTCGGAATTCAAACCAGCTGGTCATTCCAATGGGCTCTAGGAGCCCGTTGGCCAGTCAGAGACCGGCCCGTAATATTTATGGAAGGCGTTTCTGCAATAGGGATTACGTTGTCAGTTTCCGAGTGACTTTCCATGTTGGGCTTTCTCACATGGAAACCCTGTCAGAGAGTGTCATTTGGGGACCCTAGTTGGACCCCCTTCACCCTGTAGCCTCTTATTAGGGGCCAATAGGTGCCCCCCTGTTAGCGCTTCGTCCATCATCTCCTTGTGTTTGCTTTGTTTGCCCCAAGTTGGCAGGGTATGCTCAGACGTGGGTCCCTAGCTCACTTTGCCACTGGATTCAAGCTAGCCTGGCTGATGAGGGCTGTTAGCCTGAAACCGGTCCCAGGATGCTTGTTTCCGGTCCAGGGATGACATGGCTTGGCAGTTCGGGCTGAACTGTTCCCATGACGCACAGGGTCAAGGTTGATTTACACATATCTGTGTCTGAACTGGGGTGGCGAAGTGAGCTAAAGAATGATGATGGATTCAAACCAGATCTGTGACAGGGGGTGAGTGTCTAAAAGTGTTCATGTTAATCCCTACAATGTGTGGTAGGCACCCTGAGATGCCAGCCATGCGGTGCAGGGATGAACAGATCCTCCCATAGACAAATGGAGTATGCAACCACACCATGTGTAGTCGCATTGTCATTGCAGTGTAAGGACCGCCGACTGGAGGTCGGTCTTGAGACCAACATGGTGTTGGTTGGAGTCAACTCCAACTGACATCAAAATGAGGCCCATAGACCAGCTGAAAGAGTTTACTTTGTCATGCACTAAAATGTAGAGTTGAAGCTGGGGCAATATGTTCTGTTGAAGGAGCTGGTTAATAATGGAATGCTCAAAGAAATTGGATGACTCGCCGAGGGCGAACCAACTTTTGTTGATTATTGATCTTAGGTATTGGCCAGGAATTTTTAAAAATATGATCATCCAGCTCCTACAATGTGATTTTATATTTTATATTGAACTAACATATTACTTGAATCAATCAGCATTTGTAGAGCATGGCACTGTCACCCCTGGGGGTATCTTTGTGCTGGGGTACGAGGGCTCCAATGAAAAACCAGGTCTTGAGGAAACAGTGGAAAGAAACAAGCAGAAAAGGCAAAACAGGCCAAAAAAATGAGTAGTAAATCCAAAACAAAGGGTAGAAAAAAAAGCAGAAAAGACAAAACAGCAGAAGAGGACAAGGCAGAGGGCAGAATAACGATCAGGAAAGGCAAAACAGAGGGCAGAAAAATGAGCAGAAGAAAGCAAAACAGAGGGAAGACAAATTAGTTGAAAAGGCTAAACAGACTAATAAACGAGCAGAGGTGGCACAAACAGAGTGCAGCAGGTAGACAGGCATCAGAGGGTAGCAGACTGCGGGCAAGGTAGACAAGAGAACTGTTGCAGGGGGAGCTGGCACAAGGACCTGCTCAATGGGGTCGTGCTATGGCCTCCATTAAGTTGTTCCTGGGGGGAAGCGGGGCGCTGGGTGGTGGGAGGAGGGAAATGACTGGAAAACGGCATGAACAGGGAAGAAACAAGCAGAAAAAGCAAAACAGAGGGCACAATAACAAGCAGAAAAGGCAAAACAGAGTAAGAAATGAGTGGAGGAGGCACAAACAGGGCAGCAGGTAGACTGGCAGCAGAGGGTAGTGGACTGCTGGAAAGCTGGACTGGAGAACAGTCACAGGGGGAGCAGGCACAAGGACCTGCTCCATACATGGTATGCCTGCAAAATGAGGGAGAATGCAGTGGAATGTTGTTATTTATATTTTGATGATGAAAGGTACTATGATCAGGGAATTCAAGATTATGAAAACTATTTTCTGTTACGGAAAGTTCTTCCTCTGAAGGCAGAATCTGGCTACATGTTCACCTCAGAGCGAAGCTCTGCAAGCCTGCTGGATAACCTTGTCAGAATGCAGCTATTGACATCTACATCATCTTGCCTGGTGACTCCTGCCAGTGGAGAGCTGGGGCCTGTGGATCCTGCTGACCAGGGATGCCGACCTCCATCCATTTGGTTTTTTCTGGCCCGCTACAAGCCCACTCGGTATCGCGGCCTACTGATCTGTCCAGAGCCCACCACTCGGGTGCCCTGCGGTGCCCACAGTGAAGGGGGGACAACATTCCCAGCTGATGTATTGTCTTTCATGCTCTGCTTCTCCACTCACATGAGCAACAGGGGAGTGGGGTGTGATGCTGTGGCAGCTGCCCTCCACACTCACCACCATTTCTCTGGACTCTGTTTTCAACCTGCCCCACTGCAGACCCTTTGTGGGTATTGTACCCCATTGCTTTGGTATGGCAGCTCCCTATTGCTGTGTCCCACCCACATCCACTACTGATCTGTTTTTACCCACAGAATCTTTTCTGGCTGCCCAGCAGTTTTCTGCCATGTCACCAGGTCCATGGACCGCTTATCCAGTGCACAATTGTAACTTGTTACACCTTTGCTTGGCCTAATAGGGACCCAATGACCCTGCTTGACAATAACTCAACCGCCCTGCAGTGAACTTCACTCTTTGCTGTCCTCTTCCCTATGTACATGGAAACAGGGGTCACCAGACCTTTTGTCCTGTTACCTGCAGGTCTTGTTTGAGGTTTGGCCAGTGGTAGAACAATCCAAGAGTTCTTCTTCACAGAGGCTGTAGGAGGCCCCAAGCCACCAGGGGTTGTGCCCAGCCCTTCACAGGAGGCATCTATGAAACTTATTCTGAAAGAGATCTCGGCGGGGCACATCGGCATCTTAAACGAAAATTGATTGACCTAGAAGGCAAGGTGGAATATCATTCGGCTTTATGAAAAAAGAAATAATGAAGTCAGGAGCCTACTAACAGAATTACTATCACAACTGTTTGATATGTCTTTCACTCACCAACTCAAAATACAGAGGCACCATTAAATATACTGCAGGGTCCAGCTCAAAGATGACATGTTGAAGCATATCCAAAGGATCTTTCTCCATCCTGAACAGCTGCTCGGATACCCCGCTCCTACAAATTGAATGGTCATAAAGTGCAGATTGCTACTCACTTCTCTATGGAAACCAGTGCCAAATTTAAAGCCTTTCTACAGCTCAGGCCAAGACTTTACAAATGGGCTATCAAATGTGTGCCTCCTAGACCCAGCCACAATGTAGATCCTAATGGATGAAAAGTTGAGTAACAATACTAAGCCAGATGATTTGGCCTGCTTCTTCGATTGCCTGAATGAACAACACATGAACCTTACTCCACTACCCCCTTCAACTGATGGCCCCACAATTACGAGGTAGACAGACACTGCAGCATGCTAGAACATATGGACAGTTAGAGGGTTGTCTGATCTGTGGACGAACTCATGCAGTACAATGTCAGAGACAAGTCTAGCTCACCCTTGAAGGTGCTGCAGCTGGACACAGATGATTACCATCCAAGGGCAACCAAATACTCAGACTGTCTTTGACTTTTTACTCTGATTCCCTTTCATTTGTGCTTTGTAACCTCCTCTGATCCCTTCATGCTCCATGCTGATGTCAACATTTTGAGATCCCAGGGCCCTCATACCGCCATACCACCAAGGCTACTTCGCTCCCATTCCCTAACCCTCTCTCTGCCTATTGGTGCCATTCATCTTTCAGTATCCCCATCAGGCTCTCCTTGCCCCCTCCTTAATTACTTCAACCCCACATACACTCTCTACACCAGCTACATATGGGTGTTTTCCCATACCCGTACCCGAGGCTTGCTAGCAAACAGACAGACTTTCCTTTGCATCAGCTACTCCAGATGGAATGATTTTTCTTTCCCCTATTCTCCATTTAAGAGATGGGGCCAGTTCTTCCAACTCCTTTCTGTGCCTGTCATTCAGCATCTGCCACCTACCACATCACATTGTCTCACTCCTACTATGAAAACCCATCCTTTACAGATTGCCTCTTTCAATGTAAATGACCTGACAGGCTATATCAAGAGAAAGAAAATACTCTCCTATTTGGCCTCTATATGTGTGATATTACCTTTATCCAGAAGACACACCTGTTCTGCATTGAATCTGTGAATCTTAAAAAGGACTGGGTGGGACAGGTGTTTTCCAGCTGCTGATCCTCGCAGGAGCTACGGCGAGAGCCTCTCAAGGGCATGAGCTCTCAGAGATGTGTGGTGGCCATATTGGTGAGGAAGTCTCCTAAGTGCAGGGTCCTACACTTGTGGATGGATGATGATGGTTGTTTCGTGGTGGTCAATCTTAGGCAGTATGGTCCTCTTGGTGGGTTTCAATGACACACTTACAGAGATTTATTTTTTCCTCTACCTCAAATGGATACTGGCGGAGCTGTGAACCATATTTAAAACAACAAGAGAGAAAGGGAAAGAAAATGGAGCCACTCTTGGTCCCCCTAATGTATTACAAATAAACAGAAGAGTGAAGCCAAATGTATGAACTGCTAGCAAGAGGAGTCACTCTTGTTTTTAGAAGAACCCTCACTCACCAACCTGGTTGGTGACATGCTTCATCATAGGGTTCTCACCAGAGTGCCTCTCTGGTGTGCCGTGATGCCTGATTACAGCGGAGAGTTTTTTTTTAAATTAGGTGGAGGTGCAAGAAGCGATAGTGCAAAATTGCCTTTATTTATCCAAATTATTTATTGGTGGACAAATAGTGCAAGACTAAAAAACCAGTGAGGTGGATGTTAACAACTGTTTAGATTGACCAGCTACATCCTAAAGTGGAGTTCAGGTGTGGTCTACATGTTTCAGCCTCCTAATGCCCGTAGCAAGGCTTTCTTCAGGACCAAATGCAAACGGCGGTATGCACATGCTATGGTGCACCCTAGCATGTGTCAGCAAAACCGCTTAACTTACGGTTACCGTGGTGCCCTCAGGATTCCTGAAAGCAACTTGATTCTGTAGGACAAAACATACAAAAATGCAGACAAGTCATATTACAGTTTTGAACAGACAAACAGTTCTGGAGTCGCAGTGTGAATGACAATGCTCATGCTGCTGTGAGTGCTCTTCAAGGTGTAGCCATGAGCAGTACCTTCTAGCCTATTGTGCTGGTGGTAAGAACAGTGAGTGAATTTTTAGCACTTAATGTGGAAGTATTAACGGTGACCTGACCGAATCACAGGTGGGCGGTCTAATTGTGATGGTATTGGGGCTAAAAAGCGCTCATAATCCTGCACGCCGATTCCGGCGTTGATGGTATATGAGTGAATTAAAAATGGAGTGAAACTGACTATTTAAAAGTAGCCACAGGCAGTTGTTTTGGCTTGTGGTATCAAGAGTAAAAAGGCAAGCTATATACATGATGGAGGCCAGGCTTACATCAGATGTAGGATAAACTTACATCTGGATCCTAAAGGGGGGCGGTGGCTTGTAATCACACGCTAGAAAAATAGAAGAATTGCATGTTGTTACAACAGAGTTGGACGTTAGGTTACCTTGAGTTGCTGGTTTGCTGTTCCGGTACTTACTACACCAAAGCCAGACGCCCGTGTGGCACCTGGATACTCCTGTCAACAGGACCCCGAGGATAGTGGTGCACAGGTCCGGGTGGGTTTGAATGTAGTCTGAGCCAACTCAGGCTCGTGCAGTCTGTGGCACGTGTCTGACGACGTCAGCGTGTGTCTACGTACGCCTGTGTCATTCAGACGCCGAACAATAACTGCAATGCAGACCGCGGCGGTGGGGCGTTTTTTCTCAAATAGAAATTTATTGCATAGTGGAAATACAACGTAAAGAGACCATTTGTGATGCTATGGGGCCAATGGCAGTGTGTAAGGCCATCCTGTGATTGTCGTGGGCACCATTGACCCAATGAGCCTGATTATATTAAAATTGCAACGCAAAGAGGCAGAGGACGGGCCCTCCGTTTGGAAAATGCCAGTTGGAAGGAAGTGTCAATAACAGAAATACCTGGCATAGTGATGAAGAAGCCACGGTTAGCTCATTAAACGGGGGACTTAAACACAGGTAAAGGTCAAACATGATAATTAAATTGGTGGACTCCCACAAGCACGTAGTATCATAATAGAGCTACTGTGCAATGAGCAGGTTCATACTGGTGTCTAGGTGTAAGAAACCGAATGTGGTTTACAGTAGGGTACAGAGAGAAACAGGGATGGTGCTTGGGGAGAGTACTAGCATCTTAGTACCGACCAACATGGGAAGTTATCATTAAGTCCCTGTTTATGTGTCAAGAGCCTATAAACCCACAACTGTTCCTTCTCGAACAGTACTCTTTGCGTGTTGTTGCCTGGTTTAATCTGCTCAATCACAGTCCAACGCAATTAATTTGTGGTGTGATTCATCTGTAAAAAGTGTTCTGTCATCCTTGTGTTGTTTTTCCTGCACCGGATGTTACTCCGGTGCTCACATATGCACTGTTTAATTTTCCTGGTAGTCATTCACAAATAACGTAACCCACATGGACACGTAATAAGGTATATCACGTTGATGGAATTACAATTGGTGTGGGACCTCTGTGTCCATATCTTATCAGGTTCGAGCTCCAAGGTTTTGGTAGAGGAGGTCAGATGGCAGATGCTGGAACTACCACAGGGAAAGTGGCCTGTAACACTGGACAGACTCCATGCATTGAGTACGGATGGATTGTAGTTGGTGTCAGTTTTCCTGGGGTGGGATATGTACTAGGGAATCCATAAGGCTTCTTCCCCTTTTGAAAGAAAATAGGGGCTTCTCCCAACTCCTGTTGTTGCTTTCTAGTACCTTCCAGTGTCTGTTGATGGATTTTGTTATGGCATTAGATGCTACGCTATATGTGGTAACACAGGTCAGGGGGACATCATCGTTGCACTTCGTATTGTCCTCCAAAAGGGCTTCCCTTAGTTGGTTTCTAGCCCCTTCACATCTTTTCTTCACAATCCTTTCAGGGTAACCACGATTGCGCAGTTTGTTCGATGATTCCGCCGACTGTGTGTGGAAGTCATCCAGCTTGTTGCAAGTCCTCCTGATACGGAGGTATTGTCCAAAGGGAAGATACTCACGTAGCGGCCTGGGATGAAAGCTGGAGAACTCCAGTAGATTATTCTTGGCTGTAGGCTTGTAATATGTCTTGATTGACAGTTTATCATCCACTTTGGAAATCACAACATCCAGGAAGATCATTTCCTTCTTGTCACAGCCATGTGTGTACTTTAAATTAGGATTCCAGGAATTGATCCATTGTAAGAAATCCTTCAAAGTTTGTTCCGGTCCTTGCCAGACGACAAGGACTTTGTCAATATAACTTTTCCAGAAGGATATGAAGGACGATAAAGGATTGCCCTCTGCCAAAATGTGTCTTTGTTCAAAATCGTGCACATAGAGGCCAGCTAAGCACGGGTCAAAAGTGCTGCCCATAGAAGTCCCTGTTGTTTGAAGGAACAATTCTCCTTCATACTCAAAGAAATTTTATTTAAGGGCAACGGTGGCACATTCAATAATGAACTGTTTCAGGGTTTGGTAGTCCCAGGTGGCTCCTGCAGGAACCTTGTATACAGGGTCTCGATGTCCAGAGATACTAGAATGTGGAATCCTCATCCACCGTCAGATTTTGTAGGAGGGCCAGGAGACTCTTGGTGTCCTTCAGATAGGTAGATGTTTTTTGTATCAGAGGTTTTAAAAAGAAATCTCAGAATCACGACAAAGGCTCCAAAAATGAACCAATACCTGAGACGATGGGGCGCCCTGGAGGAGGTGTTCTGTTCTTATGCGTCTTAGGTAAGGTATAGAAGTAGGGGATTGTGCCCTCTCCTGTCGTTAAAAAATCGGCCTCATGTTTGGAAATGTCTCCATTGGCTTCTGCACAGTTCACCAAACTGCCAATCATGGCTCTAAGTTGTGGTGTGGAGTCAGTGGTTAAGGGAGTGTAGTTCTTGCGATCATTCAGAAGACGCCTTCATTCTTTGTCATAGTGTTCCATATCCTGTATGACTATCCCCCCTCTCTTGTCTGCAGGTTTTATGACAATGGTGGCATTGTATTGTAAGGCCTGGCGGACTTGGAATTCGGGTGCGCCCAAGTTTTTGAACGTACCTGTTTCTTCAAATTTGTCCTTATCATTGAAGACTGCCTACTCGAAGGTGAGTGTTTCTACAGGGACAGTGTGCAGGGGTGGGCTAAAGGTGGACTTAAGCCTCAAACCTATCTGCCCTGATGAGATGGAATCCACCAACGGTCCTAGTTTTTCGAAGTACGCCTTGAGTCTCAGTTTTCTCAAGAAATCAGACAGCTCACAAGCAGAATTTATCTAAGCATGCAGTGGGTACAAAGCCCAGACCCTTCTCAAGCACATTCACTTTGGATGGGGTGAGGCTTACTTTGAATAGGTTGGTGATTAGGCTCTCTGATTGCTTGTCCCGGCTTGTTGTTCCCATGATTTGCTGCGGGTGTTGTTTCCCACTTGGTCGTCCTTTTCCCAGTGGACTTGGTTAGTCCCTCTACTTCTTCTTCTTCCCCTCCTGCCCCTCTCTAAAAAAGGAGGCCTGTAGGTGTTTTGTGGGGAAGGTCGGACTTGCATGAAGGCTGGACCACTGAACCACTCAGACAATTTTGGGGGCAGACTGGAACTTAACCCAGATATGACTTTGGGCATGACTCAAGACAGGTATACGGTTATACTGCAGGATTTGCAAGATGATCATTGTCTGACTGATATATTGTGATGCTACACTTTGTGAATAGAGATATCCTGAACCATCTGCAGGTTCATGACACAGTCAGAATAGACTACTTTCTGGTGATGCATACTATCGTAGCACATGTGCTGGACAGTATCATCCTCAAACTGGTGCTTTCCGATCATGCTCCCATTAACATTAACTTAGACTGGGACTTGCGCTGACTCGACAGGAAACCATGACACATTGACACTTTATGCTACAAGATGCCTACTGAAAGGGTGCAACTGAAATTGCGTATATCCTCCTACCTGAAATATAACAGAGGTTCCATCAAATCACCCCAAATCCTATGGGCCACCATAAAAGCCACCCTTTGGGGAAAATAATGAGGCACTTTGCAATGGCCAAGTGGTGCAGTGCAGAGTGACAGATGGCCTTGGAAAGGGATATCTTTCCATGATGCTGGAGGCGGCGGCCTCCCCCTACCCTTCCCCACTTCACCTGCAGCAGTGGCAGGAATCACCAGCACCCCTCCCCTCACACTCTTACATTCAGCAAAACGGCAAATGTAGAGGCCGCCAGGGGAAGCATATGACATAGCTATGCCACAGATTGGTGTAATCGAACGCAGTGGCCTTCCTTTAGGATGCATATAACGAAGCAGGGAAACTGGGTAGGATTTATGCTCTCACCTGGAGTACGCTCATCACAGTTCTCCCCAAACCTGGGAAGAATGCGCTCCTATGCAGTAGCTACCTCCCAATCTTCTTACTGATTTCTGACCCGAAGAAACTTGCAGCAATCTTGGCCACTCAACTCAAACAGGTGATTCCAACTCTAGTTCATAGCTCTCAGGTGGGGTTTGTGCAAGGTAGGACATTCTGCAATCTGCTGTATACTCTTGCCCATCGATTGTGTCTTTTCAGGGTCTAAATGAGGACAGAGTAGACCACTCCTTGGATTCCAAGAAGGCCATTAACTTAATGAAATGGTCCCAAATGTTCCAAAAGCTTCAAAGGGTAGGGCTTGGCAAAACATGTGACGTTAAGGATACAAGGCTCTATCAGGCATTCACAGTACAAGTAAACTGTGGAGAGTTTCATGTCTTGAGGAGGACACCTCCGGGGAGTTCTCTCTAGCCTCTGTTGTTTCTTCTCACCCTGGAGTCCTTGCTGGGTGCTATCCAACACAACCAACTCACTGCAGGAATTCCTATGCTAGTGGGCACCTCCACAATCCATTTGTACGCAGATAAAGTTGAGGTGTGGAGGCATGAGTCTTCCATGTATGGAGCATTACTACATGCTTCAATTGTCACAGCTTGCCAATCTCTGCCCAACAAGAGAGGATACCCATCTCTGAGTGTGCATAGATGTGCTCCCATATTGCATAATGCTTACATCTCTGTGGGAGAGCAACAGGTCTCATGAGAGCTCTTTAATTGGTTCCCCCAGAAGCTGAAAACTGCTGGGCTGTTACAGCGAATGACTTGCTGGAGATGCAACCATGAAAATTGTGACCTACCCCATACACTCTCTTAGTGCTTTGAGCTGACCAAGTACTGGTTCTCCATGCAGACTTCTCTTAGAGAGGCCCTTTCAAATGTCTATTCCACTGACGACTAAGTTAATCCTACTACATGACACAGCTGACCTCCCGTCCTTAAAGAACCATATGAGATGTCTGATGGCCACAGGCCTCACAATGACAAAAAATTGCATTCTGTGGCACTGGAGGCTGCTGCACAGACCGACCAATGATGAATGGTTACCCGAGATGTATGAACAACTTATTTACAAGGTGCAAGAAAATGTGGGAACCTTTGCATGCACATGGGAACTCTTTCTTATCAATTCTGCTTTCCAACTATAAATGCATCGGAGGTCCCCGTCGGAACACAATCCTCATCTATTCTTCCTCCCTTTTACACTCCCAGTAGCTGCCTATGAGAATGACAATGATGATGGGTCCCCGATAGTCCTGCCCTATGCCACTGCCAAGTAGGGCAGCCAAATCATTTTTCAGACAGTAGACAGCACAATGTTTCTTCCCTCAGGATCTACCCAACAGTTTCCCTAATTTCTGAACCCATCACTTGTGATTCTCCACTGAGATTTGCCTCTATTTGCCCCTCCAGAAGTTCCCTCCCCTGAGCAGAACATTTCAGAGTTGTGCACCAGGAAGGGGCCCGTCATCACCCTATTCTCATCCAGCCCAACTTATAAGATTGCACAGTGGGTGTCAGGATGGACACAGTGGTGACTGCATAGGATCCGAAGCAGTGGGGCGAGGGGGGTGGGGTGTTTGGGTGCAGACAAAAATAAAAAATACAATAGAGAACTTACCTGCCACATTGCTCCTCTCCCAATCATGATGCTGGTCCGGTACCAGGCTGAAGACACTGCACAGGCTCCCAATGGCAATTCCTAGTGCTGCTCTCATGCCGGGAATGCTATTCCCAGCATGAGAGCAGCACTGGGATTGGTCAGAGCACTGTAGTTTAGCCTAAGACGGGAGGCCAAACAGTCATGCCCACTTAGTAGTGCCATCACTCTTCCTCACCGCTGCTGCTTCAGAGTGCACAGTCAGCCCTCTGATGTGCCACTGGCAGATTCAGGTAAGCATAAAAATAAAATGATAATAAAATTGGTTTATTAACATTTGATTTTTCAAGTGTTTTCTTCTGCTGCCACCTAGTGGGGAGATGCTCCTGTGCCATAACAGAGGACCCGCCCAGATTTAGTGGTATCTAAGGAAGCTGACAATGAAGGCATTGACTGTTTGAGCATTAAGTCAGACAAATACCCCTCACTGTTCTTCCCCCAACCCTCACCCCTTTCAAAATGGATCAAAATTTAGAGCAGTGGCTGCAGGCTTCCCTGTGTCTTAGATGTTGTTGTTTTTTGTTTCTGTGATGATTACAACCCTACTGTACTATGGTTCTAATGGGCTCGCACTGTTGTCTGTTTGGCATCCAACAGGTTCTTTTTTTTTCCTTTGTGCTCTCATAATTTGAATACAAAAACACACCTCTATTCTCCATGATGGTATCAATGCTGCCTGTACTTTGTTCTTCTATGAGATCCTTGCGGTTTCTCAGAAAGTTCAGACTTTGCTAGGACTCACGTTGATTTTCAAGGCTTATAACTCCACCTTTGATGCTGCTACCCCTGGGCTTCCTACTGTGGTAAATATATTTGATTGTCCATGCTAGCAGATTTCACACAGTGGAATTTCCATATAGAGTGATAAATACCTGCAGACCATGATAATTTGAATCATAGATGAGAAATTACTACCGCAGAGGCTGTTTCATGAACAATGTGTCCTAAGTAAAAAATGGTTTGCGCATTTTCGTTTGCCCATGTGAAGTCCTATTTCTCTGATTTGTGCACTTAATTACCAGTTGAGCCCATGGCCTCTGTAATATTTAACATGGGTGCTCATATCACATCTTTCATCAGTTATTGCTCATTTTGTGAAATATAACACATTTATCAAAAATACACATTATTCTTTTTTTACAATATTTTATAGTTAGGAAACTAAGTAAAATGAAATCTGTCATCTCTGTTATTCACAATAGGAGGGTGGTGAACATGTGCATTAATCACAGAAAGCTACCTATGTTAATAATATGTGTGAGAATGGAAGCAATAGTGAGCAAAATATGGAGAGGTGCTTCTTTGCAGCAGTAATTCAAGTCCAGATTAACTAATGCTTTGTGCCAGGTTTCTGTTACTTTTATAACAACAAACCTGACACAAAGTTTTATGCTGAGATTTACTATCCAACGTAAATCAGGATTTGTATTTAATACTGTTAGAAATGTGGTGTTTAGTTAACAGAAGTGTGCATGCTTCCCAAGCAGGAACCACAATCCTAGTCAGGGTAAGTCACATACACACTAAAGGATTGCCTGTGCTCATGCTCTGGTAGCTTGGCACAGGGCAGTCAAGCTAATTTGAAGAGGCAATCTGTAAAGTATTTGTGCAACACAACACACAGTAACACAATGAAAACACGACAAAAATACTCCACACAGGAGTAGAAACATAGGCAATAATTTTATTTAAAATATTAAGACCAAAACAACAAAAATCCAATAAGTAGAAGTAGAGTTATGAATTTTTACAGAATAAAAGTGTTTCTAGCACTTAGAAACAATAAGAGCCAATGGAGGTTATCTGGTCGTACTGGACAGGGGCAAAGTCAACAGTTCAGGCCGACCTTGATGGAGCACATACCTTGGACAGGAACCACGCAGGCCCAGTGAACGTAGTACCTTGATCCTGTTCGCAACAGCGAGATGCGGGGGAGTGCAGACGAATTATCCGTCAATGTTGAGTACACAGTCGAGGTGGTGTATTGATTGTTGACAATACGTCAGTTCGGAAAGGGAGGCATTGAGCCACAATGTGCTGGTTCGGAAGTGTGAAGTGCCATATTTTTCCATGAAGTTGAGGTGATGCATCAATCACTCCACATTGCTGTGGTGACGAAACAGCAGTAAATAAGATTTTCCAGATCAGCTGTTCAGCAGAATGTCAGTCCCTGATGCAGCACAGCAGTTAGTCTGACAGAGTTCAGTTACAGGTCCAGAAGTGTCAGACTAGCCATGGAGGAGGATAATGAGCCATTTGTGTGGGAACAGGACACTGCCTATTGAGGTGTAAGTGTCAGCTCCTCCCTCCCTTTCTGCACAGGAGGAGCAATCAGGATGCCGATGACTACTCCAACACACCTAATCTTCCTGTGTTTATGACTGACTAGAGGGATTGCATTAAGTGTAGTTGTCACCCACCCCAGAAATGTATTGGACACAGGCTGCAGGTACACAGAGCTGTAAGATACAGCTGTTTGGATGAAACAAACGAAGCAAGTCAGGAAAGAGTTTGTGGAAAACACAAACAGAAATGACAAGTAATTCCCTTGGAAATGTAGCAACAAACCATCTAGATTGATGTCTACGAGGGATTGTTTCAAAGTAGATATCAATTTGAGTGATTAGAAAATGGAGAATTCGATAATAAGGATAACAAATTGCATAAATAGAGACACAGGCGGAAAAGGGAAACGCAAAGCCATAACAGGTTGTACCCAGTCCAAGCCCTGAAGAGAACCCCACGAATTGTACTGGGGCTCGAAACGCATCGGCAATATTCACCACCTGGGGAAACACTTAATTGATTTGTACTTTCTAGTAGGGAAAAGCTTATAATAAATTACTTTCCCTCCGAGCTTATATAGTGTTCCCAGTGGTTAGCAACCTCATTTAAAAAAAAAAAAATACTATCTGATTAACAAATCAGGATAATGGTTGCTGCTAATTCAGAATGATGACTGGTTCAATAATTAATGTAATCCATTCCACACAAATGTATTGTGTTTAATGTACTTTTTGCTATGTTTAATTTTGTAAAAATATGATTTAAATGTATGTTTATTATGGGAAGTATGAGGTCTATCTCTTATTCTGACACAAAAGACAAATTATTTAAATGCCAGTTAAAAGATAAAATGATACGTAAATAAATAATACTACAGACCATTGAAATGATTGAATGGTCTGAGTCTGTTTAAGTAAAAAGCAGCAGTTCAAATGGCGGCTAGGTAATTTGTTGTTCACTTTCTAAAAGTGGCATTTCTGTAATAGTAATGTTAAATGCAACTTTACCAGTAAAGAGGATTTGTCATTACCATTCCAAATATATAAAACATGATAGGGCTACTACTTTCCAATCAGGAATTACATCTTAAAAGTGTATTAAGGAATTCCCTATGAGAGGAGCAGGCCTCACAGCAGTGAAAAGCACATTTGGGTGTTTTTCACTACCAGGACATGCAAAAACATATGGCCTAACTTAGGAGTGACGTATGTGTAATAAAAGGGGAGTTTCAGGCTTGGCAAAGGTTTTTAAATGCCAAGTCAAAGTGGCAGTAAAATTACACAGATTCTTCAGTGGCAATCCTGAGACATATTTAAAGGGCTACTAGTGGTGGTGGCACAATCAGTGCTGCAAGCTCACAAGAAGCTCTTAATCTACAGGCCCTGGGTATATGGTAGACCCCTTTACAAGGGACTTACAAGTAAATGAACTATGCAAATTGTGAATACCCCAATGTTACCATGTTTAGGGGAGAAGCACATGCACTTTAGTACGGGTTAGCAGTGCTAAAGTGCACAAAGTCCTGAGACCAACAAAAAGAGGAGGTAAGCTGACAAATAAATGGGGGAAAACCACACTAATGATGACAGGTCTAACACATGGTTTCCCAAAGTACATTAAATTGTAAGATGCTCTGCTTAACATTATTTTGCATCAAGGGGGAGTTCATTGGTGGTATGGGGCTTTCCCATGCAACTACCCATGAGTTTTGATTCAAATCCCTACCTAAAAACGTTCATAGACAGGGATTTGCACCACCATCCTATGTTTCTCGAGGCAGAGGTAACAAGGAGAAATGTTTCATTTCACCTCGCTTTTCCTACTTTGCATGCTTGCAGCATTGCACAGTGGTGTGACACAATTTAGCCTTTTATGCCCTTATGTGTCATATTTGCATATTATATGATAACAATTTAAATCTGTGTGCACCGTATTAATCAAATAACAGTAGGTGGCTGCATTTACATATAATGAGAGCCACATGTATTGTGGAAATATGAATTTTTATGGTCAATTGTGTCCCCTATCTTAGACCCCAACGGCTCCATGTACATGCTATAAGTACATGTATGTTCCCTCCAGTTCCAGCTATAAAGACGCAAATACATGTGCGTCCAACGTCAACATGCCCTCTTTCAGATCCGCCATGAATGGGTCGAATATTCCATTCCTAAGTATGAAAGGCCACCGACTTTATGTGGTTCACTTTTCTAGTTTTGTAGTTCAGGCGAGTAGGCCCTGAATTCTGCCATCAAGCCTTTTTCTGCTTCTGCCTCTGAAATGCTCCAGCTTGGACCTGCATCCGTGTCCATGAACTTTGTCTTACTCCCTGCGCGGCTAACGGTGCCTGACGCGGCCTGTTGCCTGCCAAAAACTGTATTCAGCCTTCAAGTTATCTGCTCCGCTCCTCATCCAATGCATTCCTGTCCAGTAGTTTAGGTAAACATCCTTCCAGCTACCGAGCAAAGGGCCCGGCCTCGCTGTCTTTTTGCAAGTAATTCATAGCCCCTGTTACTATGGAAGATTCCTGCCCCCTCGCATCGCATGTAGACACATAGACGCTTGTACACGCACTAACAGTCAGTATAGAATAGGATCTGTCCGAGAAGACCCTTCCTTCCAGATAATATAGTTCCTTAAACACAAGATATTAGATATGATTTAGGACTAGGTTGTCCTGACACCCCAGACTTCTGTCTCCACATGTAGGGCCAAATGTCAAGTTCCCTTCACCCTCTAGTTGTACGTCAATCACACGTCATGCGGCTGCGCGCGCATCTCTGTCAAATATTTCTGCTGACACTGCAGGATTCTCTTATGGATCCACCCACTTGTGACATCATTTTAAATGACGTTTCTAGTATACGCCTGTATTTACGCCTATTTTCATTACGTATGTGTATTCTTATCTGTATTATCAGCTGTTACGCCTCCTGCATCTGTCCTAATGCAATGCTTTTCATATAAATATTGTTACTTGTCAATAATGTATTGCCTATCCCTTCCTGAACCTTCGTGGTGATGGAATAAGATTGCCTAGTTCGAACTATAATTCCTTTGTAAGGAATAAAGTCCTTTTTAGAACCTCTAATACCACGGATTCTGCCTCTTATTTGACTGAGTTATTCTTACTAGACTTTACCGCATAAAAAATAGTACAGGTAATTTAAATATTTACCACATAAATTGGCGCCCGAACAGGGACACTTTCTCATCTCACGCGCCGGAGGTGCGTTGCAGGCCCGGTCCCCTGCCACAGCTGAACGGACAAAAACGCGTACCCGCAGGATTTCCTGTATCTCCCTCCGGCCAAGCGGGGGTGACTGAGGCTGCGATCAACACCCAGATGAGGTGGTGAGAAGTGCGAAGTATCCCGACCAGAGCCTAGCTGAGAGAGCAAGATCCGAGGTATACAGAGGCCCACCAGGTTCCGAAGTTCCGAGTCGAGTCGAGTCCAGTCCGGTCCAGTTCAGTTCAGTTCCGAGGCCTTCCGTTCCGTGCTACCCGGTGAGTACCGTTGCTGGGGAGGCAGTTAGACGTGCACATTAATTCGTGCCGGTCCTGACGGGTTTGGGTACACAGATCCGGTCTGCACTGTTTTAGCAGTGTATCTGTACTGTTTAGCAGTATATCCAGTATGTTCATGTATATAATTCAATATTATCTAGTATTAGTATTATGTCAGTAACTAGTTTTCTTCTAATTATCATTGTTCGTTAAAAGTTAAATGTTAAATGTTAAATGTTTTACGGTGTTCAAAAATTGTGGTATGAATGAGTGTTTATTATTGTGTTTATTGTATTCATTGTGTTCAAGTCCGGTTCAAGTAAAGAATCAAGTAGCAAGGTTTAAAGATGCCGTTCTTTTCAAAATTAAGACAGATCGAAACTAGAAAAGGAGTACTCGAAGAAGCTGTTCCCATTCCACCTAGGGACACTCCAGGGTATTTTATGTATCATAAACATGGCCTAGATGCCGTATTATATCTTGACTTATGGGTGGACTACACCAAGGATCTAGCAGAAAGTCAGAGGTGGCCCGCAGCTGGGACATGGGATGCAGATTGCATCATGAGAGTAGAAGAAGAATTATGGAAAAAGAAAGCCAGACAGTCACAGAAAGATGCTATTGAGTTATGGCGTAAAGAATCGCATAGGCGCACAGAGAAAGCTCTCAGACTGGAAGAGAAAAGTAGGGAGAACTCAAATAGAGCCCGAGAAAACGTATTAGTTGAGGAAGGTATCCGAGTAAAAACAGAACAAGTAGACAGACAACGAAACACTCTTATGAATGGTATGTATCCTCTTTTGGCCGTAGGTTTACCTAAGGCCACCCCGGAAGTACCGAAAGATTTGCCAACCCCATTACTCCCGATTAAAGCACATCCCAAGACCGCAAAAGATATTTTCCTTTCCTCTTATTTAGACGATGTAGCTCCGGAATATGTTAATGGTCCACCACACACGCCACCTGTCGATGGTGCTCAACGCCAAGATCATCCGCCCCCACATCCGCAACAACAAACTCCTCCGCACAATCCCACAGGTCCATCTGTTTCCACCGCTTTTCCTGCATCCACAGTCTCTACCTTACATCCCACGAATCCTTTCATGCCTAGCACCTCAGAAGGTGCGACAGCAATTTTTGCCACACCACCATCAAGAAGCAAATCGTCTCTTAGAGATTTAGCCAACCAACGTACACCCCAAATAGCAACGTCCGACATGTTTAAGGAACATCTTGTAGATTGTAGATATGATCCAGTGCCCGGTAAAAATGATAGAATGCTGCTATCATCACTACGTATACGACGGGCTTCACTATATTTAACGACGCTACCAGGAGTGATTAAACATTTAGACAATATATATCGCTTTGTCCAAACAGGGCAAGGCCCTGAAAGTATTGACGAAGCCATGGAATACCAGAAAGCGGATATACAGAGACAACTGTTACGTTTCTTCATAAACTGCTTGATCAGAGACAGAGATAGGTCCGAGGTAGACGAGGATGAAATGCAAGTACTTACCCGATGGGGTCAGAATATATCCGAGGGAAAACATGATAAACAGACATGTATAGCAGCTATGTGCCGAAAGATCCGCAAAGAAGTAGAACGAACACATAAAGCCAGAATGGAGGCAGACAAAACTGAATCAGAGGGAGAGGAGGAGGAAGAATCAGAAATACCCACAGGACAATTAGAAACGATAGCCTATGTAGGTAGGGGAAGACTTTGTAACAATACCAGATACTTTAATGACCTGACACGTCCGATACGTCCAGAATATAGCAGACATTTTCAAGCTCCTATGTTAAATACTAAGTCCCCTGAACACTTATTCCAGGCTGCTGATAAATTACTCCGAGACCGAAGGGGGTATCATATGCTTGATTCTATGGAAGAACAAGAATTAGCCAGGTCAGCGGTACAATGGGCTGACAGTTCTGAAAAATACAGTGATGATGCGTTGGCACACACGTTTTTGAATCTTACCCCAGACGAACAGCGTTTAGCTGGTATATACATGATACAACACCTCCTTATATTATATAGAAACCAACACTCCGATCCTGGTCCCCTACCTGATATACTGATAGAATTACTCACGAATAAATGGAGAGGTTCAGGTACTGATTTAATTAAAGAAATTCTAGAATATCGACATCAGTACATTGTCTTTGTATGCCCAGAACATGTTTCAGTTCCCCCCAAGTTGGAAAGAAAAATGTATCACATAGACAGACAGAATCCCTTACGCGAAGTACACCCAATCAGAGGTGAGGACAATATTTTTAAGCGCGTGTTTGTGTACGCGCCCATAACTAAAATTGAATTGTTAGAAATGAAGAAAGTAGTACCTAGCCATGACAAAGACCCAGCAGGTTTCCACCGTGAGATAAAAGACATGTTACTCATGGGAGAGTATACTTACCCTGACATTATGAAAATATTAAAAGTCCTATTACCCGCCGGTATTTACGAGAAACTCAAAGAAAAGGAATGGGAGGTGGGAGACCAAAAGATAGATTGGACAGCATTAGAAAACGAAGAAAAGGCCCGAGCTGCAGGTTCAGGGCTTGGGGAAAGGACTACAGCATTACCAGGATTATTAGTGCAGGTACTACCACGTTTATTAACTACGAAAAAGGAAGATTGGGGTGCAATCTCAGCCTGTAAACAAAAACAAGATGAAGACACTAGTGATTTCTATTCCCGATTTGAAAAATGTTTTGGTATTAACAGTGGCATAAAAGCAAGTAGTGAGTCGTATCCACCTCTGTTTGTGACAAAATTAGTTGAAAATTCCCTGCCCCAAGTTAAGAGTAGAGTATTAAAATTCGAGAGTACTTGGCAAGGTAACACACCGTCACAGATGTTACAAATGTTACAATATCATCACAATAGAATTAGAGAAGAACAAGAACATGAACAAAAACGTATGAAAGACACGAAAATGAAAATGCTTGTTGCTCAGTCAGTTCCAGCTGACGGTCATAAAAAGGGTATGACACAGTCCAATGATTCAGTAGGTCCTGTTAGAGGGACATGCAACTATTGTAAACAGCCAGGTCATTATATACACGATTGCGCAGTTTTGAAACATAATATCGCTACGGGTATAACAAAAGAGAGACCACGTCCGCCTAGACAGGATCAGATCCAACAACAAGTACCTCAGAATATACAGCCTTTGCCAGCTGCACAACAGACCGAACCACAACAACAGCCACAGCCTATTGCTGCAACACAAAACACGACACAACAAATGTACCAGTATGCACAAAATGACTATCCAGAGTATCAACGCTACACATGAAATAGCCTAGAGAGGGAAGTTGGCCTACCCCTTATCGAGGTTCCCGTAGATCAAGAGGGTCCTTACGTACAGAGTCAAGTATTAGGGAAAGACAGAAAGTTTCTACTCGATACAGGGGCAAGCAGAACCACTATCAGTCACAGCGAAGTCCCAGGGGCACCCCTCTCAGGCTCACAAAATATTTCCCTTGGTTTTTCAGGAAAGCCCACTATTAACGAAGTATCACAACCACTTGCACTTACAGTCGGTCCATTAACACGGACTACAGATCTATTGCTTACGAAATCATGTCCAGAAAACTTGTTAGGTATAAAAACATTGAAGGCTCTAGGAGCTGTAATATGTTGTTCTCCGGAAGGAGTGCAACTCTTTTTGCGTGACTTTAAGGGTCACTACGTGTCTAGAGACATGGATCACCGGTTACAGAATCTACCTGCACATTTATGGGCACAAGGCCCCACTGATGTAGGTTGTATGCACATTACACCATATCGAGTCACACTCAAAACAGGAGTGGTACTACCACGAATGCGACAATACAAATTACCGCCAGACGCTGTTGTGGCTTTACTGCAAATCATTGACGAGCTCATCGCACAAGGAGTGGTTGTAGAAACCGACTCCAATGTATGTAATTCCCCGATAATCCCGATTCTTAAACGAACTGATCCAAAAGCACCACCAGTATATCGATTAGTTATTGATCTGCGAGAATTAAATAAATGCATTGTACCACAATACCCCGTGGTCCCAGATATCTCTTCATTATTAACGGCCATAGATTCAGAAGCAACGTTCTTCACTGTAATTGATCTCAAGAACGCTTTCTTTAGCGTCCCAATCGATCCGGAAAGCCAATATTTGTTCGGATTCAGTTTAAATGGACGAAGTTTTAAATTTACACGCGCACCTCAAGGATTCACAGAAAGCCCCAGCATCTATAGCCAAGCACTGAAAAGAGAACTTGACAGTATTCACATGCCAGCTAACACTGCCCTGCTTCAATGCGTCGATGATCTGCTGATCACCGCACGAAGCGAACCTGAATGTGAAAAAGCATCACTGACGGTTTTACATTTCTTAGCCGACAAGGGGCACAAAGTGTCCCCTTCGAAACTACAATTCTGTGTCCAGCAAGTTGTGTACCTAGGGCACTTGCTGTCCAAATGGGGGAGACAGCTCACACCTGATCGCATCCAGTTAATTGTAAACATGCCACCACCCAAGACACAAAAGGAGGTACGGGCCTTCATAGGCCTCACTTCGTACTGTAGGCAGTGGATCCCCCAATATGCATTTTTAGCTAAACCACTCATTCAGTTGACAACACAGGAGGCAGCGACATCGACTGTCCTCCCTTGGACTCAGGAACATACACAAGCTTTTGAAAACTTAAAGAAAGCTTTATGCCAAGCACCTGTTTTAGCAACGCCATGTTACAGCAAACGTTTTACACTTTTTGTTACAGAACGTGAAGGTACTGCTTTGTCAGTACTCACGCAGGAACAAGCAGGATCACACAAGCCATGTGCTTATTTTTCTAGTACATTAGATCCCGTAGCTCAGGCTCTTCCTGCGTGCCTGAAATCAGTCGCAGCAACAGCTTTAGCAATCAGACAAAGCGACGCCATAGTGTTAGGACATCAATTGACAGTACAAGTACCACACGCAGTAGAGGTTCTCCTGAACCGGACCCAAACACAACACTTGACTATAGCAAGACTGACGGGTTACGAATTAACATTATTCCAGCCACACATAGAAATCAGACGTTGTAGTACTTTAAATCCTGCCACACTTTTGCCATTAAATGGAACAGACCCATTGGCACATGATTGCATTGAAGTTATTACTATTACGACGAAACCCAGACAAGACTTGACAGATATCCCATTATCAGATCCAGACCTGACATTATATGTAGATGGTTCATGCATGAGAACAAATACAGGAGAGTTAGTGGCCGCTTATGCAGTCACAACAGATACTGAAATTATTGAAACAAATTGTATCAATACCTTGTCAGCTCAAGCAGCAGAGCTCATCGCTCTGACACAAGCCTGTATTCAAGCCAAAAATAAGAAAGTCAATATATACACAGATTCACGTTATGCATTCGGAGTCGTCCATGACTTCGGCGTACTTTGGCGAGAAAGAGGTTATTTAACTTCTCACGGTGCCCACATCCAGCACGGTCCCCTTATTCAAGCTCTGTTAGATGCAATACATCTGCCTACTTCAATATCTATCATGAAGTGCAAAGCCCATACGAAAGTGACGGACATTATTTCTCAGGGTAACGACCTAGCTGACAGAACAGCTAAACAGACTGCTCAGAATCAGACTCATCCAACTGACACGACAAAGACAATAGTTCCGACACCAACACACTGCATGACAGTTAAGGATCCCACCCTTGATGTAATTGACATACAGACACATGCTACACCAGAAGAAATAAAGAGATGGACTGAATTAGGAGGGATCCAAACGGATCAAGGATGGATGACGAAGGGAAAATCTATATGGTTTCTCCCCGATTCAATGGTTCAGGTCATCATTAACACAATACATAGTCCAGCACACCTAGGAGAGAAAGCTATGCTAGACAGTATACAACACATTTGGTTCAATAAACACTTGCGAGCAGCAGCTAAACAGAAAGTACGTACCTGTATGATTTGTTGTCAGTTCAATCCAGGAAAAGGCGTACCTGTAGACCAGGGTGGATTTCAAACCCCCGATCACCCTTTTGAAGTCCTCCAGATGGATTATATCCAGATGGAACGTTGTCGAGGATTCAAATATGTCCTCGTAGTTGTATGCGCTCTTTCCCGGTGGACAGAGGCGTATCCCGTCTCAGATTACACTGCCCCGACTACTGCCAAACAGTTAGTTCGAGAATTCTTCCCACGGTATGGTTTGCCCCATATCGTGTACTCAGATAATGGCCAACCGTTCTCATCCGAGCTAATGAAACATGTTTCACTTCTGTTAGGCTACCAATGGAAATTCCACTGTGTCCGACATCCCAAGGCAGCAGGTCTAGTGGAACGACATAATCAAACTCTGAAAATTAGACTGTCCAAAGTATGTAGAGAAAAAGGTGTCGACTGGATAGTAGCCTTACCAGTTGCGCTCTTTTACATGAGAATGGTAGCACATTCTCGAACAGGGCTATCCCCGTATGAGGTGGTCTTCGGCAGACCACCAAATATGTGGGGGACGCCTATACCTCGTAAAATCACTGATGTTGACTGTAATATGCTGACAGATTACCTGGCTTCCTTGATGTCTGCACTACAATCTTGTCGTTCACAGGTAGCTGCAGCTTTTCCCGACAACACTGAGGTGAAGCCCCACGACGTGGTTCCGGGGGACCTCGTGTTTGTGAGGAATTTTGACAGGAGGAGCCAGCTGGAGCCTCGGTGGCAGTCGCCGAAGCTCGTCTTATTGACCACAAGGACAGCCGTGAAGATTGAGGGACGTAAAGGGTGGTTGCACTCGAGCCACATCAAAAAATTTTATGGACTACCGTCCGACGTGAACCCTCAGCCCTGCATTCCCTCACAGACTGATTCAAAACTACCCCTGGTTGAAAAAACCAAAAGTGAAAACTATAAACTGAAACTAAGGTCTAGCAAGTCAGACAATTTGATTGTTTAAGTCCTCTCCAAGGTGAATCGGTTGAATTTGTCTCTGACATGTATCCTCTAGATCGAAATAGAGAGAAAAATGGACAGAAACAGCTCAGGACACATGCGTACTGTAAATCACTTCGTAGTCACTGCATAGTGACATTGTTAATTATGTTTTTTCTAAGTCTTCTGATTATTATCTTCGGTATATAATTACACATGTATTACCCTATCTCCAAGCATGCTTCCAATGCTACTGCCGAACACTCTTTTAGCGAATTACCCCCCCATGAGTTGTCCTATAGATTTGCGCTGCGCAACAACACATTCATTAGTATGCTACATCATTCTCATCAGACCAGCAATGCTACAAATTGTTGGATATGTGGCCGACTCCCTCCCTATCAGAAATACAAGGGAGTTCTGCCTCTCTTTCCGTATCCGTTCACACACAATGGCTCCTGTGGAGCATGGTTTAGTTTGATTATTTCCCTAGATTCAAATTCAGTAGTTTATCAAGACAACTGGGTTTGGGGAAACCTGAACCTAGTTTTACTTAAAGTCTGCTACCCTAACAAGGAGGGACTTCCCAAAAGAACAGGAACTGATCTAGAAAATGAAGTATATGGATTAGGTAACTTTACACTTAATCTTATGATCCTGAATATTGAATCCGAAGCTACACCGATCTTGCCCGCTATGTCAGTATTTCCAGTTAGAGGTGAATTATGTGTAAGAAAGAATGGTTCAATACACATGGGCCATAGTAAATGTACCACTGTAATAGAATTCAGTGATAAAGGCAAATCTACATTTAGAGCTTCCCGTCACTCCTACTTCATCTGTGGTCACACCGCATACATACGCCTACCCCTAGAGTGGGATGGTACCTGTTACATTGCATTCCTTCTGCCACCTGTTTTCCTAGCCCCGCCTGATTATCATAGGAACACCCATTTAGTACACAATAGACAGCAGAGAGATCTCCCGATTGTCGATTACACCGAAACAGCATGGGAGCAATACACAGATTTCAATAAAGGTTTCTTTCCCTACATAGGTACAGTCACTAATAGTAAGTTGATACGTAGATTAACTAGAACCCTTGAAGCAGTAGTGAATGAAACTACTTCCGCCTTAGGCAACTTAACAGAGGAGCAGTCTGCGATGCGGATTGTTGTTCTTCAAAATCGTCTTGTCCTTGACGTCATCCTGGCCGATAGGGGCGGAGCCTGTAGGGTCATCGGATCAAGTTGCTGTGTTTTCATACCAGAAAACGCGCCGTCAGTATATAAAGCCATAACTCGACTTCATAAGATCGTAAGCCAGATACACCAGAATCCAGGCACCTGGACTTGGTCCGGTTGGTTCTGGAGCGTGTTGTCAGCCTGGGGATGGAGGATCCTATCCTTCCTAGGTATTGGCTTTCTCATACTATTCAGTTGCTGCTTGTGTCTACAATGTGGGCCAGCGATTTGTGGTCTATGTGCCACATCGTGTATCCCACCTTCAAATTTTCATTCGAGATCCCGGAAGAAGAAAGAAGAACAAATGATGCTATATGAACAGATTGATGGATTGATGAAGATGGATATTTCATGAGGGTCCGTAGGGGACAAGGAGGGAATGTGGAAATATGAATTTTTATGGTCAATTGTGTCCCCTATCTTAGACCCCAACGGCTCCATGTACATGCTATAAGTACATGTATGTTCCCTCCAGTTCCAGCTATAAAGACGCAAATACATGTGCGTCCAACGTCAACATGCCCTCTTTCAGATCCGCCATGAATGGGTCGAATATTCCATTCCTAAGTATGAAAGGCCACCGACTTTATGTGGTTCACTTTTCTAGTTTTGTAGTTCAGGCGAGTAGGCCCTGAATTCTGCCATCAAGCCTTTTTCTGCTTCTGCCTCTGCCTCTGAAATGCTCCAGCTTGGACCTGCATCCGTGTCCATGAACTTTGTCTTACTCCCTGCGCGGCTAACGGTGCCTGACGCGGCCTGTTGCCTGCCAAAAACTGTATTCAGCCTTCAAGTTATCTGCTCCGCTCCTCATCCAATGCATTCCTGTCCAGTAGTTTAGGTAAACATCCTTCCAGCTACCGAGCAAAGGGCCCGGCCTCGCTGTCTTTTTGCAAGTAATTCATAGCCCCTGTTACTATGGAAGATTCCTGCCCCCTCGCATCGCATGTAGACACATAGACGCTTGTACACGCACTAACAGTCAGTATAGAATAGGATCTGTCCGAGAAGACCCTTCCTTCCAGATAATATAGTTTCTTAAACACAAGATATTAGATATGATTTAGGACTAGGTTGTCCTGACACCCCAGACTTCTGTCTCCACATGTAGGGCCAAATGTCAAGTTCCCTTCACCCTCTAGTTGTACGTCAATCACACGTCATGCGGCTGCGCGCGCATCTCTGTCAAATATTTCTGCTGACACTGCAGGATTCTCTTATGGATCCACCCACTTGTGACATCATTTTAAATGACGTTTCTAGTATACGCCTGTATTTACGCCTATTTTCATTACGTATGTGTATTCTTATCTGTATCATCAGCTGTTACGCCTCCTGCATCTGTCCTAATGCAATGCTTTTCATATAAATATTGTTACTTGTCAATAATGTATTGCCTATCCCTTCCTGAACCTTCGTGGTGATGGAATAAGATTGCCTAGTTCGAACTATAATTCCTTTGTAAGGAATAAAGTCCTTTTTAGAACCTCTAATACCACGGATTCTGCCTCTTATTTGACTGAGTTATTCTTACTAGACTTTACCGCATAAAAAATAGTACAGGTAATTTAAATATTTACCACAGTATTACCAATTGTAATAGATACGTTTACTCAAGTTAATTGGACCCGGTTAGCTGACATCTTTTTTTTGCAGTTGATATGACTTGTGTCTGGGTCTCAGTAACTTAAGTCATTTATTTAATAAACACATTGTAGGTTTAATATTTTTCTTTCCTCTGAAATTTGCTCGTGGACATGTAGGCACAGATTTACTAATAAATTTAAGAAATGATCCAAACCAGTTCAACATGTATTTTGGGATTTTCTTTCAAGAGCAAAACTTATTGCTCTAAAAAATGTCTTAAAAGCAACAACAAAGTAGTACGAATAACTGTTTTCTACTACTTAGTATCAAGGGGCCATTACTTGGGTGGTGCAGGGAATTCCTGTGCTACCACCCATGCTTTGTGATGCAACCCCCATCTACTACCAACAGAAGACAAGATTTTGCATCTAAAATGAATGCCAGTTGAAAGCAGGCATTAGAAGGAGAAATGTTTTCATTCTTCCTTTTTTTCCCCCTCTGTATGTGTGCAGCACTGTACAAGACACACACAAAGTAGGAAACGTTTTAACCATTATCTAGGCATATTGTTTTGTATTGGAAGGGAGCTCTTCTGGTACCAAAACTCATGCCAGACTCATTCACGCACCCTTGAACCACGGCATAAAGGTGTGTTTGTATGTGTGAAGCTCAGCTGACAAATTCTGAGCCAGTGCTAGGGAGAGGGTAGGAGAGTGCCATGTCTCTACGAAACCTTTGGTGACATTTTTGTAAATCCGGCTTATAGTATGTAGGAATGGGAAAGGGCTTCCTGTACTAGATGGAACTGTTTCTATCTTCAAGACCCCACAGCTGTTCATGACGTGTTTGATGCTAGTAACCTGGGAAGTTTATCCGCTGCCAGAGATCCGCGTCTTCTGATTGGAACGTCAGAAGGAGTTAGTGGGATGGAGCTTCCAATTAATTGTATGTTTGCTTAGAATAGATAGGGGATCCTGCTATGATTTTGCTGAAAGAAGACCTTTCTCAAATCTGCTGATATCCCCTGCCAAGGGTGTTGAGCTTTGTGCTTGAATGCCCAGTTATTTCAACAGAACCTTAATTTAGTTCTTCTGATGCTGACATCTTCTTCTTTGAATTTCTCCTTGTCACTTTCAAATAATTATTTAGATTTGAGAAAGTTCCTCTACCCCACCTATCTTCTTTGTATTATCTGCTTTGTACCTTGTTATATTTTACATCTTCCTTTTGATATTATTGAAATTCAAACTACGCACTTATATTGATGTGTATTGCTTTTGGATACATTGATTTTCCTGAATGCTGCTTCTTGTAACCTTCATGGCTTGAACACCATCCTCTATGTTGTTATTGTGGAGCCAAACTGGTTTCACTGTTATTACACTATATTGCTGATATTAACTCCTTTGATACTCTTTCAGTTGTCAAACAAAGGTCCATACAAACCAGTGGAGGATACTGTTAGACGACCACACTCAAATATTTAGTACAGGAATATCCGCGCCACCAACTGCATACACTCAAAGTAGGAAAGGTTTTAAAGGATCGTTTTTGCACTTGAAGGAACAACTTCCAGTACAAAAACTCTTCCTTGAAGAACTCACATACTCTTGCACTATGGTGCAAGAGTGCATGCATGGCAGCCTAAAGTGCTCCGGAGAGAGAAAAACAGAGCTATTCGTAGATATGTTGCTGTTCTCTTCTCTCCCTTTCATGCAAAGCAGAGCAGCACCTCATTGCATGAACTCTTCATAAAGCTGGGACTCAATGTTTGCATCTCGGGCCATATCATGATGCGCTCTGCTGTCTTAGTGCAGAGCCAGACACCGGTTTCCATGCGCTTGCAGTGCGCGTAAAGTCATATTTAATCCAACATTTCTCCGAGTTAGGGCTTAATTTTCTGTCTCTGAGCTGTGCTGTCTAAAATAATGTACGAAGAGAAATGTCGGGTTAAATGAATTGACATTACGCATTGCAGGGTCTTTGATGCATATGCGTGGCATGGGTTGTGCTAGCAGAGCTCATCATAATACGGCCCCTGTTTTGAAGTGCAAGTTTGGTGTATGCCCAACCCCTTCAAGTAATGTGTTTGAGATTAATTCGGATTGTGGATTCTGCAGTATAATTTCAGCATTACTCATGACAATGGAAGACAGTGGAATATATGTACACGTTCTATAAATCTCACTGAGAAATAGGTGTCTCACAGGTCAAACGGAATTGCAAATAGCCATTGAATATTCCTAGCGAGCAATTAATAGCAGACAATACTGTGACACGTTTTAAGCAATTCATCATTAGTTCTGAGGTATATCAGCTGCCGGTGCAATTTGCATATCGAGCTGTGCTTGAGAACAATAGCAGTAATTAGGATAGTCATAATTGTGAACACTTCAGCAAGTGACTAGATGTTTCTCAACAAACTAATTGAACATTCCGCTCTTGACTGGACCAAAATAATTGTAATTTGTGCATGCAGGAAATGATATCGGCCTCACAGAGACGACAAAGCAAAAGCCCCTGGAACATCAAGTGAATCAAGGCCTCTGTGACAGTGAGGAGACAAGCTGGTGGGGAAAATCGAAACTGTTATGGTTAAAAAATGTGCTTAGGCTTCGCAATCTACAAAACCTTAACATGGAAAAAATATTGATAGATCTGGCACAACTCTGAGACGTGCCATTTGACACTAGGATTTCCTGCCAACGTACAGCTTAGTAAATAAATCAGAAAGATAGAGCCCCCTTCGAGTAAAGATCCCTAGTGTGTAGAAGCCAAAGTCATGCTACCTACATGACACATACATTAGGGGCCACAATGAAAAGCCTGCTCTCCAATGGGAAACCGAAGGTGTGTTTGTGTGCACTGTGATAGCAAGTTTCTACTGCCTGGGCCCACCATCCCATCATTGGAAACTGCGATGACGATGTGCTCCATCCACGTAAGAACACTGTCAGGACCCTGCCCAAACCACATCTTCACAAAAGGACTGAACTCTATTAGCGTGTGGGGCTATAGTGATTGAACGCTTCCACAAGATCACACTGCTGCCCTTGCATTCCATTCTAGGTTTTTGTAGCATAGATAGAGTACGGAGAGAGGGAGTAGTGGCAGGACTCCAACAGGGGTGGTGGATTGATCGTGTACTGCTGAAGACTTGAGAAAATTCTATAAAGTATTGGAAACTACCTGAAAGCCACCTGTCATCTCGAACTCAGCATAGCACAGTTCTGCCCCTGGGATTCAACAGCTCCATCAACACAGTGTCTTTGGGAGCATTCTTCCAGAACTATTGAGCATTTGAGGCTTTTGTTGAACTTTTATATCTTCAACTGTGTGCAGTAAGCCGCGACAGACGAAAAACTGATTGGAGTGCGTAAGCTGTCTCTTCCCGTTTTTGATGTCCACAAGGACGGATTGTAGAGAGTAGACTGTTTCTTTTTGTTTTTCGTCAATCGAAGGGAAGAAGGTTGTCATGTCATCGTGATTTTTGTCATGATTCTTATTGTGATCATCTTCTTATCCTGCCCTTTGCTTTCGTCATCTGGAAGTCCAAGAGGTCGTTGACCTCCTACATGTTTTATGTTTTCTTGCTTTTCCTTTTCATGCTTTAAGCTTTTGTTGGGTGTTTGAAGCGTTATTGTGTTTTCTGTAAAGGAAGAAGATATGTTGTATATATGTGCTTGCTTGGTTATGGCTACTTGGGGTCAGTAGTCCATTCTTTGTGTTTATGTCTCCTCAACCTCTCTCACTACCTATGAGTGTTCTATCTGGTATGTGAATGTTCTAGTCTTGGCAGTTGATGGTCTGGTCAGCTAGCGAAGTGCTTTATCTCTGCTGTGCTATCTTAATAAATCTATCTTGCAACCAAAAGACGTGTCCTGATGCCTATCTAATCTACTTACAACACACAGCTACTTCCACGAGGCCTGTGGGCAAGCCATGATACTACCTATGCTGAAGAAAGCCTCAGTGGGCCAAAAGACACTGGCCAATTACCAACCTGTTAAATGGTAGCGGCAGTTTCAGTCGATAACCTTTCAAGTATTTGCCCGGCGGTAATCGCCTCTCATACCACTCGATAATTTACCAATGAAAGAGGCAGGCGCCGGAGACTGGAAGGCAGGAAACAAAGTTTTATTCCGTCGGAGCAGAACACATCAGATCAGACAGCAAGGTATCGTCACGAGGTGCTCTAACTGCATCTCTGAGACCTGGTCTCTTATACACAGGTTTATTGCTTTATTACACATAGTACATTCTTGAGATTCCCTTGATGTATGAGAGAACATCCCCTGAAGCCCCGGCTCAGATCCGATCCCACACATAGCTACAGTAGAAGTTCCCACATTACCCGCAGTAGGAGATGGCTATCGCGCAGCAGGGAATTCCGCCAATTTTCGGGGGTGTGTGCAACCGGCCGGGTCTCAGGGGGTAGGGGCTTTGATCTACTGTAATCCCTTTGATGTGGGGTGTTTCCCTTACAGTAGGGGCAATAAACTGCATCCGCAGGGCTAGGTGATGGCCTGGGACCAGTTCGGACAATGGGGCGCAGAGGAAGGGGGTTATCAAAAGGAGAGGCATGACCATGTATGGGATGTCGGTCGGATGTGGTTCCGTAGCAGGGTCGCGCTGAAGGAGAGGGTTTATGGCCCGTGTATGAGAGAGCGGGGGTGGCCGGCGCGCGGGGGATGTTCGCAGCGCCAGGGGAAAGCGCTGGCGATCGAGAATGAGCGGGGAGAGAGCGGGGTGCCTAAAATGGCGGCCGTGCATTCGCTGTGCGTGGCGCTGGGGAGAGGCAAGATGGCGCAGATAATGTTCAGTTTGCAAGCTAAATTTCCACAGTCCTCCCTTTTAACATATCTCGCCAGCTTGCCTGGCAGACGTTTATCTTCGTTAACCTTCAGCTATAATATCGTTGATGTCTTTTCGTACATTCTTTAAAGATACAGAGTTTTTAGGGCAGGCAGGAGTAATCTGACACATTTGCTTATAGTTACATACAGGTGATAAAGTAGGCGAGGAGGTAGTACATACAGAGTTACATCAGCTGTGCCGCATGTCAGGCCCAGGGACAGGAGGAGGGGAGTTTTGTTTGAGCACAAATAGGATACTGTAAAGCAAACAGGATGTTTCTGGCAAAACAAGGGATACGTCATACATTACTCAAGGCCCAGACTTCGTGTGGATCGAAAATAGTCAGTATAGTCGTGTACCTGGCTGGTGTTGTATGAATGTTACTATACAAAGTTACATTTTCTTAACTTCTCAATGTACAGTCGGAAGTGATTGATGCAACATCATGAAAACTTGATAAGAAGATAGTTAATATAAAAAGCTGGTTGGGAGAGGATTTTCAACTTTGACATGGGTTCTTCTTTCCAGTGTCCTTTTTTTTTTTATAAAGAGCCATCACTGGTAAGCTCTTATTGTTGTTCTTCTTTCATTGGCACTGTTGAGCACCGGCGGTGGAGCTAAGGTCCAGCTCAAATCCAATTTCTCACGTTGCAGGGTGTGATCATTCACTGTTCTCCGATCACAGCCCTGTTCCTTAACACAGTTCACCATAGGTACTTTGAGACAGGGTACCTGCTTTTTGTTCTTCTGTGGGTAAGTCAGATTTATAATCCATATAAAAGAGGGTGAGAGAGAGAGAGAGATGTGACGTGCTTCGGGATGCCGAGGGAAGAGGGGGTGGAGTGGGGTCGGATCAAAAAATATGTACCAAAGGGGAGCAGAATCTTCCAGCACTGGGCCCATTAATCGGGCCCGACGGGTTGAGACTTCAGGCACGCTGGTCGGTGAGCAGGGGGCCTCGATGTAGCCCTTCGTGCTTATCATCCTGAAAATGGTGTCTCGTCTCACGCCCTTTTTGCTTCGTTGCTTCCCCCTTGGTCGATGTCGTAGATGTTCCATGGTCTGCAGCCAGGCTGTGCGTCACGTCCGACCCCTCCCTTCCGATGGCAGCACGTTATCTTTAAATGAGTACAGGAAACAAAAATCTTAGAGAGTTGGCAGGGAAGACATTTACATACTTCATCCTCTCTCCCAACCACCGAGTAGTTGCGGACATGTTTTTATCGGTTGCTGTATGATTGGTGTCTTTTAACTCTGATGTTAGTGTGTGCGTTACTAATCTATTAATCATTGCTGTGGTGCAAGTTTCTGTGGGTGTCCCTGTCCATCGTCTGGCCCTCTAGGTGCCGATTCCTGCGCCCGATACTGGTTGCAGGAAGCCTGACATCTGTCAACCTTCTAGTCTATTAAAAATTCGAACCGGCTTCTCCGGCAGAGGCTCGTTTGTCTCAACACAAGTTTTGTTACTACATATTTCCTTCCGAGGACTGCTAAGTTTATGAAAAGAAAGAGCGAGGTGCTACTGTCACGGGCTCACGAGTATCCATGAGCTAAGCACTATTTTTGCTGGCGACAATAGGTAACCCTTTATCAGTTTAGGCGATGTATTATTAGTGAAAAAGGTCATCAGCTGTTTCGTTCGAAATACTCTGAGGCGGCTAGTATAGGGCTGGGGTTACCTTGGGGGAACGGGGTGCTTCAGACATTCTATTTCGGGGTAATTGGGCGGGGGGGGTAATTCTGGGCGGTGGGGATGGTGTTGTTAAAGCTCTGAAAAAAAAAAAAAACGGAAACCACTGACATATAGTCCCCGTGATGAGGGCCAAATTGGGAGACATCAGTCGTCTTACCTGTCCTTTCTTTTCTCAGCCAATTAAGTTCAATATTTGTAGAAAGGAGAGGTAGTAACGTGGCAAAGTACGGTCGTTTTGTTTCAGTCAATTTGTTCGAACACCACCGTGCTCCAGGCCAATTGTACACTTACCGAGGAGGTATGTGTCGTTAATTTATTCAAACAGAAAAGAGGGTAAGAAGGCTTTTTAGTGAGGAAGGGAGTGAGAGAGAGAGAGAGAGAGAGAGAGAGAGAGAGAGAATGAGAGGGAGAGAGAGAGAGAGAGAGAGAGAGAGATGTGCATCAAGTAGGCTATTTGGCATACATACGACACAAAACGAGAGAGAGACATGGGTAAGATAATAGGCCACTTGGTGCACACACAACATGGAGTAGCATGGGTCTGTTCCATGTAAGAAAACACAAGCGGGGAAAAGACATAAATTCGGTGATCACGTATACACAAAAGCCGGATAGGGTGTGACAGTACATGCATCAAGCGCAGAAACTTAAGATGGAGGCTCAGGGCTACGTTGAGCATCGGGACCTCTCCTTTCCTGTCCTCCTTTCCTATGCATGCTGCGTACTTTCAGTATTTTGTAGTTTATCCTAGGGGGTGTCGGACCCTTTATTCTCCTCCCTTTGATCGATGGTGAGCATTTCAATCATACAGTGACGCTCTCTTCAAGTGACCTAAGCATGAGATGCACACACATTCACACCGTGTAATCATAGCACACACGCACAATCATGCCATACATGTTCTCAATGGTGGTCTGCACTTCACGCACTATCTCACAACGTTTGTCTAAATTTTCCCTGATATTGAACTCGGTACGGTCCATGTCCACTTCATTCTTCAGTCGGAGCTTCGTCGTGACCTATAGAGGGGAAAAAGAGGGAAGGGGATGTGCAGCATTCAAAGTACCCTAGCGTGCGCAGACACGAAAAAAGTTCTACTTACCACGTACCAGGCTAGTCGCAGGAATGGGTGATACCACAGACCTATTATTCTTCTTGTCCGGGACAAAGATGCTCTAATTTATTTCATTTCCTAAATTCGGGTTCCCTTGTCATACATGCATTTCTTAATCGGTCGTGTATTAAGGTGCAGGATACCATACCTTGCGTTCGGCATATACCCTGAGCTATGGTTGACCATTGCTTAACAACTCTTGGAAAAAGATAGGTGTGATGGGTACAAATTCCGTTAATCAAAAAGATTCAGGCAAATGGGGACTGCATTATCTTGTTTTCTATTGGTTGGGAGTAACAATCATTTATTCAGAAGAAGAAATCTTTATCAACCTATTTTTTAGTCATGACACTGATTCCGCAATTCCTTCAAGATGCCCTTTATTTAAAACAATGTCAGTATACAATATACGGGCCTACAACCGTTCAGGCCGGCCACGGCGTGAGAGGCGTCGAGTGTCATGAGCAACGCTACTACGGCATAAAATCGGTTCCCTCCCCGCCTCTCCCCGACCATCATGTGTGGAAGCATCGCATATATATATGTATATATCTCTTTTTAACACAAATGTCACGTGACTGGGACGTCACAAAGGTTTGTAGGCCTCTCCTACATCGGCGCCATCTTGGGGCGAGGTTGGGCCAGAGTACAGTCTAAGTCTTTCCATGAATTAGCTGTTGGACCAGAATCCCTTTCAGTAGTTCGAGAACTTTCGTTAGCGTCAACTTTGCATCAGCATGGCGTCACTGCGACCCCGTAGAAATGCCATGGTTCGTTCTTGGGGCGGGGCAGCAGGCGGGTTCTTCCGCCGACGCTTCGAACCAGTCTTTCTCACTGCACCAAGCGGAGGCAAGGTGGCTGCCGTCCGGGGCAAAGAGCAATGGCGGCGGTTTTGTCCTTACCGGAAGTCCGCGGGAGTCGAGTGTCAAATGACTCCAGCCGATTCTGCAAGGCTGAGGGGAGCATTTTGTCAAGGGTGGGGCCCACGCCCAAGCAGACAAGCTTTCGAGTCCAGAATTGTCTCACGGTGGGCTTTAGGCCTGGATCCGGAGGAGTCGACCGCCGGAGTTCAAGGGCAGCAGTAGCAGCAGCTCTTCGGTACAGTCACCGGAGAGGAGCCAGCAGCAGTAACAGCGGCAGTTCGGATGGTACTGCCACCGGGGTGATTCCAGTAGCAATGACGACAGCAGTTTGGATGGTATCGCCACCGGGGTGGGTCCCCGATTTCTTGGCTGCGGGGGCCCACTCCTCGCGTCGGGAGCTAGTGGCGATCCTGGTGAACCCGTGCTTGGGCGGTTGTCCGGTGGTCGCGTGCAGCGGCAGGGTGCAGCTCAGCTGGCCGGTGAGTCAAAGACGGTTGGGTGCAGCTTAGCTGGCCGGCGAGTCAAAGACGGTTGGGGTGCCCTCATCTGCTGGTGAGCCTCCACTTGGGGAGGTGGGGGAGGCCCGTCCGCGTCGCCTCCCCCCGCCAGGGCATCAGCCCTTATTGAAGAAAGAAGAAAGAAAGCGGGAAGGCCCGCACAGCGTGGCGGACTCCACCTTGGTGTTGCCAGAACTTCGGCGCTTCGTATAGCCTCCGGCCTATTCGCACAGTCGTCCGCCACTGATGTCAATGGATTTTTGCATGGCTTTTATAGCCCAAAGTCAACTAAAAGAACCGCCCAAAACAGGCCAATGTTGCCATTTCGAGGAAGGAGAGGCGAGGACGGTGTCACGTGGACGTTAAGGCTTTGGGATGGAGGTTGCAGCAGACTGTCATGTAAATAGTTGTTTTAAAACGTGTTTTAACCTGTTTACCCTGTTGGTGTGTTTGTTATATCTTATAAGTTATTAAAATGTTATAACTATACTACTTCGTTGGAGTGTTTGTACATATTTGCAATCTGATGACGAGCACAAGGAGGTTACTGTGCAATCGGAAAAATAACATAGACCAATTGCGCGCGATCTAGCCCTAGTTTGGTGACGTCGATGGTGGGTGCCAGCAGGCTTCCGTTTGTGCAGGATTTTGTCATGCTTATTGGGCGGGGTGGGCAGTAGGGCAGACATGTTTCGGTAGGCGAGAGTAATGGAGTCAGGCTACCTCGTGGCCGTCTCGACCGTGAGCCTGGCTCCTTCCCTTGGTTTCATATGTCCCACAAAAGGGCTAACTCCTAGCGTTACTTTAGTTTTTGTAAGGTCAAAAAGGATCCTACCAGTGCCTTTACTATTTTGTCGATTCCTATTCGTTCATCCTTCGTTAGTCGATTCATTCTGGTGGACTCTTTCTTTCTCATCTCATGGTCATCTAGCGTTATTGCCGACGTTGTGTTCAGTACAGGAGGCTCGGCCGGCGCGGAGGCCGTGAGGACCGAGGCCCCTGTACTGCTTTCGCTCGTGTTCGGGGGTTGTGGGTGTTGCACTACTGACTGGGAGGGTGCATATGGAGGGGGCATGTAAATGATCGGGGGTCCTAACAGTAATTCGTCATTCGTTCGCTGCTTGGAGGACAACTCAGGGTAGAGCAAAGAAGGGGTCCTAATAGCGTACTGGCCTGATGTTTCGGGCTCCTGTCTTAGTTTAGTTTCCCTTCTCTCCTTTATTTCTTCTTCTAACTTTCTAGCGGCAAGGTGGGCTGCCTTTCGTAATTCCTTTTCTGCTTTTACTTCTTCCCTCTTTTTCCGTTGCGTTGCTTCTTTGCGCCACATGCCGATACTGTCAAGCATAGTAGGCGTCGTCTTATTGCTACGCAGAGCCATTTCTAGCACTTCTATCTTATGGTCGTCGAAGGATCCCATCAGTGGCCACTGACTCTCGGGGTCCTTCTTTGTATATTTATGCCATAGCTTGGTATAAGCTACGGCGACTAGTCCATATTTAGTGAACATGTCCTTATTAGGGGTGCCCTCCAGTGGAGCCGGATGGTTCACCTCTAATAAGCGGTCCGGGCAGAACCAACTACCAATCAGTGGGGAGAAGATAGGCATGACGGGTTTCAACGGGGACAAAAGTCAGCACTACCTATCTTTTCACTGCTTGCAAAGACTAGACAGAATATCTCTATTCCTCGTTATTTGTAAGCAGAGAATACCTCCAAAGAACCAATATCGAACAACTAGTGTTCGGACAATCAATCAATCAATCAATGGGGAGATAAAGATAGGCACGACGGGTTACAACGGGGACAAAAGTCTGCGTTACCTACCCTTCACTATTTGCAAAGACTAGACAGAATATTTCTATTCTACGTTATTTGCAAACAGAGAATATCTCAAAAAGCACTATTCTTCAAAACAATCAATGTTCGGACAATCAATCAGTGGGGAGATAAAGATAGGCACGACGGGTTTCAACGGGGACAAAAGTCTGCGTTACCTACCCTTCACTGTCTGCAAAGGGAGAGAGAGAGAGAGTATTTCTACTCCTCCCCGTTTGTAGACAGCGAATATCTCAAAGAGAACAATCAATGAGCACAATCAATGAGCAATACTAGTATTCCAAAGCTTCAGACAATCAATCAATTATTTCACAATTTGTCGTGTATCACGACCTTACCCGGACCGCGTGGACAGTTTCTCGTCTTCCGCCTCCAGCGCCCGATCGTCCTCTACTCCTCGTATTTGCCGCGGCACTCCTGATGGTTCCCAGTCAGGACCGTAGATCACTCGAGAGAGGTCTGCTCGGAACCAGTGAAGTTCGGATGATCGGCTGCCAGACGAGGGTCTATTGGGCAGGAGCTCTCCCGATCGTTGCAGTCGTTCACTCTGTCGTCGGGACCTCTCCCACTGGATCCACGTGTCGCTGATGGGCCCCACGTTTGGGACGCCAATTGTTAAATGGTAGCGGCAGTTTCAGTCGATAACCTTTCAAGTATTTGCCCGGCGGTAATCGCCTCTCATACCACTCGATAATTTACCAATGAAAGAGGCAGGCGCCGGAGACTGGAAGGCAGGAAACAAAGTTTTATTCCGTCGGAGCAGAACACATCAGATCAGACAGCAAGGTATCGTCACGAGGTGCTCTAACTGCATCTCTGAGACCTGGTCTCTTATACACAGGTTTATTGCTTTATTACACATAGTACATTCTTGAGATTCCCTTGATGTATGAGAGAACATCCCCTGAAGCCCCGGCTCAGATCCGATCCCACACATAGCTACAGTAGAAGTTCCCACATTACCCGCAGTAGGAGATGGCTATCGCGCAACAGGGAATTCCGCCAATTCCCGGGGGTGTGTGCAACCGGCCGGGTCTCAGGGGGTAGGGGCTTTGATCTACTGTAATCCCTTTGATGTGGGGTGTTTCCCTTACAGTAGGGGCAATAAACTGCATCCGCAGGGCTAGGTGATGGCCTGGGACCAGTTCGGACAATGGGGCGCAGAGGAAGGGGGGTTATCAAAAGGAGAGGCATGACCATGTATGGGATGTCGGTCGGATGTGGTTCCGTAGCAGGGTCGCGCTGAAGGAGAGGGTTTATGGCCCGTATATGAGAGAGCGGGGGTGGCCGGCGCGCGGGGGATGTTCGCAGCGCCAGGGGAAAGCGCTGGCGATCGAGAATGAGCGGGGAGAGAGCGGGGTGCCTAAAATGGCGGCCGTGCATTCGTTGTGCGTGGCGCTGGGGAGAGGCAAGATGGCGCAGATAATGTTCAGTTTGCAAGCTAAATTTCCACAAACCAATCTCCTTGCTTCCCTACCCTACTAAAGATATGGAAAAAATAATCAAACAACTAAACAACAACCAACTACTCAATGACACCCAATCTGGGTTCAGGCAAAACCACAGTACTGAGACCATCCTCATTGCCACCACAGGCCACTTGTGAATGATTAGGGACAGTGGAGAACTCATCGTACTCAATTTATCTGCCGCCTTCGACACAGTCTCCCATCCTCATTCAACACCTCCATGAAGCCAGCATTTAAGGATTTGTCCTCCAATGGATCTGCTCCTTCCTCACTGGGTGCACCCAATCAGTCAGTCTGGCCACCTACACCTTGACTACCACCATCCTCAACTGTGGATCGTGAATCTTCACTCAGCGCCACGCTGTTCAATGCCTACCTGACACATGTCACTAACATCATCCGAACCCATGGTATCTAATTTGATGATGACACAAGTTCATCCATTCTCTATATGACAAATCATTCATCACCTGGACCAACTTCAGCATCTACATGTCTGAAGTCACCAGCTAGATGAAGACAAACTGTCTGTAACTCAATAAAGACAAACTTGAAGTGGTACTCTTTGGCAAGGACACCTCAATATGGAACTCCACCTGGTGGCCAGCCGATTCTGGGCCCACACCCTGCCCAACAAACCAAGCCAAGAACCTAGGAATTGTGCTGAATAGCCAACTGATGATGCTCTGTCAAGTCAATGAAGTAGCTTCTTCCTTCTACATCTCCACGTTCCTTAGAAAATTCTCCACATGGCACCTGATCAACACCCGCAGAACTGCCACCCCGGTGCTCATCACCAACAGACTGGATTAAAACAACACACTCTATTTTTAACATCACCATCCAACTCACCAGCTTATTCAGACCATATAAGATGTGGCAGCCAGACTCATTTTCAGGCTTCTACCCAAAACACACATCACCTCACACCTCAGAGACCACCACTGGCTCTCCGTTCATAAACATTCACTCTTCAAACTCCTCACAGACACATAGAAATCTTTGCACAACCTAGGCCTCCCCATCTCAATACACGCATCAATGTACACAGCTGGCCTCATGCTCACACACATCCTCTGCATATGCTAAGACAGAGCATCTTTCTCCTCACACGCACTTTAAGCCTGGAATGATCTCCCCTGTACATCAGGGCCACCTCCTCAGTCCTTGAAATCTGTCAGAAACCAAAAGACATGGCTCATTAGCTGGACTACAGCATGGACAGCACAGACCCCTTTTATTTTGCGCAATAATATTGTGCTCTCCACGTAAACATAACATAACTTAACATAAGTTATAATGTTCAACTTCAGAAGGAGGAGGGGAAAGGAGAGTTTAAATCCTGGCTCTTCAGTCAAGGAACATAGGAAGCTGATGTTTTAAGGCTGCTGATGCTGACCCCACAGCATGGTGAAGGCGTGGTCTGTGTAATGGAGAATAGCAGCCGTGCATCTACTCTCAGTTCATATTCATGCCTCCATTTCAGCGTCTACAGGAAGGGTGGGGATATGACATAGAAGTTAAATGTGCTTGTATCTTCTTTAGTTGCTTATGTTAGCAGGATAGTTTCAGGGGAACAACTTCCAATATGCTCATGACTGAAAAAAAAGCATTTAATGCTCCTGCTCACCAAATTAAAGCACACGATTGCCCCAACCCTAAATGCTACCTTACATCCCTGTCATAGTTCATCAGTAGTACCCTAATGCACAGTCATTAATGTAGGGTTGTAGCTGAGGGTCCTGATTATTGAGTGTGGAATACCATTATATCTTAATATCATAGCCATATTATCAATGGCAAAAGCTTAACAGGTAAGCATGTATAGATGTTCTATACCTCACTTCATACACATGTCACTTGACACTATATATCTTGTGAATGGTAAATCTATACTTCCCATATGCACTTACCATTAATTATTGATGTCCTTGATATGTTGGCCACAATATTAAGGTTTCATAGTATTCCTGTACTTTATAATCTATTCTGCAATCAGGCTGAAATGTGAACAATTTGAGTTGACTGTTGCCAGATGGGCGCCAGAAAGGCTCATTTCTCTTCATCTGTACTTTTTGTTCTCCAGCGAGAGGCAGTCCCAAAACATCACATAAAAACCTTCCTGATAACTGTCCTGTCAGCACTGCCCAGGGCCACATACTGAAGAGAACTTTTTTCTCAAATATTGTTATTGGTATTGAAAATCACATACATATATGGCATTTTAATTGGTCAGTGGTCAGTACAATATACACAATGTAAGGTACAGGCCCAAAATTGTTCTCCAGATCTATACAGAGACACATAAGCAACGCCTGCTGATTTCCCATTGTTCCAGAATGTAATGCAGGCATCTTTGGCTTCCTGAATCTAGTGAGAATGATTACAATACATGCAGAAGAAGAGAAACCAGCTCAATAATAACATAGGTGTGCAGCTAAAGGTCTATGCCAGAGGGGAGGGGAAGGAGAGGGAACATCCTGCACCCCCACGAGGGAGACAAGGGTCCCCAAGAGTCTAAGGAGAGAGCTAACCTCCTCAGAAAGAGACAAGGTGACATAGGTGCGGGAGATGAACTCCGGGGGGCGGGGGATGGCAGAGAGCCAAGGATCTAAGAGGTAGACGAGGGAAGGGGAGGACCGAGCAAGGTAGGCAGACCTCTGCTCTGGTGAAGAAACACCCTGCCAGGCGAGCGAACAGTCACTGCTGGTGGGAGGATGCAACACAGACCTTCGAGGATTCAAGGTGGTCTCTCATCAGACTTGGCTTCCACCACAGATAAGTAACACTCCAACTCAGGGGTTGTGGAAGGTCTGCTGAGGCCCCCTTCTAGCCTACACATTGTATCCAGTTCTGCCAGTATTCCTGTGCATGCAGCTGTGAGCCATAGCCATATAGGAGGAGCAAGGGAGGACTTCCACCTCGTAGCTATTCATCTTTTAGCTAGTATTAATGCCAGGTGTATGAATTGTGTGGAAGGTTTGCATTCAGTCGTACCTTCAGTAAGTACCAAAAGACAATGTGGTGCATCTTTCGTCAAGTGAGAACCCAGTGTCTCTGACTGGTGTGATAGTACCTCGTCCCAATATAGGCTCATAAATGGGCAGTCCTATACCATGTGTATGAAGTCAGCCATGGCAGTTGCACAGCAGGGGCATTATTTGTAAAGAAACAAGGGAACCCTGAGAGTCAGAAGGGAGCTAGGTTGTACATAACATTACAAGCGCTATTGGTCCATTCAAAAGGGTGATGAACAATGGAACACAGAACTGCAATACGACTTGCGTTGATTTTCTCCAAATGGAGGCTCAGTTCATTTATTCAATAAACAAAAATTTAAAACCATAAAGCAAGGAGATATAAAAATTATGTGGGCGGAGGTTTGGAAGTCAACAGATTTCCAGACCTCAGGCATTTATATACATAGTGACTTCAACATTGAATATACATTCAAACAGTCACAGTAGAAAAGGCATCTTATGCTCCACAGAAATTCCAATGAGCAAATTAGGAGTCCAGATATAAAAAGTCAACGACGTTTCGATCCCAAATTAAAATTGCGGGATCATCATCAGGACACAGACACATTTTTGCCTGAGAAATAGCCTGAAAAATACACTCTATACGAAATAATATGGGTGATTGCACTGGTGTGTGCTGATAGAGGTGCCATGGCCACCCGTTCGTGGGCTGGGATCCTGAAAGGGACTGATGATGGGGGACAACTCAATTGAGGAAGGAGTCATATTCATAGGATGGTGGAGTCTCAACTAACTCCACATGAAAAACCTCTGTATCAAATCCCCAATGGGAGTAAGAGAATTCCACTCACCGAGCGGGGCACGGTGACATCATCCAATGATGATTCATGCTGATCCGAGTGTCCCGAAATGGGAGCCCCCGGAAGGAGAGGGAAGAGATTCCAGTGTCCGGGTGGTGAATGCAGAAGTGAGTACTGGACCTACAGTGAGAGACAGCCGTGAACAGGCTGTGTTGCGCCTGATTCAAATTGCTAAAAGTGACAGTACATCAGTAGGGGCAGGCATCACCGGTCCGGCACCCAATACATCCACACTATCCGATGGGGCATAAGGTAGGTATGGCACATGTAATTAAAATGGGTGTCCTTAAGGCGGGCATTGGTGGACATGGTTCTCTCCATTCCCAAACACTACACCCACTACCCGTTTATTAAAGTAATGTCTAGCACCATCTCCCAGTGAATCCTGAGAGTCTGCAGTGGTCTGACACTATCCACATGCAGTAAATTATATAGGGTAGTGATGGCCCATCTGGCCTCCCGTGTGTGAGTAAGGTTTTTAACAATTGTGAAGTCTCTGGTTTATCGTGCATCCTGTTGCAGACCTTGTGTAGTTGCAGCATAAGGGCAGCGCTAATTTGTTAGAAGCCCATGGGATTCCGTAGTCGTCCTGTAAGCCCTCAATCATATATAGTACGTTGTCAGTGAAAAGATCTCGCCCTTTAGTTAGGCCTGCATCAGTCCACTGGATCACTCCCTGTTGAGGGCAGAGCATAGCACAACCAGGCATAGGGTGTACATGTATGGTGTTTGATAGTGTATACATCCCAAAAGGTTTAGTCACCTGGATAAGAATCATGCCTTTTCCCCTTTTTCCTCAGAGACCAGCAGCCACTGCTTCACTTCCTGGGAAGAAGCCCCCATGAACAACTGCTCCAGCTCCTACATATTAGACCCCTCCAACCAGCGTGTCGGCCTCAGTAGTTCGGCCTCTGCATAGTAGTTGTTATAATTAGGTGCCTCGAACCCACCCTCAGTTAATGGGGCATACAATATAGATACCGTCACTCAGCACCTCCTTTTCCCAACACCAATGAGATCAGCAATGAGCAGAGTACCTTAAACAACCCCTTAGACAATAGGATAGGGATGGCAGAAAAGAAATATAATAGTCACTGGGGAACTAACTATTGAGAGATGGCTAAGTGGCCCATGAGGGACAATGGCATTCCCAGCCAAAAGGGCGTGTAACTCCTCATCATGGTTAGTGCCCGTCCTACGTTACTGTCCACCATATCTTTTTCTGCATGGTATACCCTAATCCCCAGGTATTTGAAAGTGTCACAACTCCAGGGGAGGGGAGCTCTTGGGACATCTCTACTTTGTTCGTCATGGTCGTCATCAAGGGAAAGAGCTGGGATTTACCCCAATTCATTTTGAGACCTGACACAGCTCCGAAAAGGCATAAGACACCTATAAGGCGCGGAATGTTATCCGCAACATCAGAAAGTCATTGTCCGCATATAATGAAATCACATGCCACCGATCCTTGACCAGGAACCCCAAAACTGAAGTCATGGCCAAGAGAGCACAGGCCAAGGGCGAAGATGATCAGTGATAGGGGACAGCCCTGCTGTGTGCCCCACTCTATGCTGGATGGGGTTGATATAACCATGCCCATCTTCACCCTGGCCAAGTGTGCGTTATAGAGCACTGAGACCCAGGTGAGAAACCGCAGTTCCATTACAAGTCTGCAAAGGACCTTTTGTAAGTACGCCCATCGAAGGATGTCGAGCACCTTGTCTATGTCAAGTGAGTCGACCCAAAGTGCGGTTCCCGATGTTTTCTCCCCAATCCATCAACATGGAGAGGCGAGGGAGATTTAAAAAGGGTGTCCTCCCAGGTATGAAGCTGTTTTGATCATGGTTAATAAGAAGTTATATCATGGGTATCAATCTGTTAGCCAGCACCTTCCCCAGGATCTTATGGTCTGTGTTTAGTAAGGACAGAGGACAATAAGACCCCAGCAGCAAAGGATCCCTATCCGGTTTGGGGAGGACCACCAGTGCCGCCTGCTGCAGAGATTGGGGAGCATTCCTGTCAAGTACACCAGTTTGTAGACCTGGAGGAGTCGCAGGCTGAAGTGCGATGTGAAGACATCAAAGAAGTCCACTGACCAGCCACTCGCACCCAGGATCCTGCCTAGTGAAATTTTTTTAATTGCTAAGGAGATTTAATCCCCTGCAATTAGGGTGTCCAGTTCTGACTGATGTGTTGGCAGCATTTGGTTAAGATATAATGCATCAAGAAACTCTTGAATCACTGTGGAGTCATCTGCCATCTGTGCTGCATACAGCGTGCTATAATAAGTGCAGAAAGCGGATCGCCTCCTGGGAGTTGACTATAGTGCATATCTCATCCTGGATGACCATGATAGGCATTTGTGAGAAGTCTGAATAGAAAAGCCAGGCCAAAAGCCTGACTTCTTTATCCCCATCCACATGTTTCTTTGTCAGGGATTCACTGCAGTTCAGGGCATTCACGTCGCATATGGCAGTGGTGTGCTCAAGGCTCACCCACGCTAGTGGGATGCCAGCTGAACGATCTGCATGATGTAAGAGTTTGTGCATCCTGATCTCGTCCTCTAAGCAGCATAGTTCCCACCTCAATACCAGTTTAGATCCATACATCGTCTTGATGGCCAAACCCCAGAGAACCACCTTGAAGGCATCTCATTCAATCTTGTTATGTGCAGTTGTTTCCTCATTCTCTGCAAAATATATATGTCCAACTGCTCAGAGAGCGTTGTGTGAAACACCACATCTTGTAAGGCCTCCACATGTAGGTGCCATATTGGTATACAAAGTCGCATTTGCCTTCAGGAAAATGAGACTGCAGCGGGTTGTTTCACAATAAGGTTTGCCCCATATACTCTGACACCGAGACCATAGAGTGTGCTTTGGGTTACAGTAGACAAGGTCAATTCTAGTGTGGAGGTCAAGTAGACTGGAATAGTAGGAGTATTTCCTAGCTATTGGTTGTAGGCACGCACAGGCCTCCCTCACCTGATTTTTGGATGCCCACTGCTGTAGGTCTTTTGTAGGGAAATGGATTGCACACCCAGAACCGGTAGCTGGGAGTGATAAACCTGTACAGCAGGGACACTTTTATAATCGTGTCCCAAGTAGTATGAGCCAGTGCGTTAGTCAGTAAGAGAGGGGTTAGCTAATTAAATAAGGGTGCTTGGTTGGAGTTTGGTGTGTATATTAACCCTGGGCTTCGTGCTCCGCTCCGCCCACGGAGTGCACGTAGCGCTGCCTGCTTCGCCATTTACGAAGTAGGCGTAGCAGGCAGCGCTACGTACACACCGTAGCGAAGCAGAGCTGCCCGCCACCCGCCTCCTGCCTCCCGCCCGCCCTAATTTAAAAATAATTTAAAGAAGGGTAAAGGTAAATAAACCTCCGTACCTTGAGCGCGGCGTCCCAGGGCTCCCTCTTCTTGCTGACAGTAACTTATTCATGCAAATGCGCATGTGCGGACGCCCGCGCATGCGCATTTGTCGCGAGAAATGTGCATGCGCGGGCGTCCGCGCATGCGCATTTCGCGTGAAGAAGTTACCGTCAGAAAGAAGAGGGAGCCCCGGGACGCCGCGCTCAAGGTAAGGAGGTTTATATTTACTTTTAACCTTCTTTAAATTATTTTTAAATTAGGGCCGGCGGGAGGTGGGCGTCGCGTAGTGGGGCTACGCGGAGCGCGCAAGTGTGCGTAGATTTTGCCACACTACGCGCTGCTCCACGTAGCCCCACTACCCCCACTACGCCCAGGCCTGGTGTATATTCAAATTAGGAAGATGAGGAATCCATCTAATAATCCCTCCACAACATTCATCCCTTCCTGGTTGGTCTTAGTATGCAACACCAAGAGGGGTACCCTCTGGGCAAACCATGTCAAACACCCCTGGCATATCTGGGGTGTGCAGTTTCGAGCATTGTTCCTCATCAGCATCTGTGCAACCTCTCCATGGTCAGGGGAAAGAGATAAGTCTACTGTAGGAGGGCTATATGCACACCTCGTCTTCATAGGAAATGAGAGATGCAAAGGATCACTGACATAATATCGACAGACACTATATTGACCTAACATAATATCGGGACAAAAATACAATTACAGTGATATCGACAGACTATACTTATTTAAAAAAATACAAAAATATTGAGATCAAAATATCGTCATACACTTACATCGATATCAGTATTATAGAACAAAAAATATTGTTATAAGAAATATCGAAAATGTTTAACCCCTTGCATGCCCGCCCCTTTCCCCGCCCAGTGCCGCGCTTTGCATTAGCGGGCGGAGTTCATGACGAGCTGGACTCGTCATGGGCACAGCGCCACCGCAGCCCATGATGAGTCCAGCTCGTCATGGGCACTGAAGGGGTTAAAAAAGATACAGGGCATCAATAATATCAATGACTACAATATAGACACTAATAATATTGATAGAAAAATTATATTGACATGTTTAAAACATTTATAAACATACAAAACCTACTCTAAATAATATATAATTATTAATAAACACACACAACATACAAAAGAAATCAATTAAAACATGTTTTAAAGACATTTAAGAATATTACCATAAAATATGTTAAATACACACAATTCTGTACTATTTAAAACATTACACCAAAATATAAAGCACATATTATTAAAAATCGAAAACAACAAAATTCACATATAATATAATAAACCACTTAAAAATAAAAAAATGCAATAACTAAAACTTAATTAGCATTTTCCATATATGGAAACCAACCACAAAATCAATTAAAACAATAAATATTAATCAATGAAACACACACACTATTAAAATAAACCAATGAAATTAAAATAACAATTAATGATACACTATATAAATACACGAAAATTAAGCATTATTTTACACTTCAAACAAAAAAGAAAGAAAAAGGAGAAACTCTGCAGGATTGCTGTCAGAACACTGGACTACATTATAAAAAACTCTGTTTCCTGATCCACAAAGGGGTCGATTCCGATCTGAGTCGGGAATTGTGCCGCCTGACACGGATCCGGATTTAACTCCGACTGAAACGTATAAACTGCTTCCAAATGGCTGAGTACAATGCCATGCCTGTCTTTTACAAACGACTCGGTCATAATCAAAATTATGGCCGATTCCACAGGAAAATGACTCGGTCGTAAATTATTCCACATTTTCCTGCATTAACACGACGTGTGCGATACGTACACGAACCATGCCACATAGCCTTGCATTAACATGACGGGAGCGACTCGTACACGAACCATGCCATAAAGCCTCGCATTAACACGGCACGTGCAACTCGTACACAAACTATGCCACATAGCCTGGCATTAACACAACACGCGCGACTCGTACACAAACCATGCCACATAGCCTCACATTAACATGATGCGAGCGACTCATACACAAACCATGACACATAGCCTTGCATTAACACCACGCGAGCGACTCATACCCGAACCATACCACATAGCCCAGCTTGGTTGGAACAGACTCGGACAACACCAAGAACACAGGAACAAGCATCAGGTGTGGTCAAAAATAACTGCCATGAAATGAAATGTTCAAAATTCTCATCATAGAAACAGACAAAAGACTTCCAAAAAAAGCAATGTCATCTCAAAAAAATCATGGAATTTAAAGAATAAGACACACCTACTACTCCACCTATATAAAGGGACCAAACATTTCCTGTCACCATTTGCTAATCCAACAGACATGCTATCATACCACACCACTACACAGACAACTCATCCACCACACAAACTCCACACAACTAGCACCACACAATCACACCCTCACTCACACTTACTCACCTTCACCCACACATCCACCTACACCACCACCCATCACCGTGCCACCAAAGAAGAATCCAAAGTTCACACCAGATGAGCTGAAAGTCATGATAGATGAAATCCTCAGGGTGGAGCCCCGGTTATTTGGCAGCTTGGTCCAACAGACCATCCAGTCCCTGAGAACCAAGATGTGGGACCAAATTGTCAACAGAGTGACTGCTCAAGCATCTTCTATGCGCAAAAAGTCAGATATCCAGGCCCGTTACTATGATGTACGGAGGAGGGTCAAGAAGCTCATTGCCAAAGAAAATTTCCTGAGCCAGCGGACCGGCAGTGGCCCTCCTACCAAAACTGTGTATTTCACCTCCTGCGAGGAGAAAGCGTGGGACACCTTACCAGTGGAGGGGATAACTGGATTATCTGGACAAATTAGCCAATATTGACGGCAAATCCACAGTTACAGACATCACTGTCAAGGACACAGACATACAAATCACTGTCAGCAAGACAGAACAACATTAATTAACCTGCATGTGATGGGCATGCCTGTCTGTCCAAGAAAAGGTAATGCGAAGCAGCTGTAATATCTAACTTGCACCACACCCACCCCTCCCACAACCATCACACCTGTGACTATGCTGTCCCTGACAGTGAATGACAATGCATAGGCAAAATGGGTGACACTGTACTCTGGTGTGGGGATCACAAGGTCCTGTAGGCACTTGGGCACAATCAGACTTCAGGCAACACTGTCAGACAACTGAGCCTGTACCTTCCCATTCACTGGATATAACGCATAGTCCCAGGAGGACCAGTTGTGCCATGTTGGAGCATCATAATTTGCAGTGACTGCAAATACCATCATGCCTTGGCCTAAACACACCTCCTCAGGCAGAAGAAATTGCACACCTGTGACTAGGCAGTCTCTGAGAGGGAAAGGAAAAGTACAGGCAAGATGGCTACACAGGGGCTACATCTATGTAATTGTGAGTAGTCACAGCCAGTACTTGGGCTCTTCACACAAATACACACACCCATCCACCTTAACAGTACATATCCACACACAGACAGGGAAAGCACAGTCACAGGTGTGCTCACTGTGAAACCTGGGGAGGTGCTCGTAGGACATTACATGGTGTAAGTATCATTCAGAGCACATAACACTAACCACACAGAATGAAACAGACATCAAGGGCAATGTCCATCTGACTGTAAATGTAAGGTCCACAGCAAGATGGCTCACACTGTTGCATGTTGTCCTGTGCCCAAGGCATTTTTGTGAATTCTCATCCAACAACAACATCATGCAGCTGTGTCAGCATCCTTGCCACTACACACCCCTCACTTTCATTGATATCCTATCAATGAGGAGTAAGCTTGTCTGTTTTGGAAGAGAGGTACAAGTCACCGCTGCATAACTCAAGCACCTAACACACTGTACATCACAGCACTGACCATGAAAAAGCAAGTCATCACCCTTTGTTAAGCCATCTGTCCATGTAGGACAAGTAGTATGTACATGATGTGATCATGCGCAAAGCTAAACTGCAACAAAATAGTACCACAGGAAGATATTCAAATGTGTGCAATGTGATGCGATATATCAAAACAAATATGTATTTTCACATAGCATACATTTCAAAAGCATGCAATTACAACACGGGCCAAACAACTACCATGTATTCACATTGCAGTACACAATGCCAAACATCACAAACATTTGCAGTAGGGTCAAGGCCGGAATACGTATTGATACAACTCACCATTACAACTCCAGTGTGCGCAACAGTGGCGAATGACTATAGGTATCAAATAGTACCATTCACAATGTTTGTGCATCAATTACTGCAGGTCAATGTAATGACTTGTGTTGCGATGTACTGCCATGTAACAATGTGGTCGTTGATACAAACGCCACGCTACCACATGAGTTGTGACGCATGTGATGTAATTGCTGTTTCACATCAACACATCAAAAGAAAAACATAGTAATTGCTGACAGATACAGGAGAGTGGGTGTGTATGTGTCCACAGCAATGTGATTGGTGTAAACATGCACAAAACGCAAGCACGCATGCACAAATCTAGGTAAACATCTGAATAGGAATAGTACATTTGTCATTGTAAATACACAGATGTATGACATAACAATACACCGGTATCATGAACAGGGTGTCACTTGACAGTCAATGTCTATGTACAGTTAAGGTAACAAAACATGCACATACATGTACAGAGCTGTACATGCTCTGAAAATCACATCTTCACTAAGTCACAATGTAACATGAACAAATAGTCCAGTGTCTGTGTCAATTGATGAGTACAAATTGTTGAAAAATTCCACTCACTGTACTACATCTCTCATTTCCGTGTATGATACGTTGCCATTTGTAAATACAATGCTAACAACATGTCTCTCCTCTACACACAGGGGATCCTGATGTGAGTCCAGATACTCAACAAGAATCTGAGGCCCAGGCTACGGTTGACACTGAGACCTCCAGTGTGTCTGTCTCGACGTCCTCCTCTGAAGATTACGAACAACCTGGCATCTCCGATGTGGGTCAGCATGCAGCACCAGCACCAGTAACAACAGCAGCCCCAGCAACCACTCATGCAACATCTGTGAGCATCCAGATGCCCAGGACCCACACAGACACACCAAGACCACCAAACCCTGGAAGAACATCAACAAAGGCCACCCCGGAGTTAGCAGGCAACATCACCCCTGACAACAATGAAGGAGGTCCTGTCCTGACTGTGCGCGCTATGTCAGGTTCTGTTCGTGCCGGTAGGGTTAGGGGTGGTGTGAGGGTGCGTGGTGAGAGGACATTACCACCAGCTGGTGCTGATGATGGAGAGGACCCACAGCTGACTCACATCTTTCATGTGTATCGAGAATGCACTGGAGACTTTGTCCAGGTTGTTGGGATCCTCAAGGAAATCAAACAGCAGCAGGCTGGCCATTTTGACCGGATGAACCAACATATGGAACGTATCGAGTTCAACTGTTCAAAAATAGATGACCTCACTGCAGTGTCTACATGCCCCCACCTTCCTGTGTGCCCCCTACATCTGTTGCCTCAACATCTGCAACTGCCACAGAGAGGGCTGAGGGGACTGGTGATGAGCCCCTTCAATGCAGCAGCCTGCAACTGAGGGACCCCTCCTCCGAAGAAGAGGGGACGTCCTTGGAAGAGGGACAAGAGGCAGTGATGGCCATGTATCCTCCCAGGAAGGAGAGAAATGCAACCAATATCCTCCTCTGTGTGCAAAGCATACACTCTGTTCACAGTCACTGGACTCCCCCACATGGGTTGGAGGGTCCAATCTGGACAATATTCTAAAATGACTGTGGACTTTGCTCTGAGACTACTCATCTATCACAACATACCAACTCATATGTGAACTTTGGATTACTAATTTGTACAGTACTTACCATTGTAACATTCATCTATGCACTTCAATAAATTCATATTCACACAATACGTGAATCATTTGTCAATTCTGGAATGTCCAGTCAATCGGACTGATGATCAGTATCACATGGAATTGTCAACAAATGGACAGCAGAAGTTTAGCTACCGTCTACAAATAAAAATGTAACATGACCCATATGAGGGATAAACACGACAAGGTAAACACAACACACCTAGTACCTGCCACATATATTCATTGCTTCTACTGTTGTGAGATTGGACCATTGAACTTCACAAACACTAATAATTGTCTCATGGAATTAACATCAGGGCATATATACAGGTTAGACATTAATGTTGGATGTGCGGAAACAGACAAGGCACACCTCTATGTGGCTCACAGGTGTATTGCACAGCCACAAGCAGTTGCCTACAACACAAGCCAGAAAAGATGACAGTGTCAATGACCACGTTGAACCAAAATAATCTGGAAAAGGAAATTACAGAACAGTGTGTGTATCATTGATTCATGATCCAAATGAATTTGCAATATTGCAACTGCATTGTGTATCTCCAAGCTCACACGTATCCACACAACAGTCAAAGGAGCCTGTGAAGGAGAGACATAGAACAGTCTTGAATACAATGTCCAGTTTGAGACATCAGCAAAAAGTGTTACGCAATTATTCAAAGTAAAATCTCTACAACAGCTAGGAGTAATGTTAATACTGTACTGGTGACCATCATGACTCAATATACACTGTCCAAAAGCAATGATTATGTCAAGTTGCATGCACTCACACTCACACTTATCTAAACATAGCCTGCAACATACACATATCATGTTAAGGCATAATCAAAGAATACTTACACTCATGTAAAACAGTTGTTAATGAGCTGTCTCCTAACATCCTCCATCCTCCTCCTCCACCTCCTCCTCACTGGCAACGTGCCCCAGGCCAGTATCCTCCCCTGCTGGAGGCAGTTGGTCCCCAACTTCTTGGATGAGAGGTAGCCCCTTCCTCACTGCCCGGTTGTGTAGCATGCAACATACTATGATGATTTAGCACACCTTTTGTGGTGCACATTGGAGAGCTCCTCCGGTCCTGTCCAGACAGTGAAATCTTGTATTTAGCAAGCCAAATGTTCACTCTATCACTCGCCTGGTCTACTCATGTGCCTCATTGTACCGTACATCAGCAGGGGTCACAGGGTTCCTCAGTGGTGTCAGCAACCACGGCATGTTGGGGTATCCAGAGTCTCCTACATTTAACACATGAGACAAATCAGTTGGTGCAAAGTAGGCTACAACTTGACATACAGGTTACACACACCAGAAACAGACAACTTCACTCCCCAACAAGCCATGCACGCTCATTTTGCAACTGCACCATCCTCTGTGGGATCCAACTATTCCTCATTATGTGTGCATCGTGGGCTGATCCAGGGAAACGCACACATGTGATATGATCATGTCGGCCAGACATACCATCAGGGCATTGATGGAATGAAAGTGTTTCCGATTTCTGTATGTCTGTTCATTGGCCTGTGGTGCTATCAAAGCCACATGTGTCCCATCTATTGAGCCTATGACATTTGGCATGTGTCCCAATGCATAAAAGTCAGCTTTAATCCCTGGAAATATGTAGATGTATGTAACACCCATCACATGTTTTGAAGGTACAGAGATATGGATCATGTCTTTCAAAGGAGCGGGAACACAAGTTACAGACATCTTGTCACCATGCACTGCACCTTCATGGAGTGGACAATCTCATGCTGATATGTCAGACATACACGTACAATAACATACACATCATCAACAGGAAGTGTAACACATATGCATCTTCTCAATGCCTACATGAAAATCAGTGTCCCAAAGACACAACACCTACTCACATGACTAATACAAGATGATGACTCTGTCTGAATATTGTGACAACATCAGCAAGTCAGTGTCGGTGTAGTACAAGACTCAGATAGTGTGCATACACTCCAAATTTTATCACACTATGGTTTTTTCGACACATATCCAGAAAATGCAGTGAATGTGTGTGGAAGTGACCTGGGTTGACACAATGACCCCCTGGGACTGTGTCCAAGCATAGGAGGGTGATCTGTGAAGTGGTCACTCACAGTTGCAATGTACCACACAAACAATGCATTTGGTGCACATAAGCTTTGCCCATCATGGGAGTGTGTGCAGTCAGGTTCCATGTCCATTCTGACATGTGGTTCATAACATCCAGACAGGTCCTTCAGAATGACATGAACATTTGTCTTACTGTCTGACATGATGAGTGAACATTGTAGTGTGCCAGAGCCACAGCCTGCCGAGGCGGACGCATCGAGTGGGTCTTCTATACAATGGCGTTGGACGCGGGTGAGTATAGCATGGAAGCGTGAGCCACAACCAGGCTGAGACGGATGCATTGAGTGTGTCTTCAATACAATGGCGTTGGACGCCGGTGAGTACAGCATGGACGCGTGAGCCACAGCCAGGCAGAGGCAGACCCATAGATTGGGTGTTCAATACAATGGTGTTGGATGCAGGTGAGTACAGCATGGACGTGTGAGCCACAACCAGGCCGAGGCAGACGCATCAAGTGTGTCCTCAATACAATGGCCTTGGATGCGGGTGAGTATAGCATGGACGCGTGAGCCACAGCCAGGCCAAGGCCGACGCATTTAGTGTGTCTTCAATACAATGGCTTTGGATGCCAGTGAGTATAGCATGGTCGCGTGAGCCACAGCCAGGCAGAGGCAGACGCATTGAGTGGGTCTTCAATACAATGGCGTTGGACGCGGGTGAGTATAGCATGGACGCGTAAACCACAGCCAGGCCAAGGCAGACACATCGAGTGTGTCTTCAATACAATGGCGTTGGACGGAGGTGAGTATAGCATGGACGTGTGAGCCACAGCCAGGCCGAGGCGGATGCATCAAGTGTGTCTTCAATACAATGGCGTTGGACACGGGTGTGTATATCATGGACACGTGAGCCACAGCCAGGCAGAGGCGGATGCATTCATTGGCTGTTGGTCGTCATGCCGACAGACGCGTATTTTGCATCGTGCACGAATCCCGTGCTGAAAAATTCGGTTGAATTTAGACACAAATGTATCAACGTCTATGTTGTGATGATGAGCAGATTCTGAACGTCGTGGTGGGCGTGTACGATGCGTGCAATGTGAGGATTGGACTAATTCATACAATGCAAACTACTATTGCTTTGGTGGCATGTTACAGAGTCCGGCTCTGCTGCAGAGATATAAGTCAGTATGTTCCCAAGATTATTCACTTGCCTGCACTACATGCTACTTGACTGCACTTCTACATCTCTCTGCTTCTGTCTCAGAATCCTATTGGAGTCACCATGGCACGTACTGTGGAGAGGGCCCCTACATTTACTGAAGAGGAGAACCAGTCCCCTCCCACAGTACAGCAAGCTATATGGCAAACCAGGGGCGGCAGGTGAGTGTTGATTACACTGCATGTACAAAATTGAATGTCAAATAACTGTCCCTCGAGCACTGAGATCCCAAGGGCATGCATGCAGGGATATTTGAGAAAGTCTTACAGTGTGTAGACATCTATGCACAGGAAAGTTAAAGTGAGTTAGTAGTGTGTGTTGTGGATCAGACTTCCCTGCACTGTTCTCTTGTTTCGCAGGGAAGTATTCACACAGGACAACTGCCCATGATGATACTTGTCTTACCTCTAGACATGAAATGCCAATCTAACCATTACTAATATGTCCATGTGTGTGGTGCTTAGGATGTACCAGATGGAGTAATGGTGTATCTCCATGTCATCCTTCCAGGTCAACGCCCATCAGAAGGCATAGATTTGACTGACCATCAACCATGCTGTGAGTTCGGTGGGGGTCTACCATCGCCGCCACCGCCACTGCCAGAAGAGGTGGCAGGACCTCCGTGGCTGGATCCGGAAGATCGCAAGGATTCAGCTGAAGCTGTCACCTCCTCTCAAGAGGGGTGGACGACGGAGACTGACGCCCCACATGTGAGGATTCTGGCAGTGGTCGTCCCTGACCTTGATGGGCAGTTGAAGGTCAGACATCAGCAAGAAGGGGGTGAGTACATGCAATATCTTTGCACTAGGTATGTAGTGCTTGTTTCCTTCCCTCCCTCAGCCCCCATTATCATATGACGGCCAGGTGTGTCTCCCTGTCTGTGACATGTGTCACTTAGGATCTGTGTATGTGCAGTACACCAAGGTTATTGTGATCAGCACCATTTCCAAAAGTTGTATAGAGTTTACCAACATGAGTGCTGTAATAGTCTGACATGTGTCCGCACATTGCCTGTAATATGATCAGTGCTCTGTGTGTACAATACATAGAGCTTTGAAGAGGCAGATCTAGAGAAACACTGGTGTTTGAGAGATATGCTACACATCCGTGCAGCAGGTGAGACCACTGTTGCAATGGATAATTGTCTAAAAGGGTGTAGTCACCTGTATGTTGCTCCGTGTACTCCCACATTTGACACGGCCCAAGGACCAGCATGCCAACTGAGCCCAAATGAGGAACTGTCAGAAGACAGGTACTTGATACATGTAATCTGGACAGACAGCACATTCTTGTAATCTGGCTAAAATAACCAGGACGGAACATGTGTGTCTCTTCCCTTGACTCTGCTTGATGTTGGCTTTGACATTTATGCCCAGGCAGCATAACTTCAATCCTAGTTACTATGAAAGAGGTCCTGTGGACAGATGTGTTCATTAATGTAGTCCAATGCCAAAGTAGCCCAACGTGACCTTGTCAGAGTCTTGGACTTGGGTGTTGCACAAAGGAGATATGTAAACTTGAGCACTACAGATGTGGAGTGGAAGGGGATTTCATGTTTGTGACACAGTGCTGACTTAATCATTGTGATTCACTGGCCAGCTAACAATTGTCAGTACAGACTGTTTATGCAGACATGCGAGTGGCACAGTATGCCACATTGATAGATTGTAAAAATGCACTATTTGAACCGGTCTGTTGTCCTGCATTCAGACCATTATTGCATTGATGTTCATGACATGTGCCCACATTGATGTTTGGTGATGTCGGTATCTTAGACATGCCAACTTTGATTTCACTCCATCCCATTTGCTGTGTCACTTCCAGGCTCCAGCGGGTGGCCAGAACTAAAAGCCCCAGAACCCCCCGTACCGACATCCTCGTGCCCGGAGGCGCTGTATTTAAATGAGTACGGGCTCCCACAGCGCGGGAAACGCCGCCAGTCGCCCAGCAGTTGCAGCTCCAGTGGGTGGCCAGAACTCAAATACCAAGAACCCACGTGCTTCTCCTCAGCGCGTACCGACATCCTCACACCTGGAGGCGCTGTATTTAAACAATTGCGGGCTCCCGCAGCGTGGGAAACGCCACCAGTCGCCCAGCAGTTGCAGCTCCAGCGGGTGGCCAGAACTAAAAGCCCCAGAACCCACCGTGCTTCTCCTCAGCGCGTACCGACATCCTCGTGCCCGGAGGCGCTGTATTTAAACGAGTGCGGGCTCCCGCAGCGCCCGGGCCAAGGGCGTGCCCGTCCTGCGCCCATCAACGCCAGGAAGAGGCAGGGCAGGGCACCCCCTTATGCTGTTTATTCACCACCTGAAGGAACTACGTGATACTAAATAAGGTACTGTGCTGATCCGTGCTGTGCACCATTCTTTTAAGGGAAACTTCACTCTAAAGACATTTAAACACTGATACTTGGGACAAACTGGTCTGCACCCCTGTTTTGCTGTTAAATATTGCTTCCCAGCCCTTAATTGCTTCCCATAGCGCTTTATTAGTCTACTGGTAGAGTAACCATGGGCAAAAGGAAAGTCATGGAAGGTTCGGGGGGGCAAACGGAGCACCTAGTGGGGTGGGTAAGGTGAAAAAGGCAAGGAAAATCGCTAAGCATAGTGCCAATAATTGTGTGATGACAGAATTGAGACCCTAATCACATAATGTGAAGGGATTCTAGTAGCTGAGTTGCCAGTGGCCACTGGTGTTGCAAAATCTCCATCAGGGAGTGGCCAGGGGCAACTCCACCGAACTACAATACCGTCAATGTTTCAGAAACCTTCCCACAGCCGTGCCTCATCTAGTAGTGAGGCCGACCATACTATGTTAGGGCAGGGGGAAATTGCTTTCACACAGTATTAGAATAATCAACTAACTAGAGACTCTGTAACCAATTTAGAGCTTTCTGTTATTATCTGTTCTAACCATTTTGCGGCGCTGGCAGAGGCTCCTGATCTTCTGGAGGATCCAGCGCATCAATGCCACATTTTATGCCCTAACACCACCGAAAGCTCGTCTGAGCCAGCAGGGACTGGCGCTTCAGTACCTGAAGATCCTATGCCGATTGTCAGCGCGCTTAGGTTAGAAATAGGTGCGATGAGGGTGTTGATTGAGGAGCTAGTGGCAGTAGTTAAATTAATAACTCCGAGGGGCATGTTACATCAGCCGGTTGTTAGTAGCACCTCCATATTGCATATACAAATGTACAAAAAGAACGATCTATTGTACATAATGGCTCTCTCTCCTCCCCTAAACCATTTGCTACCCAGGTCACTAAGACACCCCATTACCAACAGATGGCTTTCTCTCAAGTCTCTGCACTCACTGGCCAGGCAACACATCTGGCTCTACAATCTATCACAAAAAACTCCAGACCTCCTAATATACTAGTAGATCCCTATCAGCATTCTAAAGATTATTTAGAAAAATCCTTGAATTACCCCCCAGTACAGATGTGTACAGTCTACATGGTCAATGTTCCCAAGCTTAAATCATGTGATGACCATGAAAACGAAGACGCCTTAAAAAATAAGGCTATACACTGGATTGGTCATGTCAGGGGCTGTTGATTGCTGATACGGGATGATATAGCCAGGGCGCGGAGATGCATACATCATAACCGATCCCTCGACCATATTGAACTCACTCTGACAAAGCCCAATTTGGCAGCAAATTTGTTAGCACTAGAATATCGGACTTGCCCTCCAGGGTTTTCAGCTATCCAATTTAGAAGCTCCCCAATAATTACTGACACCGGGGCACAGAGCAAAGTAGCTGAGCCGAGTGTCGAGGGTGGGACCACATTAGATGCCAACGATTGACTGAGAGTAGCCCCTGTTTCATATCCAGAGCTAAAGGAGGCCTGTCATAATAGCAACCCAAGAACCCTCTGCACACACCTCTCAATTGTCCCTGGCCAATTACCGACAAACTTACTGGCCGCAATATTGACGAACTGATGGACCAGCTTATTGTATCAAATACGGGCATAGATAGGGCAACCCATTTTGCTCGATTTGCTTTACCATTGCAACCTCTAGTAATATCCTCACGAGAGGTAGCTCCCGCGACTCCACATCTTCAGCTCAAGATTATTTCCTGGAATGTTGCTGGACTTAGCAGTAAACTGTTATTACCCGATTGGAACAAGCTAATAGAAGGCCAAGACATCTGCCTCTTCCAGGAAACTTGGAGCCTAGTCCCCCTCTATAAATCTGGCTACACTTGCTTTTTCTTGCCAGCTGTCTCCCTAGGGAGAGGCCGCCCTTCAGGAGGCCTGATTGTCTGGGTTAATATTGCTCTGGGTTGTAGAATTATCGAACGCGACTGTGCAAACCCTGATATAATGAGGCTCACTATTACTGGGAAAAAAGAAGCCATATCTCTTGAGCTGTTTAATGGATATGTAAGGGGGACGAAAGGGGATGCCTCCTCACCTATTGTTTCATCCTTGTTTCATCCTTGGAGCAAGAGCTGTCTAGTTGCCACCCTGACTCGCATCTTATGATAGCGGGAGATCTTAACTGCACGTTTGAGCCCCTTAGCTCGGGGGATATGCTGGGGCTGGAGGAAGATGATTCTAGATGGGGTATTCCCCCCTAAGCATTTCCCCTATCAAAAGATGGTCACGGGTTGCAATACAGTTAAACACACTTGTCCTGGAATTGGGGTTAAGGGCTACAAATGGCAGAACACCATCAGACCCTGAAGAGGCTTGTACGTACAACAGAATTAGCTGCCCATTTTGCATTGATTATATTTTAATCAATGTAAGGTTGTGGAGAAGTACAATTGATATGGAAGTTGTCCCCACTATCGACAGCGACCATAATCCCCTGTTTTATGACCATGATGGCCCTTTTGACATTCTGCTCTGCCCCCGAGGCACTTAATAACTTGGTGACCAAGGAAGTAGTCCCCCCAAATAGCAGAAGACATCTTAAGTGGCCTAAAGTAGCTGTAAACTAACTAAAATGGCTGGAATCAATCGAGTACTGGCTGACAACTTAACAGACTTACAAGAAGCATCCCTTAACTCTGATGTCCCAGAGAAAGCTTTTGACATCTACATGAGAACTGTAGAACAGATGGGATCTTTTTTCAAGACAACTGCTGGCCATAGAACTGTAAAAGCATGCCCAAAAAGCAGCCAGGCCTGGCTTTTAAAAACCTGTAGACAAAAAAGGAAAGCTCTAGCTATCAAAAGTAAAAATATTCCTTGCGTCCAATGTGCCAGGAAGGAGTACAAAGTGACGTTGCAACACCCAAAATTAAAATGGGAAGAATCACATTGGCAGAACTTAAAAGATGCTAGTTTAGCAAATAATGACTATTTATTCTGGAATCTTGTTAGGGGGGCCAATAGGAAAGATCCAGATTTAATCCCCAACCATATATCCAGCCAAGACTGGTTTGATTACTTTAGTAAAATATACGCTGGGACAGATATAACACATCAGGGAGGATCTTGTGTCCAGCCAATCCTCTGCCTAATCCCTAACATTGATGACCATTTCAGCCTAAATGAAGTAGAAGGAGCAATCAAAAAAATTGTACTATCAAAAGCTCCTGGACCGGATGGTCTTCCAGAGGACTTACTGCGAGCCGCAGTGATTGGGCGAAATACATCATGCTTCTAATTAATTCTATTTCCAAAGGATGCCCCATACCAGAGTCGTGGAAGGGAGCCGAAGTGGTGCCTATTTTTAAGAAGGGGGCTAGGGAGAACCCTGTCAACTACCGAGTTTGATTGATGCTATTCAAAAAGTAGTTGGTAGGGTATTGCTGCAGAGAATCCACTCCTGGGCTGAGGATGAGAACATTCTTTCCCAATATCAGGCGGGTTTTAGGACCAGAACTGGAACAATGGATCAGGTGTTTAGGCTGCTCCTTATCTATTGGAAGGTGGTCGTGATAGGTGGAGGCAGTCTCTACCTTGCCTTCATCGATCTAAAGACTGCCTTTGATCTGGTTCCCCTGGAGCAACTATGGAAAGTCTTGGGCGAGGTGGGTATGCCTGTGTTTATGCTGAATCTGCTTGTCTGATTGCACGAGGACAATTATGCCCAAGTGAGATGGGGGGTCACAAGAACAAATAACCGACAGAATACCAGTGAATAGAGACGTACGCCAGGGCTGTGTCATGGTGCCCACCCTGTTCTCCCTATAGATTTTTTCAGGAAACTCCATCTGACGCCCCGGCCCTGGCAGGAGACAGGGTACCCACACTCCTCTTCGCCGATGACACCTTGTTGATTTCTAAGACCCCGGTCTGGCTGCAGAAGTTTTTAGACAGGTTCCATCTCTTTTGCTCCTTAAGGGGGTTGATTATTAACGCTACAAAGACTAAATTAATGACATTCAACCCCTATAAGCCCTTTAGGTACATTTTCTCTCTGGGTGGAATACCTGTGGAAAGAGTTAGTACTTTTGAATATTTGGGCATCCAACTTTCTGATACAATGCAATGGAATCCCCACATTAACAAGATGCTTTTAAACCATAGGCGTGTGGCTGGGGCAATAGGCAGGGAACATCGTCGCTCATTTAGCAGACCTGTTGCCCCAGCGCTCACGATTTATGCTGCAAAGGCAGTTAGTTCTGCCCTTTATGGTACGGAACTGTGGGGGTTTAACAATGTGCAGTTTGGAACATAAGTTCTTGAGAGAGTTTGTGAGCCTTCCCCGAAATGTTCCACTTAAACCTTTGATGAGTGACACAGGAAGACGCTCCTTTAAAGATATTGCTAGATCAAGGCCGCTGCTTTATTGGGCAAACTGCTGAACTCGCCAACTACGCTGCCGCACTGAAAGAAGTAATTGGTCTAGACTGCAATCACAGGGATAGTTGGCTTAATAATATCAAGAAACTTGTGCTCGCATTAGGATTCAGAAATTCTTGGAAAGGTCAGAACCCACCCAGTAAAGATGAACTTAAAAAAGCATACTGGCTTTGGGTTGACACGCAGGAACTCAGTAACCCAAATCTAGGTAGGATGGCAGATGAGTTTTATCAGTTTAAACAACGCATATTTTTAGAGCCGTACCTAGATTTTATTAAAATCCCAAGAGATAGGGCACTTTACATACAGTTTAGGGTCGGTTCCTTTTTAGTACGTGAGCTTACTGCAAAATGGAGTCCTCCGCGCCAGACAATCGCAGATTGCCCTTGCTGTGAGGCACCAAAAGAGAGCGTGGCCCACCTTATGTTTGCATGTCCAGTATACTCAAGGGCCAGATCAAAGTGGCTCAAACCAATTTGCAGACAGCTGGGCACCACAGCTCATATTACTGCCCTGCGGATCTTGAAGTCAGACCCTATAGCTCTCTTTGTATGTGGTGTGGCAAAGTACCTCGGCTGTATCTGGCTTATTAGATCCAAGTTCATGCGTAGGGAGGTGTAAAAAGCAAATGTGAATGTATCTCCATATGTTGGTTTCCTCCTTTTCTTATCTTTTAAAATGATATCAAGTAGCTGCATAAGAAGTATCTTTTTTTTACTCTAATTTATTAACAGGATGATTAATTTTTTGTATATTATCCCTGATCTAATGTATATACTTGTTTTTACTACTATTTTTATGATAACTTTTATCTTTTATTCTTGGTTTGTATGAATGAAATTGCTTTTATGATACTTGTTATCAAAATAAAGCTATTTGAATGACTGACTGATTTAAAGGAATGTGTTGTGGATGCCTGCTTTTTTGCCTGATGCCCCTGAGTGTCATGTGATGGGGTTTTTGTTTTGCGCTCATGTGTGCATGTTTTGGGTTGTGGTGATGGTGTCTTTTGTCTGGTACACTTAGAGTGCTGCTGCTGTGTGCTGCGTTTGGATGACTGGGTGCCTGAGGGCTCTGGCATGTGTGTACTCTCATCAGGTGGTGCCACTGGCAGGGTGGTTGCTGAAGGGACAGGAGCTGGACTGGGAGCTTGCGACTGCTGAATGGCTGCCATCACTGTAGGGGACAAAGACTGAACAGTTCGGTGAAGGCCACCCACGTTGGAATGAATTCCCTCCATGAACGCAACAACCTGTGCCAACTTGTTGCCATAATACTGGGGGCATTCAGGAGAGCAGTCTGACCCACACACAGCTGGCGCAAAACGTCTACCACCTCCACACTGAGGGCAGCAGGGGAGACAGGGCCAGGGGCAGAGGTTCAAGGAGGAGGAGACTCTACCCTTCCTAGGGCTGCATGCATGGACAGCACTTGAATGAGCATCCAGGAGGGTGGGCACTGGATGAGGTGTGGCGGAAGAAGATGCAGATCTTGAACTTCCTATGCCTGCCAACACTGAGGAGTCACCGCTGGAGTTGGAAGATGTGGAGGTTGGTGTTTCTGGGCAGGAATCATCCGGGGCACTCCTGTCCCCTCCGAGGCACTGGTCCCCCCAGTGTCACTGAACTCCTGTGTAGCAGTCATGCCAGTAGCTTCCCTAATGGTGTTGGGCCCCTGTCCTTCCCCGCCCTCAGTTGATGGTGCAAGAGACAGAGACATAGGTTCAGTATAGTGCCATACTCACAAACATCATATGCAAGCAAAGCACCAAACTTTAAAATGAGACTCCTATGTTGAACTCCTCCATGTACTTTCAGCATATGCTACATTTATGCAATCATCAGATGATACATGGAAACATGCATACTTGATAATAATCCTCCATGTTGCGTTGACACAGCCAAATAGCTGGGTCTGTGCCTCCCTGTAACCACACATACAATTGTCTGTATGCATACCTACGTGCCTGTAGTTAAGACAGCTATACATGTTGTCTCAATCACATATGGAGTCTCTTTAAGGGAACACCACAGATACAAAGTCCAATATGTCCTTTTGTAAGGGCTACCAGCTCCTGATATCCACCATGTTGGGCTTCGAAGCACAACCACAGTTGTCCATTGTTGTCAGCTGTGTAGATGTAACAATTCATCTGTTGTGCACAGCACACGTCTATGAATGCACACTAACATGATTCTCACTGCTGTTGACTGCCAGTTGATGTCTATGACATTCACACTGCAGCATATGTCACAAGGCCACATCTTATCTGTCAATGAAGTGCCAATGAGTACCACTGCACAATGTAGTCACAAACACAAAGCACTATAGCATGAGAATGGGAAGTTAATGCAAGGCCTTCATAGGTTTTGACATGTCACATACCAACATGTCCACAAGTCCCTGACAGTCCCTCATTGATCCAAGGCAGGATTGTGTCAGCTGTTGATGATGAAGTTGGTGAACTCTATAAGGACAGCTAATGTGTGACAATACCTAGGGTCTGGCATATGGCATCCCTATGTTGTGCTGACTGATGACATTGAGGACACATCAATGTGCCAATGTCATTCGCTGATTAAAAGCATTAGCCACACCTTCACCATGCACAGATGCACAAGGACACCCCTCCACAATGCACACATACTGAGGACAGACATTCCATAGTGCCTAAACAATTTCACAATAGCCAGAAATCTAACCATCCCAGTCATGTTGCCATGTGCACAAATGACAAAGGTAAATTAGCCAATGCATCACTGCAATCATCACCATCTACCCTTTCAGCACCTGTGTGCACTTGCTGTCACTATAACAGGTAATTCCATCATGTCATGCCATGCAGCTGATATTGGGCTAACATACTTTTAAATGGTGCTGTCCTCTCTATCATTATGGAAAAAGGGACCCATGGGACAGGTGTGTCCCTTACTAACTCACTGCTCCCCGAGTCCACATCTGTGCATGTCTGTAGCCACTAAAACATCATCACATGAGCACACTATTGAGCTAGCCTCACAGCGCACACAAGCACGACAAGTGTCCTGGGCTACCCACTTCACACAATTAATTATCCTGTGTAGGGGGTCTCAGTACAGACAACATTCATACAATGTGAGTTCAAAAGATTTCAAGATGATTAAATGTGACAAGGTTCATGGGCTGTTGACACATGAGAAACAAAATGTCGTACAAATGCAGAACAGCTGCACTCAACACAGAGGCCACTTAGAAGCCATTGCATCACACTAGAGACATCACAGAGCTCAGCACTGGCTCAGGGTTGGGATTCATGCAGTCACTCACAAGCAAAGTAACGCTTTGCAAAATACTCACCCCCAACTTGCTGCTGATGGGTCCTCAAGCGACCATCCAGATCTGGCTGTGTCACTGCTAGGATGCGGTGGGCCAGTAGTGGTATCATGCTCCTGCGCGCCAACCTTGCACTTTGAGGGAGCACCCCCAGTGTCATCTCTGTCACTTTTTGCTCAGCCGGCAGATGTCATCCAACCTCTTGTGGCAGTGTGTATGCTGTCGGTTGGATACACCCAGAGATCGCACCTTGCATGCAATGGCCCTCCATATGTCCTTACGCTTATGGACCTTAAGCTGCAGGCATGGGAGACAGGAAGAGGAAGTTTCTGTGACACTGTGTTGTGTACCACTATGTGTTAGTACAGGAGCATGAAAATACATATCACAGTAATACATCAATGGAGAGCATAGCCCATACAGCATGACACATTGTACACTTGGATCAAATGATATCATAGCAATGTATACATGTATGGTGATGGACACACTACAAGGTCCTACTCATACACATGCAGAGTGCCAGCACAGAAACCAATGTAAAAATGGCCCTCAACTGTGATGCACTATGGGAGTGAGCATGACATACAATACACTGGAAATTATGTGTAGTGGTCAGACTTACTGTGTCTTACACTACACATCCTTCTATGTCCCTGACCATTGCATGGCTACATGTGTCATGGTGGTCACATTTAGGGCCATGATCTTATATTCTCTCACTCTTCTCACAAGGTGGAGTCCTGTCTTGTGCAATCCTGAGGCCTAAGATAGCTCATTGAGAAATAGGGTGGTGGACAACACATATGTTCCACTCAGTCCTTTTAGTGATGGGTCGTTGTAACATTGGGCAGTTTCTGTGCAGGCCAGAGGGCCTCACACTGAGGATAAACGTGGGCCATTACATAAATCACATATATGTACAATATAAATGGAGAAACAGTACCTACACATGCGAGACTCAACACATCATGGAATAAATAGAAGGATGACATGTCCACCTCACATTTATCTGATGTGTCATAGGGGAATTACCACCAAGAGTGTTACACACAGACATTGTACTCTTGTTCATAATGGACACAACTCCATAGGGTCAATTTGAAAACTGTTCACACATTAATCAGTACCCTCTGGCCAAAATACATCTGTAATGTCACAAATTAGCATATGAACACTTAATGGACTAGGACATCACATAGCACAGGGAATGTGTGCTCAGACTTTGAATGTCTCAAACCAGCAGTGTAAATGAATAACTGCCAAACCACAGTATGCCATTCCCATCCTTCAATGCAGTCAGGGATCTTTGGAAAAAATGCTACAACCTATTGACATAAAGTCAGCATACTAGGCAGTCTGTCACACATTTACATTACCCAGTCTCAGAACAACATGTGTTTGTTTTGGCTTAAGAAGAGCTGTACACGTGTCCATGTTGCCATCCTCCCCACATACTCAAATGCAATTTGTAATAGTCCATGTATGGAGCATGCTATAGGCAAAATATTGATGCATGCACATTGGCTTGCACTCACAGGCACATACTACTGCACAGTAACATCATTAAGCCTGGGTGTAGTGGGCGTAGTGGGGCTACATGTAGCAGCACGTAGTGTGGCAAAATCTACGCACACTTGCGTGCTCCGCGTAGCCCTACTACGCGCCGCCCGCCTCCCACCCGCCCTAATTTTAAAATAATTTAAAGAAGGTTAAAAGTAAATATAAACCTCCTTACCTTCAGCATTGCGTCCCGGGGCTCCCTCTTCTTTCTGATGGTAACTTCTTCACGCAAATGCGCATGCGCGGACGTCCGCGCAAGCGCATTTGCATAAAGAAGTTACCGTCCACAAGACGAGGGAGCCCCGGGACGCCGCGCTGAAGGTAAGGTGGTTTATTTACCTTTAACCTTCTTTAAATTATTTTAAAATTAGGGCGGGCGGGAGGCGGGAGGCGGGTGGCGGGCAGCTCTGCTTTGCTACGGTGTGTGCGTAGCGCTGCATGCTACGCCTACTTTGTAAACGGCGAAGCAGGCAGCGCTACGTGCACTCCGTGGGCGAAGCGGAGCACGACGCCCAGGGTTAATTATCATGTGAGCATTCTGAGCACTCTCAAACTTTTACTCAGACACTTACCAATACATCTGGAGCACCATATAGCCTCCCATACTATGAAAGGACCTCGTCCACCAGGACCTCCAGCTCCTCTGTGGTGAAGGGACGGACCCTGATGTTCTCTGTTCTTGCCATCTATGGGTCCAGAATACAGGAACGGCAGCAGTTGGTGGTGACGAATGGCAGGCAGCAGTGTCTGAATGCAAGTGACATGTGTGGCTCTCTCACAGACATTTATAGGCCCCTGGGGTTGTTTCAGTGGTACTCTGCTGATGCAATTGGTCTGTCTGGTTTGCATATTCAATGACCGGGACCGCGTAGACCAAATTTATTGCACTACCACGATAGCAGTTCCCATTGGCTGCAATGGCATTGACATAGGTGGTGTCACACCGCGGGCCAGGTGCTCTTTACCGCAATCCTGCATCTTTCAATTGTATACAATGACCAGGACCGCGGTAGCGGAGCACCCCTACTGCGAATTTAAACAATGGATTGCATTACCTAGATGGCGGTTCACATTGGCTGCAATGGCATTGGCATTGGCAGTGTAATACCGCGGGGGCCCGGTGGTCTCTACCGCAATCCTGCATCTTTCAATTGTATCCAATGACCAGTACCGCAGTAGCGGAGCACGCCTACCGTGAGTTTCAAAGATGTATTACACTACCACAATGGCGGTTCCCATTGGCTGCAATGGCATTGCCATTGGCGGTCTCACACCACAGAAGCCAGGTGGTCTCTATCGCAATCTTGCATCTTCCAATTGTATCCAATGACCGGGACTGCGGTGGCGGAGCACGCCTAACACAAGTTTAAAAAATGTATTGCACTACTGTGATGGTGGAGCACTTCTACCACACCTATGACCACATTGTGCTATTACATTGCCACTTGACAATTTCCAGCACAGATCACAATGCATTTAGACTATCATGTTGCACCTGGTTGTAAAGTGAAATGAGAGTGTGACATTTAACTCAATGATAGCCACACATGTCATGTCAGTATACAAGAGTACATGCATTGGCATGTACTTCCTCACATGACAAATATGATAATTGGGTGCATGTACACAGATTTGATGTGCAATGGAGTCTCATATTTGCGAACATGTCAATGTGTAAAATGGCTACTCAACCCACAGTAATGATGGACTGACCACATAATGTGCCTATATCACTGTGTACATTGCTGTATTTATTTTGGTAGTTGATCAGTTTACACGCACTGTGCTCATTGTGTAAAAGTGTTGTGCTCAGTGAGACAAAAGCACGAAGGCGTTGCAGGTACAGCAGCTATGTAGAAGTCAGCATTGTTACTGTTTGCAACATGTGCTGTGTCACCAACACCCAGGGCTGGTGACACAAGATGTAGGAGTGCACCAATTACCATTCACATAGTCTGAATCTGATTTGGAAGTAGTCAGTATTTACATACTGACTACATGTACGACTACATGAGATCAAGGTGTCTCTGCATGTGACTTGTAAATGAACCTGTTGCTACAGTCCTGTCAATGTTGGCGCTGTGCTAGTCAATATGTAAGATGTTTGACAACTCTCATTGGTGAATTTAATTTGCATGTGTCCTCTTTCATATTATGTATGAGATTGCCAAATGTGCATTGGCCTTTCCCAGTGCTGATGAACATGGAGGATGAGGACATCATAAGGAAATTCCGTCTGAATCGCCCTACCCTTCAAGAGCTATGTGCTTAGTTGGAGCCCCATCTGAGGCCTCACAGAACCTATCCGACAGCTTTGATGTCAACAGTTAAGGTGATGGCCGCCCTTCATTTCTTTGCCACTGGTTCGTTTCAGTACATAGTGGCCATTGCCAGTGGGATGACTCAACCTATGTTCAGCATGATGTCCTGTCTGCAATGTTGACCTACAGGGACTGCAACATCTACTTTCCAGGGAGACATGAATTGGCAAATGTGAAGGGTGATTTTTATGATCTTGGACACATACCTAATGTAGATGAAGACATTGACTGCATACACATTGGCCTAGTTCCACCACAGGCACGTGAGCACATCTACCATAACAGGAAGCATTTCCATTCCATCAATGTGCAAGTGGTATGCCAAGCAGATATGATTATCTCTCATGTCTGTGCCGAAATTCCTGGTTCAGCACATGACTCCTACATACTGCGTAACAGCATCATCCCACAATTGATGGCAAATCTGTTTATATTACAAGATTGGTCTGTGTATCTCACACCTAGGTGACTCTGCGTATCCCAATCGGCCTTGGTTGCTGAGCCGACTGAGGAATCCAAGGACCCCGGGTGAAGTCTGCTACAATGATGCCCATGGGAGGACATGTCGTATAGTGGAGAGTGCTTTTGGGCTTCTGAAGTCTAGATTCAGGTGTCTGGACAAGAGCGGTGGTGCACTACTCTACTCTCCCTAAAAGGTGTGTCAGATCATAGTTGCATGCTGCATGCTCCACAACCTGGCCTAGCCCAAAGAGATCCCCCTGCTCCTGGACAATGACGAGCAGCAGATCCCCCTGCTGCAAATCCACCCATGCCCAGTGATGATGATAGTGGAGAAGAGGAAGGCGTTGACCTGTGTCAACAGTTCATCAACAACTACTTCTCTTGAGTGTAAGTGACATTGTACAACAGTGACATTGTCTGTTGGCTTTGATGGTAGTGGCAAGGCATAGATGACCTTTTGGCTGTTGGCTGTTGTTGGGTCACTGTTAATGGCTGATGTGTGTGGCACAGTGTATTGTTTTCTATGTACCTCATGTCTATTTTTATGGTGTTGGTCACTGTTATGTGTGATGCATTTTGTACGTTGTTGACTAGTGGTGTGTTTTTGCTGTAATGGCATCAACTGACAAGTAAATGCCATTCTCTTGTGTCTTTCTGAGTTCCTTTACCCTATCAATGCCTCATCACAATCAGAGTTTGTGGTATATTGGAATCTGAGTTGACATTGTACATACTGTAATAAACATGGAACTGACACAAAGGCATAGGTGTGTAAAGATGGTTTATTTTCAATATGTTTTTCACCATATTGATGTAATCACACAGTCCAACAAACTCCTGCCATCAACATGGCAATGTGGGTTAGGATAATTTACAAGGGCAACACAAGTGCCATCATGGCTGGCTCAGCGACTTGGCTGGGTGCTTTGCCACATGATCCTCCCATGGTGTTTCCAGGACGTCCCCTCCTGCGTTTGGCAGGGGGCCTCTGCTGCAGTCTCAGCAGTGTCTGATGAGTCATTTTCTTGCAGCTCACCCCTCTCTGTGGCTGCAGCTGATGTGGCGGGTGTATAAGCCAGCTGCCCACTGGAGGGGGGTTGAGCCGTCATTTGAGCCGCATGTCTGTCCCTCAAACACCTACAAGCTAGCCCATGAGATTCACAAGTTGACCCATATGTGTATCCATGGACCTCAGCAGCAGGCGGGGATCACGTACTTCTTCAACAACCTGGCCCATCTGTCCCTGGTTCTGTTTATATGCATCAAGGACTCTTGCAATGGTGGCCGGTGCTTCTGTCTCAGTGTCTTCCTGTGATTGTCCCCCAGTTGGTCCCCCACCTGCCCTGCTGACACAGACCTGTGGCGTTGGGACTCGACGCACCTGCACACTCTCTCTGGCATCCTGGGATTGTGTGGTGTTGTAGTTAACCACTGTGGCAGGGAGTGTTGCAGGCAGCAGTGGTGATGGTGGAGGTGGCTGCCACACTGGTTGTTGCAGCATGGGTCAGCACTGTGGTTGTTGCTGTGGTTATGGTGGTAGTGGTGGTGGTGGAGACAATGAGGCCCTGAGACGTAGTACATATTGGCAGTCCTGAGGGGCCAGGTTGTTGCTCCTCAGCCGAGAAACGTAGATAATCTGCATCAGAGAGTTCACTCTCCAGAGGGGGAGGGGAAACAGACTCCGCTGGTTGTTGGGGTTTTCAGCAGCAGTTGCTTATGGATCTCCTGTTGAACAGAGGTTAGATTGTCAGTTAACTGCACTCCACAAGCTTGGTGTCAGACTTGTGGATGTTACATTTGATACACCAAACATTTTACAATTGCAATCACTTGGCATGGCTGAAAGATGATGTACATCATGACATGATGTTAAGGTACATACATTACTTGTCATTAGTGTGACATGCAAATTGCAACCATGTGCCGCGTACAGAAGGTGTGTTTACAAGGACATGTGATCATCTACCAACTTGGTGCACATCAACTTTTGATAATGCGTACAATTTTTTTGCTCTTCATTGAATCAGTTTCAGCTATGCAAAAATTAGCCATTGTAATATTTTGAATGCTCTTTCATATCATGTACTTTGATTTGTTCAACAGATTGACTGTGCATGTTTTGTGTTCATTTGGGCCGTCATGCTCTGACACCATGGCACTTACACATTGCATTCTTTACTGTGCATGGTTGGGACCTGAATTTACTTCACTTGTGACTTGGTGAGTCAAAGTGTAATTTCTGTGACAGTTACATGCGCTTAGCTGGCTTCACACTGGATGTAACTTTTGAACATATGACGAGTTGGCTGAGATGTGAGGGATGGTGTTGTCATATGGCTCCATGCATTTTGAGAAGGATGACAGGGTGCATGCACTGACTACCTACCTGTTAGGTAACACAGTGGAAGAAAATGGCTGCCACATGTTTGTGAGTGTGGGGAGAGCTCCATATTGCTCAGCTGTGGGACAAGGGTGCCTGGTGGGAGTTGTAGTGCTGGCTGCCTATCCACAAACGCCCCTCCCTGTTGAGAAGGCTTCCTCCCTGTGAAGTGGAACAGAGGAAGGGAAGAGGTTACACATGGCTCTTGGTTGAGGGAGTGTTCCATCCAGCTCAGGGGTGAGACAAGAGAGCATGAGAAGGCTACCTACCTGTCATTTATTTTGATGAGAGCAATGGAATGGCTGCCACATGGTTGTGGGTGTGGGGAGAGCTCCATCTTGCTCGGCTGTGGGAAAAGGGTGCCTTTTAGGAGTTGTAGTGCTGGCTACCTATCCACATGCCCCCTCCCTGTTAAGATGGCTACCTACCTGTAAGTTTGATGAGCACAATGAAATGGCTGCTACATGATTGTTGGTGTGGTGTGTGTTTCATCTTGCTCAGCTGTGGGACAAGGAGGCCTGGTGGGAGTTGTAGTGCTGGCTGCCTAGCTACAGACCCCCTCCCTGTTGAGAAGGCTTCTTCCCTGTGAAGAGGAGCAGAGGAAGGGAATAGGTTACACCTGGCTCTTGGGTGGGGGTAGTGTTCCATCCAGCTCAGGGGTGAGACAAGAAAGCATGAGAAGGCTACCTACTGTAAAATGGACAAATCTCAAATGATGAGGAAACAGGCATTGATGAAGATATCAAGTTTAATCCAAGATAAAGGATTTCTCCATCCAGCGAGTCAGCATAACATCAACAGCTCAAGAGAACAATCAAACTACTGACTACATTTTGCTACCATGGTGCCTCTCAAATATAAACACCATTGAAAAGGAAATGTCTCAATACCACACACCTTCCCCCTTTACAAACATGAGAAAAGAAAGAAAGAAACAATGACAAGATTACAATACACTGCAAGTTGAAGAAACAAAACTGAGAACATTAACATCTAACTTAAAAATATTTCTACATCCAAACCTCCTTGTTTCTTTTTATTTTTCTCCATCCAACTTTACTTGTTTCTTTTTCTGCTCAAGGTCTTTAAAAAGTGACGGTTGCTTCCCAATTCATTTTTGTCTCTGTAGAAGAGGATCTGTGGAAGAAGAATCACATCCATTGTGGACAACCGAGTCCTTTTACAACACAATAAGCCTGTTGAGGTTCCAAATGCGTGAATCATCTGTCTTAATGGCATTGGTCAAAATTTGTATTACTTTATGTGGTTTCTGAAAAATACCAGACCCTCTTCTCCCAAAGGGAGCCTTGCTAATTATCCAATCCCCAACTTTCACAGAAGTAACTTTTACCGATTTCCTATTATCAAAATTATTCTTACGAGCATTGATCTTCTGAGTTTCTTTGACTCTCCATCCACCATCAGACAACAACATACCATTTTTGGATTCTACACTATTCGTCCAAAGAGCTGCAACTACAGTGTTGGGATATCTTCCCCTAAACAACTCAAATGGTGTCCTTCCTGTGATGGCATGTGGCGAACCCTATAAACCTCAACTTTTTTACATATTTCTTCCTTCCAATATAGGTTATTCTGCTTGGACATAGCAATGGTTTCTTTTAATACGTGGTTAAAGCTTTCTACCATTCCGTGTGTCTCAGGATGATACACGGAACAACTCTTATGTTTGATAGCACATTTTCCTAGGAATTCATCCATTTCTTTAGAGACTAGTTGTGTCCCATTATCAGTTAGTAGAACCCTAGGTAACCCCTCTCTTCCAAAACCCTCCTTTAAAAATGATATCACATGTCCTGTTTCAATTCCCCTAGTTATTTTAATTTCCGTCCACCTTGAATACATATCAATGACAACTAAAACATATACTTCATATCCATTACGTTGAATAGGACCCATTATGTCAAGAGCTACTTCCTCCCATGATTTCTTTGGGCGGTCTCTGACAACCATGGGCTGTACTTTTGGTTTCACAGTATTCTCACTCAACACACATGAAAGACATCCTCTCACCAACCGTTCAACATGTAAAACCATACCAGGCCACCAGTAGGTCAATCTGAGTCTCTCTTTACCTTTAATTTTGATGAGAGCAATGAAATGGCTGCCACATGGTTGTGGGTATGGGGAGTGTTCCATCTTGCTCAGCTGTGGGAGAAGGGTGACTGGTGGGAGTTGTAGTGATGGCTGCCTACCCACATACCCCCCTCCCTGTGCAGATGGCTACCTACCTGTAGGTTTGACGAGAACAATGAAATGGCCGCCAAATGTTTGTGGGTGTGGGGAGTGCTCCATCTTGCTCAGCTGTGGGACAAGGGTGCCTGGTGGGAGTTGTAATGCTGGCTGCCTATCCACAAACCCCCCTCCCTGTTGAGAAGGCTTCCGCCCTGTGAAGTGGAGCAGAGGAAGGAATAGGTTACACATGGCTCTTGGGTGGGGGGAGTGTTCCATCAAGCTCAGGGGTGAGACAAGAGAGCATGAGAAGGCTACCTACCTGTAATTTTGAGGAGAGCAATGAAATGGCTGCGACATGGTTGTGGGGAGTGCTCCATCTTGCTCAGCTGTGAGACAAGGGGGCCTGGTGGGAGTTGTAGTCCTGCCTTCCTAACCAAATACCCCCTCCCTGTTAAGATGGCTACCTACCTGTAAGTTTGAGGAGAGCAATAAAATGGCTGCCAGATAGTTGTAGGGAGGGCTCCATCTTGCTCAGCTGTGGGACAATGGTGCCTGGTGGGAGTTATAGTGATGGCTGCCTACCCACATACCCCCCTCCCTGTGAAGATGGCTACCTACCTGTAGGTTTGACGAGAACAATGAAATGGCCGCCACATGTTTGTGGGTGTGGGGAGTGCTCCATATTGCTCAGCTGTGGGACAACGGTGCCTGGTGGGAGTTGTAGTGCTGGTTGCCTATCCACAAACCCCCCTCCCTGTTGAGAAGGCTTCCTCCCTGTGAAGTGGAGCAGAGGAACGGAATAGGTTACACATGGCTCTTGGGTAGGGGGAGTGTTCCATCCAGCTCAGGGGTGGGACAAAAGAGCATGAGAAGGCAACCTACCTGTAATATTGAGGAGAGCAATGAAATGACTGCTACATGGTTGTAGGTGTTGGGAGTGCTCCATCTTGCTAAGCTGTGGGGCAAGGGAGGGAGTTGTAGTTCTGGCTGCCTATCCACAAACCCACTCCCTGTTAAGAAGGCTACCTACCTATGTGTTTGATGAGAACAATGAAATGGCTGCCACACGGTTGTGGGGAGTGCTCCATCTTGCTCACCTGTGGGACAAGCGGGCCTGGTGGGAGTTGTAGTGCTGGCTGCCTGTACACATGCCCCCATGTAAATATTGCTAGCTACATATGGGGTGATTCAGAGGAAGGGGATGTAAGATCTGTGAGACATGTGTTGGGAAGAGTGTGTTGTAAGTAAGTGCATTGAGGTCTAGGAAGTGTAGCTTTCTAGTTGTGCAAGACAGTACATAGCAGTGTAATGGGAGACATTTGTTGGTACTTACCAGCCTCCACTCCCCCGGGTATTCCTGTGAGACTCTCTGGATGCAGTATGGCAAGCATCTTCTCCTCCCATTCAGTGAATGTCAGTGGTGGAATAGGAAGGCCACCGTCAGTCCTCTGAGCCAGCTCATGGTTCTTGTTGGCACGCTCTTTCATCCTGCTCTTAAGGCCATGCCACCTCCTCTTAATGTCATGCAGGGTGAGCAGGGTGGTCCCTACTGCATTGACTTTGTTGACTATCCTTTCCCACATTTGAATTTTTCTTGCTACTGGTGTCTGTTGGACCATGCTTCCAAACAAATGTGGTTCTACTCTGATTATCTCATCTACCATGACTGACATCTCATTGTCTGTGAGTTTTGGCATTTTTTTCTGTGCCATGATGTGTTATGTGCAAATGGGTGAACAATGCCAGTGGGAAGGTGTTGGTGGAAATGTGTGAGGTGTGTGTTGGTATGGGTGGGTGTGGTGGTGTGATGTGTGATGATTTGCCTCTCCTTTGTGCTGTGGTTTTTGGCCCTTCACTAGAAGTGTGCAAAGGATACTGGGCAGGGAAGGGGTTTCTTTTACACTCAGCTATGTGGGTGTGTCCAAATGGGGTATTAATGTGAGGGATGTTTTCTGGGTTGACCTGGGATTTGTAATTTTTTTTAGGCCATGTGGATGTGTCATTGGGGTGTGTGAAATGTTTTTGGAGCCTGCGCAAAACAATAAGCCACACTTGGTAGCCTTGTTGTGTGGTTGCTTTCGACCGCCATTCCTCTTTCTGCACAACCGCAACGGTCTGAATGCAATGATCCTTCCGCCAGCTCTGCCATTCATCTTTCCCACGACCGCGGAGGTCGGAAACAACTGATCGCTCCGCTGGCTCTGCAATCTTATCCTAATTTTACTTGTGGTCATTCAGCTGGTGTATCGGCATTTTTGGTTCGTGCTGCAGCTTTACCGTCCACCATGGTCTGATTTACTGATTTTCCGGACGTTCCCGGTGGAGTTTTGTGAAATCCGTCTGCCGCGGTGGGATTTTCCGAGCAGTGCATCCTAATTTGACAGCCGTTTTTTCCGCAGTACATGCAGACTTTTTTTCTGCAACCACAGTGGTCCAAGTGCTTTTCCGTCCGTCATCATAATCGACCCCTAAGTACTGAATATGTAACAAATAGCTCCTTTGCATATCAAATTAAAAAACTTATAGCACTGGCATACGTCCCAGTTACTGACGTAGCTGAATACTACAATTACTATTTGAAAGCACATACTACCAACAAAATGAACAGAAACTAAGGTGCCCATTGCAATGGCGGTGGCGACTGTTACGACATCGTAACGAGAATTACCCCTACCATATTATGATGGTGGTGGGTATAGCGGGGGATGAAAAGCCCGTCCGCCGCTTTTCTGCCGGTCGGCAATTGTTCTGATTGCCGGCCAGGCGGTGCTGGGCCAGTAATATGGTGGTGGGGTCTAGCAGTCACCGCCAGCCATTTTATGATATGGGTGGTATACAGGTCCATCCATGGAGGCTATGCCGCCATGGAAGGGCTGGCGGGGATTGGCTTTGGCTGCACTGCTCTCAATGTTAAAATGTCATGCAGTGCAGGGAAATGCAGTGGGGTACCATGTGTACCCCCTCAGTGCAGCAAAACCTCCCATCAAGACAAGGGGGGCCCTCAACGGGCAGGGAAGGGGTTTCTTTTACACTCAGCTATGTGGGTGTGTCTAAATGGGGTATTAATGTGAGGGATGTTTTCTGGGTTGACCTGGGATTTGTAATTTTTTTTAGGCCATGTGGATGTGTCATTGGGGTGTGTGAAATGTTTTTGGAGCCTGCGCAGAACAATAAGCCACACTTGGTAGCCTTGTTGTGTGGTTGCTTTCGACCGCCATTCCTCTTTCTGCACAACCGCAACGGTCTGAATGCAATGATCCTTCCGCCAGCTCTGCCATTCATCTTTCCAACGACCGCGGAGGTCGGAAACAACTGATCGCTCCGCTGGCTCTGCAATCTTATCCTAATTTTACTTGTGGTCATTCAGCTGGTGTATCGGCATTTTTGGTTCGTGCTGCAGCTTTACCGTCCACCATGGTCTGATTTACTGATTTTCCGGACGTTCCCGGTGGAGTTTTGTGAAATCCGTCTGCCGCGGTGGGATTTTCCGAGCAGTGCATCCTAATTTGACAGCCGTTTTTTCCGCAGTACATGCAGACTTTTTTTCTGCAACCACAGTGGTCCAAGTGCTTTTCCGTCCGTCATCATAATCGACCCCTAAGTACTGAATATGTAACAAATAGCTCCTTTGCATATCAAATTAAAAAACTTATAGCACTGGCATACGTCCCAGTTACTGACGTAGCTGAATACTACAATTACTATTTGAAAGCACATACTACCAACAAAATGAACAGAAACTAAGGTGCCCATTGCAATGGCGGTGGCGACCGTTACGACATCGTAACGAGAATTACCCCTACCATATTATGATGGTGGTGGGTATAGCGGGGGATGAAAAGCCCGTCCGCCGCTTTTCTGCCGGTCGGCAATCGTTCTGATTGCCGGCCAGGCTGTGCTGGGCCAGTAATATGGTGGTGGGGTCTAGCAGTCACCGCCAGCCATTTTATGATGTGGGTGGTATACAGGACCATCCATGGAGGCTATGCCGCCATGGAAGGGCTGGCGGGGATTGGCTTTGGCTGCACTGCTCTCAATGTTAAAATGTCATGCAGTGCAGGGAAATGCAGTGGGGTACCATGTGTACCCCCTCAGTGCAGCAAAACCTCCCATCAAGACAAGGGGGGCCCTCAACGGGCCCCCAAACCCAATCCCCGCCATCCTTTCTATGGCGGTTTCCTCGCCATGGAAAGGCTGGCTGAGGCCAGCATTGTGATCTGGCGGACGGTGCCTGCTAGGCACTGCCATCATTCATCTCCATCTGTCCGCTCCACCAGGCAAACGTAACGGTTGCCTGTGGTGGAAGTTTGGCAGGTGGTTTTTGCACCTGCCACGCTTGCGGAACGATTCCTCTGGCCACCGTAATGTGGTGGGGGACATTGCCAGTCAGATGGTGGAGGGCCCACCACCAGACGGCTGGCGGTGGCGGGCCTTCGGCCATCCTAATGAGCTCCTATGTTTTCAAGAATATTATATATGAAAGTATACATGTATACAAAATATATATTTGAAAAATAAAGACTGTATTTTTTTCTCTATGTCTAACAATACATATTAAATATACTTTTAATAAATTAAAATGTTACTTATTTTCATGAATACATGTTTGGGAAAAAAAATGGCAATAAAAAAATTACATGTTTTATCATTTAAAAAAAAAAAAAAAATTGTATATGTAATAAAAGATGGATGATACATCAATGTACTTTGTAAAATAATGTATTTTATAAATATTTATAATGATGTAGTTTTTTATTAATACAAGCTATATTATTATGTTTTAACATTCCCACTGCACACTACATTAATTCTCACAAATTACAAAACTGTAAACATATATATTTTACTATTCCTAATCCAACTTCTATTAACTCTGGGAAGGTGCTGGACACTAAACATATGTTATTTACTATTCCAATTCCAATTAATATTAAATCAGGAAAGGTGCTGGACACTAAACATATATAATTTAATATTCTCACTCCAAACTATATTAACTCTGGGAAGGTGCTGGACACTAAACATATATAATATACTATTCCCACTCCAATTAATATTAAATCTGGGAAGGTGCTGGACACTAAACATATACAATTCAATATTCCCACTCCAATTAATATTAAATCAGGGAAGGTGCTGGACAACAAACATATATAACTTACCATTCCCACTCCAAACTATATTAACTCTGGGAAGGTGCTGGACACTAAACATACATAATATACTATTCCCACTCCAAACTATATTATCTCTGGGAAGGTGCTGGACACTAAACATATATAATTTACTATCCCCACTCCAAGCTATATTAACTCTGGGAAGGTGCTGGACACTAAACATGTATAATTTTCTATTCCCGCTCCGAACTATAGCAACTCTTGGAAGTAGCTGGGCACTAAATAGATATAATTTACTATTCCCATTCCAATTATTATTAAACCAGAGAAGGTGCTGGACACGAAACATATATATTTTACTATTCCCACTCCAAACTATATTAACTCTGGGAAGGTGCTGGACACTAAACATATATAGTTTACTATTTCTACTCCAATTAATATTAAATCAGGGAAAGTGCTGGACACTAAACATATAAAGGGGCCGATTCCAATCCTGGAAAAAGGCTGTACGTATCGTTGTACGGAGCATTTTCTCCGTACAACTCGTACCCTGTAAACGTTCCTTACAACCTAGGAAGCACGATTCGTACAGAAAGCCTCTTTCCGTACGAATTGTACAAAAGACCGTACGGGTAATAAAAAACAACAATTTGGATCCGGTACAGCCTGTACGCGACGTCCAGACGTATTTAAGCAGCGGTTTCCAGCCCAGTAAGTACGAATCGTCCCTACGGCACACCGTTCGGCTCTTTTCTTACGGGAGCCAAAAACAGCCGTAAAAGCAGAGTCCTACAAACGGAGCCCCGGTACGCGACGTACACGCCATGAACGCCCATGCGTTGTGTATGTACGGTGCATACCCCAACATTGCGTAGGTACGGTTCGTGCATACGCGATGTTGTTGTAAGGTGCGTACATATGCAATGTTGTTGTAAGGTGCGTACATATGCATGGGGGGGCCTGTACGACTCATACCCCTGTATGACTTGTACCCCGGGAACAACTTTTCCTGGGATATGAGTTGTACAAAGTTCGCTTCGTAGCGGGTAAAGTCATTCCCTGTGTACTGGACGTTTTCCGTACAATTCGTAAATCGGAAAGCCGATCTGGATCGTACTTGTACGGTCGGACTGTATTTTTACGATTCGTACGGAAAAGTGTCCGGGTCTGTCTCGTACAACTTTTCCCATTCCGATTCGTACGGATCGGGCCGATCCGTATGTATTTTTCCCGTACGAATCGTACTTCACGGATCGGACGGGGCTTGTACGATTCGTACGGAAAAAATTACGGATACGAGTCGTACAAAAAAAAATAAATACAGGATCGGAATCGACCCCAAAACGTACTATTCCCACTCCAATTCCAATTAAATCATGGAATGTGTTGGACACTAAACATATATAATTTACTATACCCACCCCAAACTATATCAACTCTGGGAAGGTGCTGGACACTAAACATATATAATTTACTATTCCTACTCCAATTAATATTACATCAGGGAAAGTGCTGGACACTAAACATATATAATTTACTATACCCACTCCAAACTATATTAACTCTGGGAAGGTGCTGGACACTAAACATATATAATTTACTATTCCTACTCCAATTAATATTAAATCAGGGAAAGTGCTGGACACTAAACATTTAGGGGCCGATTCCGATCCGTGTCGGAAGGGCACCGAACGCGATCCGGCTGGAAAATCTACGAGCCGTACGCGTGTTTTCCGCCCGACTCGTACAGCTGTACGAGTGAGCAAGTACGATGCGAGCTACGTGAAATTCACCAACCGAGTTGTTTCTGGTTCTGAACCGCTCCGTACGTCTCAGTCGTAAGCTAACCGTGGCATGCAATGGATGTGATTTACGACCGAGCCAGTACGATGCACGCGTCGGACAGCCTGTGCGAGCCGGAGTGTCCGGCTCGCAAAATGTCCGGGTGGTTGCCTTTGGGGGTCCACGTCGGACCCCCTGTCACCCTCAGCCCTATGACTCGGACACAGGGGGAGACCCAAGGGTCCCCCCAACACAGGCATGTACGGTGCAGATGGCACCGACGCGTACCCACTGTCGGGGGTGCCCTTGCACGAGACGTACCCATTCAGTCAATGGGAGCCCATGTACGCGTCGTACGACCGGCTCCCATTGAATTCAATGGAAGTCCGACCGGACCGAGTCCGGCAGCATACAGCCGCATCGTACTCGCACGGTCAGACTACAGCACTCCGGCTCGGTCAGAAAACACTCCGGATCCGGCTCGGTCGGAGTGCTTTCCGACCCGGATCGAAATCTGCACCATATAATTTACTATTCCCACTCCATTTAAAATTAAATCAGGGAAGGTGGTGGACACTAAACATATAGAATTTACTAATCCTACTCCAATTAATTATAAATCAGGGAAAGTGCTGGACACTAAATATATATAATTTACTATTCCCACTCCAAACTATATTAACTCTGGGAAGGTGCTGGACACTAAACATATATAATTTACTATTCCCAATCCAATGAATATGAAATCAGGTAAGGTGCTGGAAACTAAACATATATAATTTACTATTCCCACACCAAACTATATTAACTCTGGGAAGATTCTGGACACTAAACATATATAATTTACTACTCCCACTCCAATTGATATTAACTCTGGAAAGGTGCTGTACACTAAACATATATCATTTTCTATTCCCACTCAAATTTATATAACATAATAAATTATTGTGGTCACTAAACATATATAATTTTATATTCACAAATCCAAAATCTAAAAATCTAACATTTTATTACTCAGTATCAAATTTATGAATAATATTCATAAATTAAATCATACATTTAAAATTTAAAATACTAAACAAACTTTTTGAACATATTTCCATATATACAATCTAATTATTAATTTTAAATTATAAAACATATATTTATTAATATATTATTATCATAAATAGTATATATTTTTTGAAATGTATACATTATGGTGCTGATTCCGATCCGTTAAAAAAAAATTGCGTACGACTCGTATCCGTATATTTTTACGTACGATTCGTTCAAGTGCCCTACAACCAGCGAAGTACGATTCGTACGTTAAAAAAACATACGAATAGCATCGGGAAAAGTGTACGAGAGGGAGCCGGACATTTTTACGTGCAAATCGTAAAACAGAAGTCCGAGCGCGCAAGTACGATCCGTACTGTCCATCCGAATACACAACCGCATGTAAAAGGCCCTGTACGGAGCGAACGCTGTAGCACACATGTACACGGGTAAACTTGTGCCCGGATACGAGTCGTACAGCCCCCCTCACCCCGCATATGTCAGCACCGTACCCCCATATGTCAGCACCGTACCTCCCTCTGCACCGTACCCCAGGACCGTACCCCAGCCCCGCACCTGTACGTGCCGCACCCTAGGCCCGTCTCCCAGCCCCGCACCTGTATGCACCATACCCCAGGCCCGTACCCCAGCCCCCACCTGTACACGCCACACCCCAGGCGCGTACCCCAGCCCCGTACCTGTACGTACCGTACCCCAGGACCGTACCCCAGCCCTGCACCTGTACGCGCCACACCCTAGGCCCGTCTCCCAGCCCCATACCTGTATGCACCGTACCCCAACACCGTACCTCAGCCCGCACCTGTACGCACCATACCCCAACACCGTACCCCAGCCCCACACCTGTACGCACCGCACCCCAGGCCCGTATCCCAGCCCCGTACCTGTACGCACCGTACCCCAGGACTGTACCCCAGCCCCACACCTGTACGCGCTGCACCCCAGGCCCGTCTCCCAGCCCCGTACCTGTACGCACCGTACCCCAGGCCCGTACCCCAGCCCCCTACCTATACGCGCTGCACCCCAGGCCCGTATCCCAGCCCCGTACCTGTACGTACCGTACCCCAGGACCGTAGTGCCTGTACACGCCGCACCCCAGGCCCGTACCCCAGCCCCGTACCTGTACGCACCGTACCCCAGCCCCGCACCTGTACGCGCCGCACCCCAAGCCCGTCTCCCAGCCTAGTACCTGTAAGTACCATACCCCAGGCCTGTATCCCAGCCCCGCACCTGTACACGCCGCACCCCAGGCCCGTATCCCAGCCCCATATCTGTACGCACCGTACCCCAGGACCATAGTGTCTGTACGTGCCGCACCCCAGGCCCGTACCCCAGCCCCCCACCTGTACGTGCAGTACCCCAGGCCCATACACCAGCCCCATACCTGTACGCACCGTACCCCAACACCGTACCCCAGCCCCGCACCTGTACACACCGTACCCCAACACCATACCCCAGCCCCACACCTGTAAGCACCGCACCCCAGGCCCGTACCCCAGCCCCGTACCTGTACGCACCGTACCCCAACACCATACCCCAGCCCCACACCTGTAAGCACCTCACCCCAGGCCCGTACCCCAGCCCCGTACCTGTACGCACCGTACCCCAGCCCCCCACCTGTACGTGCCGCACCCCAGGCCCGTACCCCAGCCCCGTACCTGTACGCACCGTACCCAAACACCGTACCCGAGCACCCTCACCCAGCATCGCGTATGTACGGACCTTACCTATGCGAAAAAGACTCGTACAGAACCAGGACACTGTAAAACAGCACAAGGAGGGTCAATTCGACTCGCACAACACCACAAAACACGTCTACATGACAAAATACATCTCAATGACTGACCTGGCACATCCAAACAGGCAAACAGAGGCCCTGAATCACAACCACCTCTTATAACACACCCACCACAAATTCAAACCCAGCCACACCCACAAATGGACCAATAAAAAGGGCCCACATACACAACCCATGAGCCTTTGCAACAGACCCACTGCTGCCAGACCCCACAGACAAACAACTGCAACTTACTTACACCTTAACTACACCTTAACTTACACACCTTCACACAACCTCCTTCACAAACACCCCCTCTTCACATTCACACACACACTGTCACATTCACACCCACACACCCACAACCATCCACACCCACACCCCACATCATGCCCACAGACAAAAATCCAAAGTTCACAAGGGTGGAGCTGGACCTCCTTGTCAACGAAGTCATCATAGTCGAGCCACAGCTGTTTGGAACATTGGTCAGACAGACCAGCATAGCCCAAAAAACTAGCCTGTGGCAGAGGATCGTCGATAAGGTGAATGCTGTTGCGCCCATCCGAAGGACCAGGCATGAATGCCAAGCCAGGTGGTACGATCTGCGCAGGGCAGTCATGCGGAAAATGAATGAGGAATACGCCCAGAGCAACATCACTGGAGGTGGGCTGCCCCGCAGACCCGTACATTACCATCCCTGGGAGGAGAAGGCGATGGCCCTGCTTCCGCCAGTGGGAGTACACGGAGTCGAAGGAGTTCGAGAGCCTGGTGAGTACACAAACTACTTACGTAACATGGGGGCAATGGCATCCACACCCCAAATACACCAAATGCACGCAACTAGCCCCAAGCCCTCACCGGACACAAACACACTCAAAAACCACGCTCATGCCACCAACATGTCCATGCCCCATTCACTAAGCAAGGCCATGCCATGTCCCAGGCTACACAAACCACAAACCCAAGAATGGATGTCCGGGATGCTGGGTGGGTGGGCTTCACAAAACACATTGTGACACTCAGAAGCAGACACCAATGCCCTCAGCCCATATGGCCTAGGTACATACCCATGCACCATGACCAAGGCACAGGGACTGGCAAAGTACTGACAAGGTAGCTGACACTTGGCCCCACTGTATGCAGCACAAGGCCCTCCTGTGACCACTGTACACTCAAACACCAACTCCACTAGCTCAGATATCTAGCACAGGAACTCACACTCACTGTCATGCCAGCATGCACCATGAGGGGACAGACACATCACCTGGGAGACCCAATGACAAATCACACTACACACAACAGCAGGCCCGGTCACAACCCCCCCTTACACAAGCACACACCCCTGGGGCAGGCAACGGATTCATCCACTCTCACAATGGACATGTGACACAACAAGATCAATCCATAGCCAAATAAGCATTCTAGCCACAATTCTACAGGTCAAACACTCAGGAGAACATATCAATATGTCCCCTGCAACATACCCATCCACAAGTGGACATTGAGAGGAATGCTAGGCACATCCAACTACCTGGAGGAACTATGCCAACTTGAATATGTCTGAAACATGGATGTCGCATGAAACAGCATTGACATTGTCTCTCTCTCACACACAGGGCAACGTCATGGATCTCACCCCAACAATGGGGGGGGAACAATCACAGTCCCAGGCTCGGCGTGAAGATGATCCCACAGGCAGCGATGACTCTCACCACTCCGTGGATGACCCAGACCAACCTGGCCCCTCTGGTGCCCAAGCCCCTGTAGCACCTGCTTCAGGTACATCTGTGCCAACCACCACCCCCATTCCTGCCACATCCCAGGAGACACCCAGGAGCCCTGCTCGCACTGAACAACACAGCCAGTCTGACCAGGAGGGACAAGGTTCTCCGGGCACCCAGGAGGAGGCAGGCAACCCCGCAAATGCCATCCCTTAGGGGTCCCGTAGACCCGATGTGCCCACAACGGCAGGCCAGGCTCGTGTGGGCAGGGGTGGTGGGAGTGGAGGCAGGCGGAGGCGCGAACCTGACCAGCCAGCTGAGGGAACCGGTATGTCACACATACGCCACATCCTGGACACATACCGGCGTGACACCAGGGGCATCAGCCAGGTAGTGGCGACCCTCACAGAGATGAAGGGGACCCTCGACGAGATGAAGAACCTGCAGGCCGAGCAACGCGCCAGTCAACAACAACACCAAGGACGGATGGAGGCAAGACTGGGTGAGCTCCTGGCGGTGCAAAGGGACATAAGCTATTCACTCCGTCGGATCGCCGACAACATGGGCAACCCTCCCTGTGACACCAGGCGCAGACCAGCACCAGCCACAGGGAGGGAGGAGGAGGAGGAGGATTCGTCCGACGGAGCGTCCCAAACATCGTCAAGGCCTGCATCTGAGGGTCCCCGGAGGAAGGTGGGTCGTCCACGGAAAAGACTGTGAGAGGCAGCGGACCATCCACATCTCCCAGGTCACCTGGCCTGGCACCTTGCCCTCTGGCGCAACAGCAGCACCACATCCAAGGACATTCTCTGCCACATGGACTTGCTAGTCACAGTCTGACAAATGATGACCAACACTGTGGTCTGGACTCTGATGACTTCTAATGCCAAGGATACCATCTCCCCCTGTGAACTTTGGATTCCATGCACCCGGTAGAGCACCTCATTTTATCTACCAAAACACATACCCCACCGCAAATAAAAAGATTTATTTTGTATCATGAGATGTTGCAGTCATTTAGCATTAGTCAACAACATATGTGTGTGTAAATGTCAAACTGTGCCTCAGTGTTGAACTAACTCCACCCATCCATACCCTTGGATCTGAGTCTGGTACAGGACACACATGGGTCACAATGTATCATTCAATGCAGACATGGAGCACAAAACTCACCTGAGATGGCCTCAAGCTGCTGAGGGTGGGCTTGCAATACTGTGCGGACAGACCTATTTGGAAGAGTATCATGGCTCATTTGGAGGTTCCCGGGGAGGGAGTCCCAGGTATGTTTTCCCAGGTGGGAGAACTATGTCCTGCATGCTGGAGTATGGTGGATGTGAATAATGGTGGCCAGGCCAAGGTTGGATGCACAGAGATGGCCCAACGGGGTCTCGGATGACAGTGGTACAAGGGTTTGGTTTTGGGTCGGGTTGTGGCCTGCCTCCTGAGTGTGGGTGGGGAGTCTGAAGGTCATCCTGCAGCACACAGTGATCAATTGCAGCTATCTCTGCTGGACGGTGATGTGGCTGGGGCGCCGGATGTTGAAGCTGAGGTGTGCAGATGCACCCTGGATGTGTACTAGTTTCCCGGGAGTTTGGATGTACTAGCTCCGTAGAGGGCAGGGCAGTATTTGACACGGATGTTGTCGTGGACCTGGGGGATGGTCTGTCTTTCCTAAGAGTGGATCTATCTGTGGATCATGTGCATAATGCAGAGGGTGTTGCAGCCTGAGGTACAGATGCTGGTGACTACCATGGCAAACGTGAGCGAGCAATACATGATGCACACCATCTTGTGTGCATGCCCACTGGGTGCCTGTGCAGGGCTCTTGCGGGTAGGACACAAGCAGTTGACCCAGCTGTGAGGGGACAATCCACAGATGATTACCTCAGTCCTGTAAAAGTCCAGCCTCAGGTGGCTGATGTTCAGCCATCCATCAAAGGATCTCATGCATTCTTGATTATTTGAACAAGCAATGTCGGCATCTTTGGTGAGGGTGAGGAGCACCTGGCTGTCAATGGCATACGAGCTGATGATGAGGTGCTGTGTACATGTGATGGTGGTGAGGGGGGTCCTGGACACATTGTAGATTGACACGCTGAGAGATGATACCTGTGCCATGTGCCAGATGACGACACCATACTACATGCAGAAGCCTTGAGTCCCACGCACATGGCCTTGCTGGGGTACAGAGCCGGTGGGGAGTAGGAGGGACATGACCTGGTTGGTGTAACAGGGCCTGGAAGGCATGGCAGCACTCTGTAGGCAGTCGGAGTTGCACACTTATCATGCAAAGGTGTTGTGTGTGCGCTTAGTGTATGCCTGAGAGCAGCCGGTAGATATGCGGATGGACCTTGCATGGATTGTGGCTGCAACATCAGACTGTAGTGTGATGTGGGTCATGCAAGGACATGAGGGCCATGCAATGTGCACGTTGCATGTGCAGACGGTCCAGCCTTTGGCACCGCATGGCCGCAACAGTGGCACAGACAAGCTGATGCCATCCAAATGAATGGGTGGAGGGAGGAAGGGAGGAGCATCTTTGAGGCGTGTGTGTTGCCAAATCCGGAAACTCTGTGTGCCCTTGCTGCAGGGGCTGCAGCAGCAGGCAGCATGTCCTGGAAAATATGCCACAAGTTGCACACAAAGACAAGGATGTCAGAAAGGCCAACTGCAACAGGCGTATGTAAAGGAAGGAGTGTCCGGTTTTCAATGGCACACCCAGAGACAATGGATGCACAATCACCAAAGATGACTGACACCGGATCATGAAACTGAAGGCCGAGCTGCGCACAGGAAACACACCCTCAGCAGGTGTTGAGGGCCCGTTGTGGGGACCAACATGGCCAAATACATACACAACCATGGACTTCATGCACACTAGAGATTCAAATCCATGAAGAACACCATGCATGTTGCTCATCTACACATAGACTCATATGCACAATCTTTGACAACTATGCCAGAGATGCCGCATGCACAGTGGCAAGAGACCTGCATTGACAGAGATGAGGCACCTTGGAGGGTGAGGAACACCTTTATTACTCAGGCCAACTGTAAGGGAAATGCATCAATATGAACAGACTCACAGGTCATTTGGCTGAACATGTGGGACCTACACTGGAAACCCCTTCACACCACAGATGCTGTAAATCCATTGAACTGGCACACAAGTGAAGGGGGTGAGCCAAACAACCCCTGCTGCACACAGAGAGGCTGCAATTCCCCATTGAGCCTCTTATGGGGTTGTCCCACACTATGTCCACCCGTAGCCTCCCGTATGTTTCAGAGGGAAGTTTCACACACATTGATGCCTTCCTCACAATCCACAATCCCATTACAGATGACTGTCACGTAGGGTGACTATCAATTCATGGGAGTCATGCTACATGTCAGGTGCCCCATGGTGAGTCAACATGTATGCATAGTAACAAAACATGCACAGGAGCAGTGCCCACACATTCCAAACAACTACCACACCCAAAAAGCCTTGTTGCAATCCTACCCAAAGGAGAATTTTCACCATGTCCGTGCATGTAATACTGATTCAGCACACGTTGCAATACTCATGAGGAATAGCAGGAGCCCAACGATGCCACGAGCAGACAGCATGCGCAACTACCTGGGGATGACAGACACACAAGAAGTCACTGAAAAGATAGTCAACCGCATGCATGGTCATTGACTCTACAGGAATAAGGTAGTCACCATGCTAGTTTTAAATTTACTGTCTCAGCCACAATGTGTGGAATGACATCATCACTCGAGTGACACATCAGAACACACCTCTAAGTCACTTAGCATACAGTCAGCTGGACACACACATCGCAATACATGCCACACAAGGCTAAAAGCGTGCACACTCAGACCCAGGGACTCACCATTATGAGAAGAAGTTGCGTATGAGCTGACTCCGGATGTCCTCCTCCTCATCCTCCTCCTCCTCACTTGCCTCGTGACCAAGCCCTTCATCCTCCACGGGTGGATGTTCCTGCTCATCCGGATCCAGGATGAGTGGCACAGCTTTCTCCACTGCCATGCTGTGCAGCATGCAGCACACGATGAAGATTTTGCAGACCTTGACCGGTGCATATGGGAGGGATCCGCCTGTCTTGTGAAGGCACCGGAATATGCTCTTCAGGAGGCCAAACGTCCTCTCAATCACTCGCCTGGTCTGCCCAAGGGTGTTGTTGTATCGGTGATCTGCAGCTGTTCTGGGGTTGCAGAGAGGCGTCATCAGCCATGGTATGTTGGAATAGCCAGAGTCCCCTACATGGAAACATCATGTACAGAAGTGGGTCAGGCGATGCTGTAAGATACAAAGATGCCAATAAATACAGGACAAACAGAGTATACCCACCAACAAGACATGCTCGTTCGTTGTGCAGCCGCAGCATCATTTCTGGCTATGCCTCATGATGTAGGCATCGTGTGCTGACTCTGGAAAACGTGCACAGACATGGGAAATCAGCATGTTAGGTAGACACACCACAAGGGCATTAATGGAGTGTTAATGTTTTCGGTTTCGATAGGCTACCTCCTGTGCCTGTGGTGGCACCAAAGCCACATGTGTCCCATCAATGGACCCAATTATATGGGGCATCCCTCCCAGGGCATAGAACTCACCCTTGACACCTGTCAACTGCTCACGAGTCGGAAAATGGATGAATTCATCCAGGTGCTCCAACATGGCTTCTAAAACATCATGCAGGACACGGCTGAACATGGTCTGGGACATGCCACCCACATCAGCTATGGTGAATTGAAACGTACCAGTGGCAAAGAAATGTAGGGCTGCCATCACCTTCATCTTGGGGGTCAGCGCAGTAGGATAACTTTGTCGCGGTTGGAGGTGCCAGCCTGTTTGTCAGGTCCTCAATTAACTGTTGGGTGAATCTGTAATGGCGTATGCAGTCACGTTCCCTCATGGCACCCAAGTCTGGCATTGGTCGGGGGAGAGGCGGTGCCCTGCAGAAATGTGGAAGGAATAACGAAGAGTGAGTACATCACAACACCAATGTCAATAACCTGAGCACATGTTCAACTGCTAATACACATCTGCGAAATACAGAGTCTGGTCTGTGCAATACATCCAGGACACGTATGCCAGCCAGATGAGACTCCTACGAAGAGCCAGCTACAACCGTTGATTGTCAAGTTCTACATTACATGCCCTGAAACAAGCTGTGGGCCAGTGTAAGTGAACAGCCAGAGACATCACAGGAGTGACATACATCCATATATCTGCATTTGAAGGATGTCCTCTCATACAGACAGTTGGCGGCAAGCTAGACGCACAGGGCACATGTCATTAAAAAATAGCAGCTCACACACATTGCAATGAAGGGGTACACGTGAAAAAAGAAAACACAGACATGGAGAAGACGCAGATATGTCCTCATGTCAAAAGAACATGTTCGAAGCATCCAGACACACGTGACGTGTGAATCCACATGGGGCACCTCCCCCTCTGGCTCAGCAGCCGTCTGAGGTACCGACGGAGAGAGCGGTGCCTCCTGAAGCCTGAGCAGTTGCCAGGTGAGGCGAGGCGAATACCCAGATTTATTCGGGTAATTTCTCCCACACCTAACCCAGGTGCAGGTTGTATGATTTACCTTTTTTTCACATTTAAGATGCAGTAGCTCATAATGGTCCTGACGAAAGCTGGGGCACAATCTACCCAAAGCTGAAACATGTAGATCAGTTCCAACACAGTTATTTGTTAAAACTGTTACAAGCACTGTTTTAATTTGGTATCAAGGCAGCACTTTAATAAATGATTTTCTGTGCCTTGTTTTCCAATTTTATTATATCACATTTACTTTATTCGCACTGCACACATCACCCCACACTATTTTTCAGAGTGGTTTTTTCCATTGGAGCAACATTGTCATAGTTGCATCCGGGACAAACTTTGAACCTCGACCCACGGTCACCTGGTGGCATCCGGTTCTTAGACAAGTCCCTGGTCTCCCAAATGATGAAGCAAGCCACTTTAAGTGGGTGATGGGAACCTTTGATGCATTCGTAGATCTCAAATGCATGCATATATCCAGTGTGATATTTTGGTAGGAACACATTCGTTGTTTAGTATTGATGGTGTAGCTGTATTAAGGTCACTTAGCCTTTCAGACTCACAGTTTTCTTTGTATTTAGATTTAGGATTGGGATTTTTTACTGTTTGAGTCTTTAAACTTATATCCCCCAGACACTCCACTCTTTTTTGAGATATCCTTTTTATTGTGCGTATATGTGTGCCATGGCCATCTACGCCAAGACACATGTTGGATGCAGCAACAGCAGATGCAGTTGACGGAACACCAACAGCAAGCTCATGGGAACACATGACACACACGACATAGTCACATCGGGCCACGCTGGTAGTGAGATGTCAGGTGTCAGTGTCCCTGTCCTTGGCATCAGCGGACAGTTGTGGGTGTTGGTGACTGCGCCATACCAGTGATGCTGTGCTTGACACGTTTGTACTACATGCACACATTTGCAAAATGTGAAGGGGAAGTGTGCCACATAGTGCCCCATCACACATGCCATCTGTCCACAGGTCATCACACATCTATTGTGCAAAAACATCAGGAGAAATGTGCCATATCACTGCCTGACACACATAGGCCATGCACAAGAAGGACTGCACTGACAATGACTTGATGTTCAGCTTTGTGCGAGTGTGAGACCTCCATTCCTGTTCTGTGCACCTCCTATCACCAGTGGAAGATGTGAAACGCACCATACACACACTCTGAGGGCGTGTGTACGGTACGTATCACTATATTGGTGTTGGCATAGGAGTACGCGTGAGTGTAAGGACCATACACACGTACGTGTACAACCAGTGTATACACGGACATGTACTACGGCAGTACACGTCCGTGTACACACTGGTCGTACACGTACATGTACACACTGGTCGTACACGTACGTGTATGACCAGTGTGTACACGTACGTGTACGACCAGTGTGTACACGGACGTGTACGACCAGTGTGTACACGGACGTGTACGACCAGTGTGTACACGTACATGTACGACCAGTGTGTACACAGACGTGTACGTACGTGTAAACACTGGTCGTACACGTACATGTACAACCAGTGTGTACACGTACGTGTCAAACGCACTGTGCAACTGGTGCCGTAGGGTACATGTCAAACGCACCGTACCTATGTGTGGATTGTAAAATTACATAGGGGACACATGAGGGACAAGTATTATGGCCTAAATGCATGCTGGTTGTCATGGAGACCGAGTTTCCAGTTCAAATTTTTTCATCAGGTGGCCAGCAAAAGTCGGTTGGAGACAATATACAATGTTGCAAAGTGGTTGTTGACTTAACATGATGCTCAAATTTTGAACCATGCAAAGGCACTCACTGGTGTATGTTTAAAGGGATTGGAGGAAACGTTGGATGCAAATGAGTCTGACCAATCACTCTGTACTCCTGTAAATGAAACAGCCCAGCAAGGCAGATATAAGGCTGCCAGAACCCATGAGAGGGCACTTGCCTGCACAACACGCCATTGGACACCACTGCTGCTGTCATTGCTTCCTCTGTCACCATGTCCAGGTCTGTGGTGAGGGCCCAGCCATTCACCCAGGAGGAGAATGAGGCGTTGCTGGACGTCATCCTCCCACAGTACCCCAACCTGTATGGGAGACCAGGGGAGCAGGTGAGTGCTGACTCCACTAGCTTTGACTGTGCCCCTTTTTTGTGACTGTCACTTCTGGCATTGTGTCCAGGTGTGACAGACATGCAATGTTGTTTAGAGTGGGTCCCGGGGGGGGAGGGAATGCCTTATGTCTCCCATGCAGAGCATGATGTAGTTCATGTCTGCACTCCTCACTTGCATTTGGCTTACTGTGACAATCACTTCATGGTGCATGGCACATTCAGCCTGGCTAATCCTTTTGGGCATTTTTGTTCTATAGTCCTGATGTGATTCTGTGGTCCCCCCGGTCTGACAGGTGACTGTACCCACAGATGTGTGTGAGTTGAGTGGAGCTGTGGTGAGAGTGTCCAAATGATGTGTACGCCCCCTGGACATTGATGTGTGTGAGTGTTCCTTGTCATGTGGGTGAGTGTCTATGTGGAGTGTTGCACCACAGCTGCATGGAGGAGGCATATGCTCTACCCATCTGATGTGAGAAGGAAGCCGTGCTGTGTGTCTGACATGCTGAGCTAGCCCCACACCTGTGACACCCCCCAGGCAAGTGGCACATGTGCAGAGTGAGGTTTGTATCCGCTGTTGCCAATGGCAGTCGATTGATCTGTGCCTGTGTGTGTCTGTCTACTCTGCTGAGGTTGTGTCAGTGGCCTGGGGCTGGTGTCTGCTTTGAGGTGCTGTCCATCATCCTTGTGTTGCTTGTGATGCACAGTGTGAGCCATGATCAGTGAGTGTGTTGCACCCCTCATGCCACCTGTGTGCTTTCAATGCCATGTAGTGCATTTGGGCTTCCCCAGAGGCTAATGTCCCTATGAAAAAGGTGCTATTAGTTGGCTGCATACTATGCCCTGTTCAAAAAAGCAAAGATGTTCAAATGTGTGTCTCTGTGACATGGAGCAGGTGTAGTGATGTTGTCTCACTTTGTCATCCTCACAGGTAACCGCCTACGAGAAGGGGAGAATTTGGAAGCGGGCCGTCAGGGCCGTGATGTCTTGTGGAGGGTCGGTGTCGGCGCCTACCCCAAGTGAGGAAACGCTGGCAGGACATCCAGTGCTGGACCAGGAGGATCGCCCGGGTCCTGCTGGGGGACTCACCTCCACGCCCCCACGGCGGGCGTCGACGACTGACCCACCAGATGAAGCGTGTCCTGGCGGTAGTCTTCCCTGACATGGATAGGCGGTTACAGGAGAGACAGCAGCAAGGAGGGGGTAGGTACATGTGTGTTTGTTGTGTGTCACAAGCTTTTGGAAGTGCTCAGTCGCCTTGATACACTGCCAGGGTTTATATGTGCAGTGCATATCCTGTTCCCCCAAGTCAACCGGTGCTGTTCTTCCTCCCTTACCCTCCTTGACATGTGTTCCCTGGTCTGTGTGTAATAATCACTCTTGCACATGGTCATCTAGGCTGCCAGTTAATCCAAGTGCAAAATGCTTGCTGCATCATGTTTGGGGGTGGTCTGTGACATGTGTTGGTACCTTGCCTGTGCCCTGTCCTGTTCAGTCATTTGGGGGTCCATAATTGTTGGTACTGATGCTGAGCATCAACATAGGAGTGTGAGGCTTAAAATGAACAGACTTGCAGCATGCATGACCTATGTTGTGGCCTCAGACATGATGTGCATGAGTGGGAGATATGCATAGTGCCGGGACGGTTGCTCCTGTTGCAGTCAGATCATTCCAGGAACATGGAGCAGTGTGCCCACTACAGTCCCCTGAGACACCTTTTCCTAGGAATCATGTGTGTCATCCAACACTGTGGACATTCTCGGTGTGTTCAGTATAGGTTGGCCTCTGTGGCATTGTTCCCTGGCCTCATTTGTATTTACGTAAAGTGTGCTACATGTGTCCACTGTACAGGGTGACCACATTTGGCTTGTGCATACTCACACTGGCCAGTGCCTGTGTGTCTATGTACAACTATCTGATGATGGTTGTTTGTCACTAATATGTGTGGTCAGCCTCACAAGGTGATGTTGAGTACATTTAGGAGTTCTTGATGCACATTTTAGTAAACCCAGATTAAGAGGTGTAAGTACTTGCTCTGTCTCAATCACATTGTCTCAGGTAGGGGGGGTTTGTGCGGGCAAGGCCTACATGTCCAAACCTTATGTCTCCTTGCCAGGTCTGACCTGTGTGTGATAATTGTCTGGACAGACACTCAACATGCAGTGACCCAGTCATGTTGTGCAGGGTTTAATGTTTGTGCTTTGCAGCATGTGTCAAAAGTTAAAAGACATGGTTCCTGCTCATCCATTTTTGGCAACGGTGTGTGGTCCAGATGCTACGTAGTTTGGTCTGTGTGTGCTGACATCTGTGTGGACAATCCTCAATTCAGGTGCTCCTTATTCCGACACAATTGCAGGGCCATTAGCTAATGCATTGTCCTGTGTTTGGACATGTGTGCCACTCCACATGACATGTAGTGGGTCAGATGTGTTGCCAAATGTGTCATGATGTTACGGATGGCCATGTGACAAGTGGCATGATTCAAGTTGTTAGTCAAGCAGTCTTGGACGTTGGCACTCACTACACCTGTCAACATGTCTCAATAGTTGAATGCATGGCTTTGATGTTTTGTGGTGAATGACAATAATGTGCCTGCATGACAGATGTCTCCCAAGGAAGTGCACAAGACACCACCTTTACACTTTTCTTGGACACGCTGGCACATTAAAAACGAAGGCACAGTTTAGAAAAATATTTGTTTAGAGATTATACATATACATGTTCCCACTGAGTGGTTGCATTTGGGTAAGTCCTTGGTTGTTGATGATACCAACTTACGAGTGTCAAGTCATCCAGACCATCATGGTGCCATGTATATGTACTTACTGATACCCCATTTCTTCTTTACAGTGGCTTATTTGAATTGGGCTGCCAGCTCATACAATGACTGTGTAAATGTAGTTTTCTGTGCACCTCCTTGTGTGACTTCTGTTATACAGGCACATGTGTGTTCTGATCAAAAGTGGCACATTCACACATTCCAAACACGTCGATTTTGTAAAGTGTTGTGATTCCCAAGGGTTCACAATGTATTTATTTTGGCTTTCCTAATTACTCACAGGTCTCTGAGTGTGGGGACACCTTCATCACTGTTGTCAGTTATTTGCCCTTGGGTGCACCAATACTGTTTCTTTCACAGTGAACAAGAGGTGGCATGCCTTCATAGTCTGGCTGTGCTCAACAATTCCCAGACACCATATCCTCTGTCTAATTGGATATCGAGTTATTAGCTGCTGTGTCCTGATTTTCATTGTTTCCAAGGGGCATGATGGGTCAACCAACTGGGGAGTGCAGGGCTTACATATGTGCGGAGTATTGTAGATGTAACTCATGATGCTTTTCATGATATGCACTGTGACCTATTTTGTTTGGACGAATGTGTCATATGTATACAGGTGTCTGATTATTTCCTGTCTCTTCACCTTGCCCACAGCATCGTCGGGGGACACCGAGGGAGACACCTGCACGGACGTGGAGGAGGGATCCAGCACCGGTGCCACCAGTGCTGGCGAGTCTGGCGCAGCAAGTGGCACGGAGGGCGAGGGGAGTCAGGCGGAGGACCTGTCTAGTACCAACACCGACTACGACACTGACGGGTCCGAGGCTGAACTCCCAGAGGGGGCAGAGGCTGCTCCAACAGCTGGCAGCAGCACTACATCTATCACCGCCCCCTCCATTCCCATCACCGCCCTCCCAGTTGCTCCGGTCCCTTCTGTCCGTGTAGGGCAACAACGTGTCTCCTTCATGCCAGGCACCGCACCCCCTGCCCCTGTCTCCCCTGTTGCCCTCACTGCCGAGTCGGTGGACATTCAGCGGCAGTTGCAGGTTGGCCAGACATCGCTGCTGAGTGTCCTCCATGGCCACACCAGACTGCTGACACAGATGGTGTTGTACATGGAGGGCATGTCATCAGTGATGTCTGACCAACAGATGTTGCTGAGGTCCATGGACTCGTCACTGATGGCAGCAGTGAGTCTCCTGCAGCGCTTCGTCCCCCCCTACCCCTGCACCATCCACACTTCCCACTCCCATGCCTGTCCCAAGCACACCCAGACGTTCCCAGGCACGCACCCCACCAGACACAGGCAGCACACCAACACGGAAGGGCAAGCGCACACCTCCTGTCACACACACTCAGGGGGAAGAAGGCACACCCACTGGGTCTGGGGCACACAGGCAGACACGCAGCCACAGTCGGAGTCCGCATTCCTCACTCCCCAGTCCCTCCAATGTCACTCCCCTCGGCTTCCCTGCCCCACAATCTGAGAAGGAAACCTACTTGGCTGTGCTGGGCCTCAGCCCCACTGGTTCACCAGCCCGCAAACGGGCAAGGCACTCCACGGGTAGGGGAGTTGAGTCCCCCCCTGTCCACCACCTCCCCCAGTAGCACTGCAACCTATCCCTCCGACCCCCCCTCCATGGGGCCTGTGGTTTCTTTGGGTGCAGGGGAGACGCTCGACGAGCTTGCTGCCCCACCCCTGTGGTGGAGTCGTCCGTCCCTGCACCCACAACACCTACCCTTCCCCCTCCTGTCCCTGCGGTGCCTGGTCCTTCTCCAAATGATGCCCCCCCCAGTGGATGAACATGAAGTGTCTAATGTGCAGGCAAGCTAGGGGAGACGCGTGGCCATATGTCCCCCCCCCTGGACTTCGCATCTGGACTGGCCTATGGCCTTTGTAAATAGTGTCCTTTTATATGTTTTAATTTAATGCTGAATAAAGCATTTTGTTTTTCCTTTGCACACTATTGCTTTTCTGGTATTGATGTTGCTGCTCATGTTCCCTGAGTTGGGGTGGTGATAATGTGTTAGGTGTCTGGGAAATGTTGTAGTCTGCTGCTCATGGGGTGGACCCTGGTATCTGCGTGCCATCACAAGGTCTCTGCAAAGAATCTTTGGTCGTGTATGCTCTTTGTGTTTGGAGACATTGTTCCAAGGAGTGTTCCTTCCTCTGTGGCACCTGACATCTTCCCTGCAGGGAGTTGCACAATTGTTGTGCTGACCTGTGTCTACATTTCCTTGGTGGGTGACGGATCCCTTCAACTATGGCCATGCCTGCTGAGCAATGTCTCCGCCTGCATCGTCTGTGCCATCCTTGGTAGTCACTGTACTTGTGTATAGAGTATGTTGCCATGCCTTCATGTAGAAATTGTCCCTTTTACGCACTATGCATGTGCGTACTCCCAGCATAGCACACATATGTTACTTGTTCTGCAGGGTATTTGGGCACCTGACTCACAATTTTGGGCATTGTATCTGTGGGAACTTCACCCTATTCCTTCCATGGGAGACAACAACTTGGTGGCTGTCCCAGCACCTGTACATTCCTATCACTCCTGGAATGTGCGTGACAGTGTGTGTTCCCTTTGGCTCTCTTAGTTTAGTAGGCTTTATCATGACTATACAGTCTTGTGGCATGATCTCAGTCTGTGTATTGTGCTGCATCCGCCAGGGGTGGGTATGCATGTCTCATTTGTCATCACACACACATGTGGTGTGTCATGCAGAGGGGGAAGGACATCCATCCTCATGGGAGTGGGACACTGCTGTCAGTGATGTGTTGTTATGGCACTCTCAACAAAGTCGCACATTGTGGATGCGTTCATACACCCATGGAGTTGTGGTCATCTGAGGATGATGTACACACCACCATGTCTCTGTCCACTGCTGGTATTCCTCTTCACCCACCCCCATGTCTCTGTCCACTGCTGGGAGTGATATGCACCCACCCCTCATATGTCTGGGCACTGCTGGGAGTGATATGCACCCACCCCTCATATGTCTCTGTCCACTGCTGGTATTCCTCTGCACCCACCCCCATGTCTCTGTCCACTGCTGGGAGTGATAGGCACCCACCCCTCACATATCTCTGTCCACTGCTGGGAGTGATAGTCACCCACCCCTCACATATCTCTGTCCACTGCTGGGAGTGATATGCACCCACCCCTCATATGTCTGGGCACTGCTGGGAGTGATAGGCACCCACCCCTCATATGTCTGGGCACTGCTGGGAGTGATATGCACCCACCCCTCATATGTCTGGGCAATGCTGGGAGTGCTATGCACCCATCCTTCATATGTCTGGGCACTGCTGGGAGTGATAGACACCCACCCCTCATATGTCTGGGCAATGCTGGGAGTGATATGCACCCACCCCTCATATGTCTGGGCACTGATGGGAGTGATAGGCACCCACCCCTCATATGTCTGGGCACTGCTGGGAGTGATATGCACCCACCCCTCATATGTCTCTGTCCACTGCTGGTATTCCTCTGCACCCACCCCTATGTCTCTGTCCACTGCTGGGAGTGATAGGCACCCACCCCTCACATATCTCTGTCCACTCCTGGGAGTGATATGCACCCACCCCTCATATGTCTGGGCACTGCTGGGAGTGATATGCACCCACCCCTCATATGTCTGGGCACTGCTGGGAGTGATATGCACCCACCCCTCATATGTCTCTGTCCACTGCTGGTATCCCTCTGCACCCACCCCCATGTCTCTGTCCACTGCTGGGAGTGATATGTACCCACCCCTCACATGTCTCTGTCCACTGATGTGAATCCTAGGCAGACACCCTGTAACGCCCTGAACGTCTCAGGATCGTTTAACAGACACGACAATGAGGACGCAACCACTAGTGAAGGGTTAGTTGTTTTAATGAAGGCAAATATAATACAAAGAATAAACAAGTTATAGTCACTGGAATCCTCCAGGCTAAGTACGTTACCAGCCCACAGCACGGATGGTCCTAACCGTCCTCTGCATATACGCCGGTCCCGGCGTATGCCAACAGAGGGCAGAAATGAAATGGCCGACAATGCCAATCGGTAGGCTGTGAGGGGCACGAAGAGTGTTGGGGAGAATCGAGGAGTCAGGGAAACACCCAGCCGGGGTCTCTACCTGAAGGGAGCAGCCGCTCAACCTCTTCCTCAGACTGCACCGGGACGCGGAGTCACCCCCTGGTGATGCGTCACCGATACCCCAATCACAAGCAAGAAGACTGAACCGAGAGCAGCCGCTCGATCGATCCTGTGGACTTCCGAGTCTGTAACGCGGCAAACACCTCCTGGTGTGCGTTACAGCTGGCAGTCCCTGTGTCTCTGGTCGGGCTGGGAGTTACGACTCCAACCAGCAAAAGCGCCACTGCGCTTGGACTCAGCCGAGTCAAAAAGCGAAGCTCAATGGTTGACCGGTAGAGCTTCCGGGTCCTTCACAGGTGACGATGGGGCAAGACACGGCCCAGGGAGTAACGACTCGACCTACCTCCGTTCTTGCCTTACTGGAGCACCACTCCGGAACACTGCTCTTCACGAAGCAGGTACGTCGGTGTGAACACAATATCCGACAGCGTTGTACCTCCCGGTTCCTCCCTTTATAGGGCGTGTTTTCCTTGAGTTATGTAACAGCTCTCCTGTTTACATAAGGGCGTGTTTCCTTGAGTTATGTAACAGCTCTCCTGTTTACATAAGGGCGTGTTTCCCTTGAGTTATGTAACAGCTCTCCTGTTTACATAAGGGCGTGTTTCCCTTGAGTTATGTAACAGCTCTCCTGTTTACATAAGGGCGTGTTTTCCTTGAGTTATGTAACAGCTCTCCTGTTTACATAAGGGCGTGTTTCCCTTGTATGACAGGAATTCTTGACAGTACATCCTCCCTCTCAGCGGCTCCCCACGGGTCCAGCGCTGGAAGGAAAACGCCGATGGAACAAGGAGACCAAGCGCGGAGCATGAACCCCTTCAGCCGGTTCCCATGAATGCTCCTCCGGGCCATAGCCTTTCCACGCAACCAGGTACCACAGCTTCCCCCTGCGCCATTTGGACGCCCGTATGCCCGACACTTCATACTCCACCTCCGACTCCACGCATACCGGCCGAGGTGTCCCAGACGGCTTGGAGGGTGCTGGTTTGAGCAATGATACATGAAAGACAGGGCGTATCCGCAATGACTGGGGCAAGCACACCTTCACGTTCGCGGGACCCATACACTTGGTAATTCGATAGGGGCCCATGTACTTGGGATGGAACACACTGTTCTTTCGAAACCTCATGTTTCTTGTGGATATCCAGACGTAGTCTCCAGTGCGGTACAGTGGCCCGGGCCTTCTCTTCCTATCTGCCGCAGCCTTGTATCTTCTCTTGGCCTCTATTAGGACAGCCCTTGAGCGCATCAACGTGTCTTTTATGTGTGCCACCCTGTCCGCTGTGGCGGGAATCCTGTCCTCTCTGAACGGATGTAGAAATGGCAAGAACCTGGGATGTTGGCCATAGTTGCTATAGAACGGAGATGACTGTGTGGAGCTGTGAGTGGCGTTGTTATAGGCTATCTCTGCAACCCATAGCAAGTCGACCCATTCTTCCCTGCCCTGGTCCACAAAACATCGCAGATACTGTTTGAGCGTTTGGTTCAGGCGCTCGGTTTGGCCGTCCGTTTGAGGGTGGTAGCTGGTGGACAGGGCGGTCTTAACATGCAGCGCAGTGCACCAAGTCTTCCAGAATTGCGCAGTAAACTGCGACCCCCGGTCCGACACGATCACCCCAGGTAATCCATGCAGTCGTACCACATTCTTTAGGAGTAGTGACGCCAATTCCCCGGCCGTAGGGACTCTCTTGCAGGGGATGAAGTGCCCCATTTTCGTCAAGTAATCCACCACCACCAGTATTGCCGTCATCCCCTGGTCTACCGGTAGGCCCACCACGAAGTCCAGTGATATGCTATCCCATGGTCTATCCGGGGTTGGAAGTGGATGTAAGAGCCCTTGGGTTCGGCCATGGTCGGCCTTCATGGTAGCACACGTAGGACACTCCTGTCCCCACCTCCTGACATCCACTCTCATGGTTGGCCACCAGAAATGCCGTCCCATGCTAGCCACCGTTTTTTCAAAGCCCAAATGACCTGCGCATGGAGAGTCATGGCACCAGATGAATGCTTGTTTCCTTAGCCTAGGCGTGGGTATCAATAGGCACCTGCCCTTCAGGGGTATCCCGTCCTTCAGCTGCCATTCTCTGTGACTGAGGAGCCACCTCCGCCATGCGAATGACCTGATCCCTCTCTTTATTCCCCTCAGGAAAGTATCCGGTTGGATAACCCCCAATACCATCCTCGGGGAAATGATGGAACGCTCGGTCGCAGGCAATGGTTCCTTAACTGCAGATTGACGGGACAGGGCGTCCGCCTTTCGGTTTTCCGTCCCCGGCCGATATGTGATGCGGAAGTTGAACCCCGCAAAGAAGATCATCCACCGCAGCTGCCTGGGAGAAAGGTGTCTAGTGGCCGTCATGAACTGTAGGTTCCGATGGTCCGTGTACACCGATACCACATGTCTTGCCCCCATCAACCAATGCCTCCATTCGGTGAAGGCGTCCTTGATTGCGAGAAGCTCCTTCTCCGCAATATGGTAGTTGCGTTCGGCGTCGTTGAGTTTGCGGGACATGTACGCAACGGGATGAAGCACCCCTGTGTCGTGGTTGCGTTGGGACAAGATAGCCCCCAGCGCCACATCCGACGCGTCCGCTTCCACCACGTAGGGGAGATCCGGATCGGGGTGAGCCAACACCGGCGCCTTACCAAAGGCGCTTTTCAGGGCCTCAAAGGCTTTGTTCGCTTCAGGGGACCAGACAAACTCCTTGGACTTCCTCAGTAGCTGTGTGATTGGGGCCACCACTCCTGAAAATCCATCTATGAACCGCCTGTAAAAGTTGGCGAAGCCAATGAAACTTTGGACGTCCTTCACGCTTTGCGGCACCGGCCATTCTTTCACCGCCTTGATCTTTCGTTCTGCCATCTCCTGTCCCTCTGGACTCAGCATCACTCCGAGGAATTCCACGGATGTGACGTGGAAGTCACACTTGCTGAGTTTACAAAACAGCATGTTTTCCCTCAGCTTTTGGAGCACAGCTTTGACGTGGTGTACGTGCTCCTCCACACTGGACGAATAGATGAGGATGTCGTCGATATATACGACCACGTAGATATCCAACTCCTCTCTGAATACCTCATTCAAAAAGTACTGAAAGGCTGCCGGGGCGTTGCACAGACCGAACGGCATGACGAGGTACTCAAAAAGGCCGAACCTGGTCTTAAAGGCGGTCTTCCACTCGTCTCCGTCCCTCATGCGCACCAGATGGTATGCCCCTTTCAAATCCAACTTGGTGTAGATACGAGCTTTCTTGACCTGTTCCAGAAGTACACTGATGAGAGGCAAGGGGTACCGATTTTTTATGGTTATCGCATTCAATGCCCTAAAGTCCACACAGGCTCTCAGCTCCCCATTAGCCTTCGGGATGAAGAAGAGTGGCGAGGCGGCCGGAGACTTGGACGGGCGGATGAATCCTAGCTTGAGGAGTTTATCCAGGTACCCCCGGAGATGCACGTTTTCAGGCTCCGTCAGGGCATACAGCCTGCCGCTGGGAACGCTGGCCCCTGGCACCAGGTCGATCTGGCAGTCAAACTGTCTATGTGGTGGTAGCACTTCCGCCTTCACCTCATCAAATACATCCTCAAAACTGTGATAAGCCTGGGGGAGAGCCACATCTTTTTCAGCCGCTGTAGCCACCGTCTGACTCCCGCTCTCATCTGCGTCAAGGGATTCCGTTCTTATTCCACAATGCAGGATGCAATACGGTGACGTCATTTCGATGCGATGTGTTGGCCAATCCACAAAGGGGTTGTGTTTCTGTAGCCACGGCAATCCCAATATGACGCCATATTGGGGCGCTCGGATGATGTTAAAATCGATTTGTTCCAAATGGTTCCACCCATATCTCATCGGAAGGACCCCCGTGTGCTGCCCGATGGGCCCCGTCACCAATCGCCTTCCGTCTACAGCATAGACGTCTTCGGGTACAGCTTTGGGAAGAAGCACTAGCCCTAGCCTGCATGCCTCGTTGTGGTCCATAAACATGCCAGTGGCCCCTGAATCCACCATGGCCACAACGGGTATCCACTGGTCATGCACTCCCACGTGCACCGTGATAAACAGGTGTCGTTGTCCCTTAGTGACCGAGTTGGAAAGTGAAGGGATGGATGAGTGACTCCGAGATGCCCCTTCTCTGGTCTTGGAGTCCTCTAGTTTTCCGCCGGTATGTCCACCACGGCTGTTACCGACCGGTTGGCCCGATAACGTGACGTCTTCGGTTTGGCAGGGCATTCACGTACGTAGTGGCCTTTTTTGCCACAATATAGGCACAATCCTTGTTTACGGCGTGACTCTTTCTCCGTGGCTGTGAGGCTCGCTCTTATTGCGCCGATGTCCATGGGTTCTCCCTTGGATGCGGTGGAAGTTTCAGGACTTCCCACCGTCACAAAGGATGGAAGGGATTTTCCTTTTCTCCCATGATCCCCCTTTCTTTCACTTAGCCTATGTTCCAGCCGTAATACCAGGTTGATAAGGCCCTCACATGTCTTGGGTTGAGGGTCAATATGAGCCACGGCGTCCTTGAGCTCATCGCACAGCCCTTGATGGAAGAGCGCCGTCTGTTTAGCAACAGGCCACTTGGTTTCCGCAACCAGCCTTCGGAACGCGTTGAGATACTGCACCAGGTCGTTGGATCCCTGTCTCAACTCAAGCATTTCACGGTCCGCCGTGTACGAGTCAGCCCTTCTGTCGAATACCTTCAGGAATTCCTCGCGAAAAGCACCCCAATCACTTAAGAGGGGGTCGTCCCTGCTCACCAGAGGTACGGCCCATTGTGCCGCGTTTCCAGCCAAATAGGATATAAGGAAAGCCACACGAGCCTGACTCGTGGGGAACGCCTTTGGTTTGCACGATAAATGTAGCGCCACTTGTGTGAGGAATACCTGCACTGTGTTAGGATCCCCACTGTACCTCTCTGGTGTCGCCAAGGGGATGGCTACCGGCATTTCCACTACTACCGCAGGGGTCTGATTCGTGAGGGAGGTGCTGGGCGTGAGCGGGTCCAATTGGATAGCATCCAATCTGGCTTTTACATCGGCTGTTTCTTGCCTAGAGGCAGCCACTTCAACTTGCATGGCCGCTAAAGCAGCCAGCACATCATCAAGTGTTGCCATGTCTGTTATCGACCGGGAGACAGTTAGTGTTATTAAGGTCGGATATTTTGTAACGCCCTGAACGTCTCAGGATCGTTTAACAGACACGACAATGAGGACGCAACCACTAGTGAAGGGTTAGTTGTTTTAATGAAGGCAAATATAATACAAAGAATAAACAAGTTATAGTCACTGGAATCCTCCAGGCTAAGTACGTTACCAGCCCACAGCACGGATGGTCCTAACCGTCCTCTGCATATACGCCGGTCCCGGCGTATGCCAACAGAGGGCAGAAATGAAATGGCCGACAATGCCAATCGGTAGGCTGTGAGGGGCACGAAGAGTGTTGGGGAGAATCGAGGAGTCAGGGAAACACCCAGCCGGGGTCTCTACCTGAAGGGAGCAGCCGCTCAACCTCTTCCTCAGACTGCACCGGGACGCGGAGTCACCTCCTGGTGATGCGTCACCGATACCCCAATCACAAGCAAGAAGACTGAACCGAGAGCAGCCGCTCGATCGATCCTGTGGACTTCCGAGTCTGTAACGCGGCAAACACCTCCTGGTGTGCGTTACAGCTGGCAGTCCCTGTGTCTCTGGTCGGGCTGGGAGTTACGACTCCAACCAGCAAAAGCGCCACTGCGCTTGGACTCAGCCGAGTCAAAAAGCGAAGCTCAATGGTTGACCGGTAGAGCTTCCGGGTCCTTCACAGGTGACGATGGGGCAAGACACGGCCCAGGGAGTAACGACTCGACCTACCTCCGTTCTTGCCTTACTGGAGCACCACTCCGGAACACTGCTCTTCACGAAGCAGGTACGTCGGTGTGAACACAATATCCGACAGCGTTGTACCTCCCGGTTCCTCCCTTTATAGGGCGTGTTTTCCTTGAGTTATGTAACAGCTCTCCTGTTTACATAAGGGCGTGTTTCCTTGAGTTATGTAACAGCTCTCCTGTTTACATAAGGGCGTGTTTCCCTTGAGTTATGTAACAGCTCTCCTGTTTACATAAGGGCGTGTTTCCCTTGAGTTATGTAACAGCTCTCCTGTTTACATAAGGGCGTGTTTTCCTTGAGTTATGTAACAGCTCTCCTGTTTACATAAGGGCGTGTTTCCCTTGTATGACAGGAATTCTTGACACACCCACCCACCTTCCTGCACCCTTGGTGCAGTACACTGCTCTCTTGGGCATACACCCCCCCCAATATACTGGTTAGATGCTGCACCAGGCCCTATGACAACATTTGTGGCATGTGAACGCCTTGTATCACTGATGTACTGGTGCCCTAGGGGTACACATGATGCGGTCCGTACCCCAACATCACCACAACTATGGTGGTACGGGCCGTACCCACGCTCTGAGGGCGTGTGTACGGCCTGTACCACTATTGTTGGGGTGACATAGGGGTACGGCCCGTACCCACGCTCTCATTAACACAACATAACATTAATATTTTTTTATTATTAAAAAATAAAAAAAAGATTTTTTTTAAAACAAATAAAAATAATTAAATAATTTTCCACCCTTCCTCCCTATAAACACAACATCCAGTTCCTAAAAAACAATTTTAAATAAATTTAAAAAAAATTTTTTCTATATTTTGTATAACATTTTTTTAAAACAGTCCCCACTCTTATCCCCTATAAACTAAACATCCCACTCCTAAAAAACTATTTTAAATTAATTGTAAAATATTAAAATGGTTTTATATTTTGAATGAAATCTTTTAAAACACTACCCAACCTTTTCCCCTATAAACCCAACATCCCGCTCCTAACAAAAACAATTTTAAAATAATTTTTCAAAATGTTAATATTTTTACATTTTTTATCGAACTTTTTAAAACACTCCCCATCCTTATCCCCTATAAACCCAACATCCCGCTCCTAAAAAACAATTTTATATTCATTATACAATTATTTATATTTTTTTATAATTTTTAACAAATATTTTAAAACACTCCCCACCCTTATCCCCTATAAACCCAACATCCAGCTCCTAAAAATTACATTACAATTCGAAAATGTTATAAAATTAATTTACTATTATTATAACATTAATAAACATATAACAATAAAATATATTACTAAAATGATATTTTTACTTAACGATATTTTAACAAGCGACATTTATAACAAAAATATTTTTTACAACACATTCTTCATTCAGATATTTTTTTAATGAAGATACATCGTCACTGAAAACCTTTATATCTTTTGTTTGATAGACTTATTATGCCGGCATCGGTTTCTTTAACCCGTAATATCACAGTCCTTTCTTAGTGTCAACCTATTACGTAGTCACGCACGATAAATAACCAGGAAACACGTTTCCGTGTGAAAGTGCTCGCGGTCACAGACGCTGTTCCTCGATTCTCCCGAAGCGGTAAGGGTGCCACTTTTAACTTAAATCCTCTGGATCCATTGACACCAGTTTACTTTCTAGCAACTAGATCGCATTATTTTATTTTTTAGATCCTCTATGGACTTCGGTCTACACTTACTCTGCCACGAGTTCTCTCAAAACTCCATTCGGCTTCGTCGCAACATGTACCATCTTATATAGGTGAGCCATGTCTCTTATTTCACTAGTCACCGTTTTTCATCGTTTATATTTTTCTTAACCATTCATATTTTTCTCAAACATCCAGCTTACATTTAGTTTTGATTAACTTTATAGACGTTCATCATCTACGCGAACCGTTCGAACACAAACACAAATCAGGTATGAGATGGAATTCCAATGCTTTTAAATAGAATGCTGTATAATATGCGGAACAAGTTCTCTATATCTCTTTTTATACTCTTTTTATAGAGGTTGAACACGTGAATTCTAGAAACTTGCACAAATTCTTACAGGTATCGTATACCATTTTGAGCCACACTAGTCACTTCGGTGTGGGGAGCACATTTCATCACAAAGCTCTAGTGTAACCCTATGGTCCTGCAACACGCAGATCCTGATACTCTCCTTTTTTTTCTTACAGCTTACCCCTGACGAAGGGACCCCAGTGTCCCGAAATGCATTGGGTGTTAAAAAGCTAGTTTGGTTCTTAATTTCTGTTTAAACAAGTGTATTTCAACACATATTCATTGATGATGTTTATTGCACAAAATATGGAAATGTAAATTGAAAGATTGAATATGATTTTTGAGAATTGTACATGAAATTTGCATTAAATGAATGAAAGAATTTCATAGCAGTGCACATTGCAGTCCTAGTAATTCTTGCACTAGGCCAAATCTTTCAAAATGAATAGGCAGCCATATTGTTTAAAGCGCATTTTGCCTTAGTTCTATGTTTTAATGTGAACCTCTTAATTTAGAGGAAGAAATGAGGCAGTTTAACAAACTCTGTAGAGGTTGGGAAAAGTAGTTCCATTGATTTGTATATTTTAAAAAACATTTATGGAGTATAACTGTACTCTAGTGAAAGTATCTCGAAAGTCCTGTTGTACTTAGTGAAATACAAATAAAAACATATATGAGAAAATGTAATTGGACATAATATAGAGTGGCTCTTAAAATAATCTTTACTAATCATATTTAAATATGTTTTTCAAGCCAAGCTTTTAGGTTTGAAATGAAAATATGGCTTTCGTATGAAGTGAAATGAACACCATCAGTACAATACAGTGCTGTATTGGAATATTTTATATTCAAATAAAAAAATGGAAGACATTTCATGATCCCAAAGAAGAGCTGAGACTACCTTGTTGACATGTCTTTGAGTCATTTCAAACTTAGCAGCATTCACAGTGGACCACTTTTACTTTTTGTCTGACAAATGGCTGAGATCACAAAATGTGTATTTGGAAACATAGACATTAAGATAGAAAATGTATCCTTCATCTCAGTTTCCAGTTTAACTCCAGTTAAGTGTGCCATATCAATTCCACCACACTGGATAACCATAAAGTGGGGATGGCCACATTTAATAACAGAGGAAGTAGAGGGAGTAATTGATTCCACTTAGAACCATGTTCAGCAATCCATGTTACTGCAACTCTTTTCAAACCTAAAGTATTTTCAACATCTGCTTTCTTCGCATGCTCTCTGGCCCAAAAATAAAACTATGCCCAAAAGACAAAACCTAACTATCATGCAGATACACTGTCATACAAGAATGAGGTACACAAAGGCAGACAAACCAATATATACAGATTTAGATGATTGCCCATTAGGTAAGTACAACAACTTAGGGCCCCATTAGTATGACTTTGTACCCTCGGGAAACGGGACCGCCCGCTGAGGGTGCAGTGGTCCCGCACTCTCGATTAATATGCGCCCGCAACACTGGCGGGCGCGTGGCGCATCTGCAACATTGCGGCGGGCGGTGCAGAGAGCACCGCCTGCCGCAATGCCACAAAGGCAGGTTGTGCGTTGCAATGCACAACGTGACAGGCACCACGCGGTGCCTGCCACCTAGTTCATTGAAAGGCAGGGGGTACCATAGGTACCCCCCATGTGCACCCTCCAACCCCCCGAAATCCCTGGGGGCCCGCTACGGGCCCCCAATGACAAAAACCGCCTGCCCAATGCCACCACGGAGAGGCAACACCCCGCCTGCACACTAATATGCATACTAATATGGATGGCGGTGTCTACCAGACACCGCCACCATATTAACTGCTTTTCTGCCCGGTAGGCAATCGGGCAGATTGCCTACCGGCAGAAAACCGGCGGACGGGCTTCCCGTCTGCCGGGGTCCCCCCGCCATGAAATTCATATGCGGACGGTGGTTTTCTGCGGGCGGATCGCCACTTCCATGTGGGCGGTGGCGATCGCCCGATATCTTAATGAGCCCCTTAATTTTGAAAGGATGACAAATATTGCCTTGAATTTAATTTGGGCTACTAATGTAGCACAAAACGTCCACAAAAAGGAGAAAATTATGTAAGTAAATTAATTAATCTGGTGCAATGAAGTTTAACAAGTAATAGAAAGGCATTTGAAAAACACATTTCTGGTCACTTGACACTGAAAACCAATATTAAACTAGATAAGAAATAAAATTAGGAAGGAAAATATTATGTGAATGGTTATTATCAAAAAGAGGGCTATAAACACATCTCAATACTACGAAATAATACCAACAACAATAACCATTCTGCTGACTGTTGGAAAACATACAGCTGTTCTTCTTCAAAGACATAACAGAATGGTTGAAAATGATACCTCATCACCTCCATCCCTACACATGCCACTCCACTCTACAACATGCCACTCCACTCTATGATACCTCACTCTACTCTACTACCCTCCATGCCACTCCCCTCCATGACATACCACTCCACTCTACGAAGTACCACTTTACTTTATGCCACTTCACTCTATGCAGCTCCACTTCAATATACACACTTTACTCTGACACTCCTCTCCACTCACTCTACTCTATGACATGCTACTCCACTGTATGCCTATTCACACTATTCTATGACAGGCCACTCCACTCTATGACACACACCTCTCTCCTCCATGAGACTCCACTCTACTCTATGATGCCTCTCCATGCCACTCCACTCTACCAAATTCCACTACACTGTACGACACTCCACTCCACTGTAAGACTCATCACTCCACTCTACAGCTTCCCAATCACCTCTACAACTCTCTACTCTATGCCCCTCTAAGACACTGTACAACACGTCACTCTGAAATGACACTCCACTCCACTGTTCGGCACACCACTCTACTCTATGGCACTCTACAGCATGCCACTCCAGTCTATGACACTTGAAGCCACTCCACTCTATGCCATGCCACTCTACGTTATGCCATGCGACTTGAAGTCACTCCACTCAAACGCACGCTACCATATGCCACTCTATGACACGTCATGCCACTTCACTTTACTGTACGACACAGCGCTTCAGTCTACACCAAACCACACTACAACACTCCACTCAAATCTATGCTCCTCCAGTCTATGGCACTCCATGCAAGTGTAGGACACTCCACTCTACGCCACTCCACTCTACAACACTCTATTGCACTCTATGCCTGTCCACTCTACGCCACTTGATTCTAACAATGACACACCACTCCACTCTGCGACACATCATTCGACTATACTCCACTCTACGACATTCCAAGCCACTCTATGACACTCTACACCACTGCTTTCCATGACATGTCACTACATGGTATAACACACCACTTCACAACATGCCACTCCACTCTACACCACTCCTCTCTACACATCTCCACTGTAAGACACTGTATGACAGGACACTTTATGGCATTCAACTCCACTTTACTGTACGACACACCACTCAACTCTATGCCATTCCACTTTACAACACTATCCAACTCTATGCCCTTCCTTTGTACACCACTCTACTACACTCTACAACACACCACTCCACTCTGTGACACACAACTCCACTGTATAACACTTTACCCCAATGTACACAACATAACTCCACTTTATTCCACTTCATGCCATTTAACTCTACAACACTCTACTCTACTCTCAATTTATTCTGCTCAACTACACTCTAAGTAACTCACTCTATGCCACTCAATGCCACTTTACTCCACTCTACTTTATGGCACACCACTTCACTATACGCCAGTATTCCAAAACATGCCATTCCACTCCACTCCACTCTAAGATACTGTACAAAACTACACTGTTTTACCATCAATCCACTCTCCAAATGCTCCACTCCACCCCACTCTACCACATTCCTCTCCACTGTACGCCATTCCACTCTAACACACTCTATGACACACCACTCTATGACATGCCACTGCACTCAGCCCTACGACACACTACTACACTCTAAGCCACTATACTCTTCTGTACAATACGCTACTTTACTCTGCAACATGTCACTCCATTGTACGACACGCCACTCCATTCTAGAACACTCCACACCACTGCACTCCTCTCTATGACACACCAGTCCAATGTGAAACATCCACTACAATTTACGACGCGCCACTCCATTCTACAACATGCCACTCCATTGTCCACCACTCCACTCTACAGCCTTCCACTGTGAGGCACTTTATGACATGCCACTCTATGATGCCACTTCACTCTATTCTAAGACATACAACTGCATGCTACTCTACACTACACCATTTTACTTCACTCTACATCCCTGCACTTTTCGCTACTTTACTGTACTTTCCGACACTCTACAACACGCCACTTCATTCCACTCTGCAACATGCCACTCCACTCTGTGACACTTTATTCCACTGTACGCTATGCCTCTCCAATCAACTCCATGCCACTCTACTCTACGACATTCCACTGAACTCTATGGCATACCACTCTTTGATACTTTACTATACTTTAGCCACTCCACTCTACTACCTTCCGCTGTACTCCACTGTATGACACTTTACTCCACTCCATGCCACTCTACAACACTCTATTCTACACAGCTCCACTCTATGACTCTCTACTCCACTCTATGCAGCTCCACTCTACAACACTGTTCTCCACTCTATGGAACGCTACAGCACTTATCTCCACTGAATGCCATTCCAAGGCACTTTACTCCACTCAATGACAGCCTACACAACTCCATCAATCCACTCCGTGATACTTTTATCCATTCTACTTTGACACATTAAGATTGCCATTGGAATGTTTTGTCCATTGCGTGTATTATCTTTGTATCCAACGCATGATGTCCCTAAACATTCTTAGATATTCTTGGTGCCTCTTTGCCATGTCTTGGTAAGATTTCACAACATTGTCCAAGGCGTGAATCTGCTTCTCAATCAAGTGATATAGTCCTTTAAGTTAGTCTGCAATCTCACATGGAGTTGCCCCATAACACAAATATCCTGTGGCACATCGATCTTTTGCTGCTAAAACCGATCCTCCCAGTAGCCAGCATTATCCCATGCCAACCCCTTCCACATGCATGGCTATCTCGCATGGCCAGCAGATTGACTAACATGGATAGAAGTGGCATATGGGAGGTTGTGGTGAGGAGAGTTATGAATGTGGCATACCTGTTCCTCGCAAGAGATATGCTCTCCCACAAATGATAGAAGGAAGACCAGAGATGCCAATTCATGGGAGGAATTTGTAGAAGATTGTTCAGGTAGACCTGTGATGTGAGTACATTTTGGAGGTGTGTGATGCACAGGCGGGAGTAGCATCCATGGCTGCTTAGTTAATGGCTGGGGGCAGGCAACCCTCACAAGGGATCTATCAGGAGCACTGCAGCCCCGCTGCAACAATGCCATCCTCTTCCTCCGGGTCCTCCACCTCAACCAGTTCCTGCTTCTCCTCATCCTCCTCCTCCTCCTCTTCCTCCTCTTGTCTCTAAGCAGTTCTGGCTGGAGATATTGTTGCTTGGAGAAGGATTGGATTCTCTCCTTGGATTGCCTGCTGAGATGGTCCATTGTTATTGTCCAGCTTAAAGTCCCCAGTACCTGGTAGAAGATTTCAACAGAGGACGTACATCAATAAATCAGTCAAGGATTTATAAAGTGCAGCAAATCACCTGGAAATGTCCCAAGGCACTAGTGTTGCTTTCTGCTAGGTGGTGATCTGCTCATATGAACAGCCAGGTTTTGAGTCCCTTCCTCAATTGCTGGAACGATGATGCTTCCCTGAGGTGCAGGGGTGGGTCGTACCAAGTTTTGGCTGCTAGGTGTGAAAAGGGGCATCCTCTGCTGTTGCTTCAGAGGACCTGGGGGTGTGTGCGAGGGAGAGAGGGGCTGATCGTATGTGTCTGGTAGGTTGTTGGAAAGTTATGCCTTTATTAATATATGCTGGTCCTTCGTAGTGCAGAGCTTTGCATGTGTGGGTCAACATCTTAAACTGGCATCTCTTCTGCAGCATTTTGAGGTGGGGGAGATGTGGGTACGTCTTCGGAGGTCAAGGATGAGTCTTGATGCTGAGTTTTGTATGGTCTGTAGTCTCTTCAGGAGGTGTGCGCTGATCCGTATGTAGAGTGTGTTCCTGTAGTCCAGCTTGCTGGTTACAAGGGTCTGCATGATGGTCCTTCTGGTGTTGACTATGAGTTACCTGAAGAACTTGTTGAGCATGTATAGGGTGGGGAAGAATTCAGGTGAGCCTGTGTTTACCTGGTCATAGATAGCTTGCTTTCCACGATGATATTGAGGTTACCGCTGTGGTCTTTCAGGATGGGCTGAGTAAAGCAGGCCACCATACGTCATTCCATGGTGAGGTGTTGTTCTAAAAGATGAGGAACCCTGTCTTGTCCATGTTTAGTTTGAGACAGTTGTCCTACATCCAGTCATCAACACCCATCATACATAAATTTGTAGAAGATGACTCTGGTAGTGTTGGGTTTTTTGGCAGTGAGAGGATGAGCAGGCTGTCGTCGGCGTAGGAGATGATGTTGAGTCTTTGCGATCTGAAGAAGTCAGATAGGGGAGTCATGTTCGTGTTGAAGAGGGTGGTGTTCAAGGATGATCCTTGGGGGACGCCTCTGATGATCTACTTGGGTTTCAAAGTGTACAGTCGGAGACAGATTCTCTGTGTTCTACCAGAGATGTATACGGTGATCCATTAGAGGGTGTCTCCCTGGATTCTGATGGGGTGAATTCATTTGATCAGGATGTGGTGAGAGATGGTATTGAAGACAGCTGACAGGTCCAGGAGGATGAGGGCTGCTTTTTCGCTGCAGTCCAGAAGGGCCTTAATGTTATCGGTGGCTGCGATCAGGGCTATCCTGGTGCTGTGGTTGGCTCAGAATCTAGATTGAGAGGTTATTGTGTTCCAGATGTTTGGTGAGTTGCTGGTTGATTGCCTTTTCTAGAGTCTTTGCTAGAAAGCGGAGCAAGGCTAGGGCCATTAGTTCTTAGGTACTGCTGGGTCAATGATGGTTTTTTCAGGATGGACCTCACTTCTGTGCGTTTCTAGTCCTCGTGAAAGGAGATCGAGGTGTTCAGGATTTTCTTGAGCTCGTCTCCTATACGTTTTGCTCCTGAGGTTGGAGATGTGGTGGGGGCAGGGGTCCGTGAGTGCTCCTGAGTGGACAGAGTGCATGATGGAGATTGTGGCTTGAGTTGCGAGAGGGTCCCACTGGGTGAGCAGTTGTTCGGGGGTTGTGGATGTGAGCAGTCTGAAGCTGTCATCGGCATGGGTTGGGGTTTGAATTCTTTGTAGATGGCTGAGATTTTGTCATGGAGGAAGTCAGCCAGGGTGTCACATAGTTCTTGGGAGTGGGTGAAGTAGTTTTCAGCGGCTGCAGGGTTAGAGAACTCCTTTACGATGGTGAAGAGCTACTTGCTCTGATTTGTGCTGGCTTCAATGCGGTCTGCTAAGGTGTTATTCTTTGTTTCTTTCCAGAGGCAGTGGTACTGGTTAAGTGCTGTCTTGTAGGTGGTATGGTCTCCTTTCTCTTTTCTGATGTGACTCTTCCTTTCTAGTTGTCGGTAGTTGTATTTGGAGGATTTCATCTCAACAGTGAACCAGCTGGCTCTACTGGTGGGTCCTTCAGATTTAGCTGGCTCTACAGGGGCAATTGTGTTGGTGCATTCCGTGATCCACTGGGAGAAGTTATTCCCAGCCTGGTCTGGGTTTGATGCTATGTCTGGGAGGTGGGAGATGAAAGCATTGTTCCACTGGTCTCCTGAATGCTATTTCCAGTTTCTGCATGTGAAGCTAGGGGGCATGGTACCTATGTTGGTAGGTCATGAGGTGGAAGCTGTAGTGGTCAGTCCAGGTGATCTGTGAGACATGGTTGTACTTAGCTCTGTCGCTGGACATGAACATGGGGTCAGGCGTGAGTCCTAGGATGAGGATAGGGCTGGTGACAAGTTGCTTGAAGTCGATAATGCTCATGCTTTCTAGGAGGTCGGCTGTGTTTCTGTCTATAGGGTCGTTGAGCTAGTATTTAAGATCTCAGAGGAAGATGTAGTGCTCGGAATAAATGGAGAAAGGGCTGATGAGGTCAGAGATGGCATTGTAGAAGCTGGGGCGTGGTCCTGGTGGTCTGTAGACATGGGTGCCTCTGATTGTATTTGTTTCATTTATGTGGATTTGGAAGTTGAAATGCTCGATTATCAGGGTTTAGTCATCAGAGGATCGTATTCTCGTAGATGAAGGCAATTCCACCTCTGTGTTTGTTGGCTTGGTCTCAATGTGTTTTATTGTAGCATTTGGGGGTGGCGATGGCAATGTTTGGCACGGATGCGGGGTTCAGCCAGGTCTCTGTGGTGAGGGAGGAGATTGTGTTGCAGTTGTCCATGGCATGTTTACCGAGTGATCGTCAGTTCAGTAGGATGCCCTGGAGCTGTGGCAGTCTCTGTTCGCCTGGTAGATGCCGTTGCGTTTGCGGTGTCTCCTGCATTGTTGGTTGCTTTGGTGCTGCAGGTTAAGTGGCAGTGTTTGCAGGAGAAAGGGCCTCTTGTGGTGTGTGGTGATGTTAGGTGGCAGTTGTTGATGACGATGCGCCCGGGATTCAAGTCTATGGTGGTATAGCTGTGGGTGATGGGAAATCCAGAGCTCCTGGTGCTGGGCAAGCTCCAGGCGCGGACGGGTGCGGATGAGCTTGCCTTTGTGTGCCGGTGGCGCCCTCGCTGTCGGTCCTCGGAGGAGGGAGGGGCATTGGGGGCTGGGAAATGGGTGGGAAGGGAAATGACAGGAACACAAGCAGCAGCGGAAGTGATGGTCTAATAATGAGGCAGAAACAGGAAAGTTACAGCACAAAAGAAGGCAGTGCAGAAGAAAGGTAGAGTCATTAGGACAAATAAGGCAGAAGAAAACAATCAGGCAGGAAGACTGCAATGCTGGCAGAACGGAGTGAGAGGACAATGTGCATACGGGGAGCTGGCTTGAGGGCATCACATCCAGGTTTATGTTTATTCATCAACATAGTTTTTTAATCAACACTGTTCTGAAAATATAGTATAAAGTTAGTACAAATTTTGCCTAAAACAAACATAACACTATCTTGGGTTGATTCTTAGATGAGCTTAATATTTAGTCACATGCAAACTCATTAGCTCCAGCCACAACGAAGACTATTTGGAGATGTCCATGAGGTCAGCTGCTGAACTTGTGTCATTGTAGATGGCTTTTCCAAAGTAGGTTCAGATTCAGCAGCTGCGGAGATGAGATGCAGGTTCAACTGATATTGTCAATCCACAAATGTCATCATGACCACAAATCCAGATGCAGTAGTGAGAAATGCAGGAGTGTATATGCCACCATGAAATAAATCTGCAAACATGTACTTTACCAACTTAAAAGAGAACAATTATTTAATGTAAGGAAAAAAGATGAGATGTAGAAGTTAAGATCATAGGGTTACCAGAGTTACCTAACTGATGAATGGTGGAGGGCCTAATTGCTGCTGCCAGAATCTCCCCTGGTGTCTGAGTGGAGGATGTTTTTAAGATTGACCCCATGAGCTGATAGGAGGGAGCTACATATTCTAAGGGAGTAAGACATTGTAAATCAAAGTAGAACATTATAGGTATATGTTATCATTACTCATTTCAAAGTGCATAAATTGATTTTCTGATAGTTAAAACAAGGCTTAATGTATCATAGTGCTATCTTTACATTACCAAATTTCACTGCAAGTTGGGATGTAATAGAAAATAGGCAAAATAATATGCTGACATATTGAGCATGATGCCAACAGGGATATGTGCAAAAAGACATACAGCTACCCTGTCAGTAATAAATAGAGATATTAGCTTGATATTAAAGTGCACACAGATTGAACTTACTAGTGTGTACCAGCCGTCTGATGTGTGGTGCCAGTCCCGGTATTATAGCACTGTGGGTAGAAGAAGTTGGTGTAATGACAGGTGGTAGAGGGGCCTTAAAAGTAAACAAAAAATACAGTATACATAAGTAGGTGTAATTTAAGTACATTTAAAAGACATAGCAAAACACACGTTGAAATTTATGTTTTTGACAAACAAAGCGAGAACAATCCTCTATAGTCTGTATTTGAAAAACATGGCAAACGCATATTGGCATTTCAGTTCTGGCTGCAAAGATCAAGGGAGAACAGTCCTTTATAATTTGCTAATCAGCTTATTAATACAGGGACATAGCTTCCTGTGTTGGTGGTTTGCTTTGTAAGGCCTGCCCTGTGTGTCGCTCTGCTGCAGTTGCACTGACTTCTGTCCCAGCTGAAGCAATCAATCTGACTGAACGAAGAGTAGTGCAACATGTATACATTTTAGAGCTTTTGTTACAGGATTCTTAGGAGGGGTATATATTTGATGTGTGACTAACAATGCAGGAATGGGTGAATAACAGATATTGATGAATTCTTGCATATTTGTTGTTATGGAGATAGAGTGAGTAATAGCTTGCAAGTTTTCCATGTCCATGCATGACTAGATATGGCAGTGTCAGTTTTTTTCCTGAAAATTGAGGGATTTGTAGTGATATTAATTTTAAAAAGTGACTGGCTAACCTTGCCACACACAGACCCTGGAAACTCGCCAACTATAGGTAGTACGGGTGCAGGACAGTAGATTTCTGATCTAAAAAGCACAACATTGATGTTGCTCTGAAGTGGCAGCACATATAGCACTTAGGGGTACATTGTAGAGAGGGCATCCTTCTTCTTGCGGGTGAGATGTGAAGGAGAGTAGGATCTGCCTCTTATGGTTACCCCCACTTTTTGCTGATGTTTCACAGTTTTTCGACCTTAGTCTGGCTGGGGCCCTGCTATTCAGGACCCCAGCCTAGCTGCTTCCTCTCTAAATTGATTCCATGTACCCTAGGTACATAACAGATTGGATTCTGAAGTGCCCTTATTAGTCCTTAGCATATGGTATACTATGTACCGAAGGCATAGGTACCCCAGAGGCCTACCAGGGGCTGAAGCAAGTATTATGCCACCCCTGGGAAGCCCTCCAAAATGACACCATAGGTCTGCTACTGTAGCCTGTGTAAGGTGGTGGTGTAAGGTGGTGCATGGTTCACTATATCTCACCTATCACTGCACATAGAAACCTATCAGTCACCCCTATGGCAGGCCTTATCAATCCTGAAGGCAGGGTGCTTGGTTATATGTGAGAGGGTGCCCAGGTATGAGCTGAGCCCTTCTGCAGGCTTTGGAATCTATCCACCGGGGTTGTCAGTAGTGCAGCCTGACCATATACTCTTAAGTGCATTATAACTAAACGGTAAATGTTAACTTTGGACTGGCTGCATGGAAACATGTCGTGTTTGGTGTCGAACACCTTGGAATCATACCCCCACACCAGTAACTGGTGTGGGAGTAAGATACCACCCTTCTAGAGGGAGAGACACGACAGCACCGGTACACCCGGTACCAGTTTAAAAGAGTCCTGCCATCACAAAATGGATGCTGAAGACACAGACACGAGTCTGGCCTCCTGCTGCTGACTGAAACTCTGGCAGGGGAAGCCTGGACAATAGGTTTCCTGTCACAGGGAGGTATAACCACCTCCCAGACAGGCTTTAGTGTATTGGGGCTGGGTGGGAGCACTCCAAGTGTGCTTTGAAGTCTGCACTGGGGGCACATTTGGTGTCTCTGTGCATAGTCCAGCTCAAACTGGTTGCAGGGGCTACCAGCCCCTGCTCTGGCACGAAACTGGACTAAGGAAATGGGTGTAGCCACCCATCTTTCCAAACCCTCCCATAGGTGGGTCCCAAGTGTTAGTCCAATCCCTTTCTTAGGTATAAGTAAGGAACCCCTGGCAACAGGACTTTAGATATCCCTGGACGAAACTCTGCAACTGAATCCTGGAACTTCGATGCTCTACTCAAGACTAGAGGACTGAAGAAATCTCCCTTGGGGTCAAGGAGTGACTTCCCTGCTTGGCAGGCACCAAAGACTCATCTTTCTGGTCTGCATCTCCGAAGCTCCCGCTGGACGCCGAAGACTTTACAACACAACACAGACTTCCCCGAGGTTGAACCAGGTCCCTAGCAAAGCTGAGACCCGCAGCCCTCGTGAGTGACATGGAACCGGAACCCCTGGACACCGTGCACATTTGCAAGTGCATCAGCTTCTCGACATCCCCTGAGGCTGTGCATTGGGTTACTTGTAGCCCAAACTCCAAGCAGAGAATCCACAGAAGATTGTTGGCCTAGTCACCCCCGATTGACCTGTGAGCCGCCATTTTGTGATTCCTCTTGAGGTCCCTTCGCGATCCCTGGTCTGTCGACTGGTGGGTCCCTGTGAAGGTAACTCTGATTTTCCTTGGGCTTCCCTAGTTGCTAAACACGTGCCCTGACTCCCCACCGAGTGGTGAGTCCCCCAGACCTTGCTGGACTGCACCGAAGCACCTTTCTCCTTTCTGCATGGGTTGCTATTGCCAAGGCTTGTTGGGTCCAATCCAGGCACCGATGCCGCAGCACTCGACATCCTGTGTGGTACAGGTTGAATACAGCTCCTGGTCATCCTCAACACCTCCTCGTCCTCATGGCTGAAGAGTCAAGCTTCACCTTCTTCACCTGAAGCACCCGACATCGGTGGGCATTCGTCTATCGTGCCCCTGGTCACTGACAAGTGACCCAGACTCTGTCGCCTCTGCTTTCGGGTTCTTCACATCTTTGATCCAGGCTTGGATCTCTTCGGATGCTTCGCATCTTCCCGGCAGAAGCACTTCTTCTCCAGCTTCCATTGAAAACAACAACGCGACATGACACCATATGACACCTATGCACCCGGCTTCCCTGGGTGAGGTAACTCGAGTACTCTGGTGCTCCCGTGGGTGTTGACCCTAGAACTGCCTAAGTCCAGCAGGGTTTGGTCCTAGTCCATTTCTAAGTGTCCTTAATTTTTAAAAATCTAACCGCGACTTTCCCCATAGAAGCTAACAGGAGCTCGCGTTGTGTTCTCACACTGCACACGGCCCCTGTGGGTCCCCTGTGTCACTACCTTGGGTGGTTCCTTGGGGTCCCAGTGATTCTACAGGCTCTAGGCCTTGTGTCTAGTTAAGTTTTAGTTCTTATACCACTATTTTAGTATATGGTTGGCTCGCTCCTAGGGCCTAACGTGTATTTAACTATTGTACTGTAATATTTGAAGAGTAACTTATGTTTTGACCTCTAACCTCATAAGGAGACCAGTAGGGTGTGTTTAGAAATAAACACATATATTTTATATATATACCTGGTGTGGTTGCCTTTCATGTAGCCATTCAAGAGATTATAGACTGGTAAAACAAGCTGCTTTACATTCCTTCAAGACTTAGCCTGAAGGCTGCTCTCCATAGCTACCACTAGAATAGCTTTCAATAAAGGTTGTCTTTAACCTATCATCAATAAGGGTTTTTTTGGACTGGTGCAAGGTGCCTACTATAACTAGTGGACAGCATATACCAGGCCAACTTCTCAGAAGATGGAGACCGGTTCCAATTATTCCTCCAGGAAGAACTTTAGCCAACCGAATCCTGGAGAACTTCTCTGTCACTGCCTCCTCTCTTGGTGTAATTTTATACAAATGATTCCCATGGTCCAGCCCTCCTACTCCAGTGCATTGACATCCCCTCTAGCCGCCATATATAGTTACTGCCTGGTTCTCGGCGATTTTAACCTACACATGGACAATTTGTCATCACCGGAGGTGCTCAAATTGTATGAATCCCTCGATATTTTACGTTTGCGCCCTTTTGTCCATCTGCCTACTCACGACAAGGGTCATATTTTAGACCAGATTTTTTCCACATATCCTATAGATGCTGATGCCCCTCTCCCTCTTACCTGGTCGGACCACTGTTTGATCCACTTTAGGGTTTCCAAGAGCCCAATCCATTTCTGCCCCTTGACTAATGTTAGCGCCAGCAGTTTTAGGCCTTTTAATCGAATTACTTTAGAGGCCATTCAGAGCGCTCTGCAATCCCATCCCATCTTACTCTGCGGGACTCTTGAAAAGGATGTGCACTCCCTCGATCAATGGCTATCTCATTGAGCCCTGGAACTTGCCCCACCCACTTCGAGAGCGACAAGATCGCCGCGTGCATCTGCTCCCTGGTACACTGAGGCCCTCAGAAAGAGCAAATCTGCCTGCAAACATCTGGAAAGGGTTTGGCGAGCAAATTATACGGCTCCCGATAAATTGTCTTATAAGAATGCCTTAAGAGACCACTACCAGAAAGTCCGAGAGGGTAAGAGACTTTTCTTCTCTACAAAAATAGATCAAGCCGGTAATCAAAGCCGAGAACTTTATAATATTGTTAGAAATTTTACCTCCCCCGCAGTGATCAGAAGTCTGTTTGTGCCATCGCGTAAATGGACTAACATGATGGCCTCTTTCTTTTTTGATAAAGTCAAAAGGATTCAGAACACGTTTAAAACACACTCCCCTGATCTCACTTCTGATTTAGACCTTTTCGGCACTGCTGTTTGTCCTGAATTCTCCCTTTTGCAGTTCCCTGCCATCTCTATGGTCCAATCCCTGTCCATTATGAAGTCTTTGAAATCAGGCTCTCCGGCCGACCCCTGCCCCTGCCAGGGTGCTATCAGCAATTACTGAGGCTATTAACCCATTAACCCTATAGTCAATCAGATTTTAAACAATTCCCTGCGAGAAGGTCTTATGCCTCAGTGCTGGAAACATGCCAAAATTCTCCCTCTGCTTAAAAAACCCACCGCGGATCCGGAGGAAACTGCTAACTACCGCCCAATATCGCTACTTCCTTTTTTTGCTAAGGTGTTGGAGAAACACGTTAACTCCATTCTCACGGAGTACATCGAGTCTAATCATCTTTTGTACCCTAGTCAGTCTGGCTTTAGGGCTAACTTCAGCACTGAAACTGCCCTTTTAGAAATATCTGAGACTATTAAAACTACCCTTGACAGGGGTGGCAATGCGGTGTTGGTCCTTTTGGACCTCTCCGCGGCATTTGACATCGTGCCCCATGCCAGACTGTTGCAGAGGTTGGTCGAGGGGGGCGTAGGTGGGACGGCTCTGAGTTGGATCAGGTCCTTTCTCAGTAGCCGTCTTCAAACCCTATGGTCCCCTCCGTTTGAAGCTGATATCCCTCCTTTGAATGTCGGGGTCCCACAGGGCTCTATCTTGAGCCCTACTTTGTTCAATCTGTATATGACCCCGATTGCCTGCCTCGTTGAACAACACGGGGCAAAGATAGTATCGTATGCTGATGATACTCAGCTGCTCTTCACCTGTCCGAAGGGCAAAGAGTTTGATGCCGTCTGAATAAACTCCTGCCTCTCAGAAGTTTTCTCGTGGTTGAAGGAGAACCAGATGAAATGCAATCTGGACAAATCCGAGATTATCTTCTTCGGCCACCGCCCTTGCGAGACCTGGTGCAATTGGTGGCCGCGTGATCTGTCCCCTCCCGGGTCGTCTGTGACCGTAGTCAAGAATCTTGGAGTCAAGATGGATTCCTCGCTTTCTATGAAACCCCAGATTCAGTCAGTGGCTGGGACGTGTTTTGGGATGTTAAAAATGATGAGGAATTTCCTCCCTTTGCTTGCTGTCCCTTACAGAAGAATCATAGTTCAGGCTTTGGTCACCTCACGCCTGGACTATGCTAATTCCTTGTATTTGGGTCTCCCCAGATACTTGATCTCTCCTTTGCAGGTGATACAAAATGCGGCGGCCAGGGCCATCTTTTTGGGCCCTTCTACTACTTGAACCTCTCCGCTTTTGGCGTCCTTGCATTGGTTGCCGGTTCAGAAGAGAATCTATTTTAAAGCCCTGGTTCTTGTGTTCAAAGCTTTCAATCAGATTGGAGCTCCCTACTTAAGACATAGGTTCCCTCGCTATATCCCTCAACGCACACTGAGATCTTCGTCTCAGCTCCTGACCTCTGTGCCGATAGTTACTCTTGTGCGGGTCGGTGGCCGCTCTTTTCAGGCGACTGCTTCCGGCCTTTGGAACAATCTTCCCCTGTCCCTTCGCCAGGCTCAGGATCTGCTTGTTTTTAGAAAAATGCTGAAGACTTGGTTATTTCAACTGTAATCTATTTCGGTCGGCTGTGTGTGTTCGGGCATTGTGTGTCATCTGTTATGCTGTCGGGATGTGGGTCCTTTATTCTCAGCGCCGGGACACTCCTGGGAGTAGCCGTGCGCTTTATAAATACCCGTCATAACATAACATAACATAACACAGCAGTGACCTCCTGCCATTAGGCTGCCCTCTGTGTTTCACTAAAGAAGAAAAGAAGGCAGTCCATTTAGATGCTTGGAGTACACAAATGAAATTACCAGGGCAGTCTCCTCCTCAGTGAAGTTTCTCTTTTTCTTCAACACAGGCAGCATCCTGGGCTTCGTAAAGACTTAGTGGTGGCAGCACACCCCTAAAGATGAAGAAGAGAGTAACGCATCCTATGGTGTGGGTAGAATGTATGTGGTTTTAATGAAATGTGTGTCAGGTGTGTTTGATTTCTTTCAGGTGAATGTCATTTTCCTATTAACTACCATGCAGAGGTCTGCGATTCACTTCCATGCAAAGTCTTCATCCCGCGTGCTGAGTTACATTGTAAGTTATGCTTATTCTGACTCCACCCTGATAACTGATAAGGTGGAGAAATGTAAGTCTATACTTTTGAGTAAATGTATGCTTTTATTTTGTCAATAGCCAAACATTTTAAATTTACTCAAAAGTGTAAAAGTAAGACACACATGTAAATTACCTTTATCAATATACCTGTGCGTCTGAAGCCAAGAGGGTTTTTTGAAGCTGTTGTCTCCAAGGTACGTGTAACAGTGCGCACTGATTCGAATTGGAAGGTTCAAGGTTTGCTTCCCTATGAGGAGTAATATGCAGAAGCAGGACAGTTTCAGCTGTCATTACCAAAGCACCCTTTGACAGATACTAATTATCTGAAGGGAAGGTAATCAGAGTGTGATCAGGTCTTCAATTGGATGAATTAAGCATTTATCGAAAATTATGTCATATCTGTGCATTATCGAACCAATTTCATGGATACGACAACATTACTTTGAAATCTGCCTTTTTGTGCAAATAAATACCTAAACGACTAGTGTTGCTTTTGAGGGGGTTCTCATCAGCTCCATTCAAATGTTGGTTTGAAGTTAAATTGTCTGTAGATACATGCTGATGTTCGTGACTGTGAAACTTCTCTGCCTGGTATTTATTCCAGCTCCTATTATTTTTATTAAGAATCATTTTTTTATGCAACGCAGCAAGACAACATGCTGTGCTGCGCTATGATAAAGGAACAGGGCAGATATTCTTCATATTTATCATTATATGGTACATTCCTGTCCTCTCCTTGCCCTGGTGCACTCAGTGCAGCCTAAGGCCAAGGTAGGCACCCTTGCATCATACTGCAAGGGTGCCTTTGTTCCTGTGTTACAGACAATTTACTTTTTCTATCTGTGTTACATTTTACAGCAGCACAGTTAGGAAGAGAAAAAAACGAGGAGAAATAAAGATATTTTTCCCCCTTACGCCTCTGGTGGGAAGGCGTAGAAATCTAACACATACCAGGTCTACCAGTGTTGGTAAATCTGAGAATACGTCAGAATGCATAGGTGGATGTGTGGGAACAGCCACGCTCCACCTATGTAACGCCTCCACCACACAGCCTAACACTTGCGCTGCCTCACCAGATTTACCAAGTCACAGAGGGTGGCCTTGTGTGGCTTGGTAAACCTGATTCTAAGTTTTAATATTAAAGAAATGTAGGGGCATATCAACAAGGGCTTTATCTCTGCTTTTTTGGCTTTAAAAGCCAAAAAAGGAGAGATAAAACTAGCGCCCTATCAACAACAGGGTGCTAACATGCAAATTTGCATGTTAGCACCCTTTTACTTTACGCTTCCCCTTGCATCTCTAATGAGATGCAAAGGGGGCGTTCCAGAGTAAAATAATAGGAGAAATGTCGCTAAGCGACATTTCTCCTATTAGCAAGAATGTCGCTAACCCTGTTAGAGACAAAAAAAGCAGCGCTAACCGCGGTTAACGCTGCTTTTTTACGTCTGGTATTTTTCAGACTTAGCCATGATATCCTATGGAAGGAGGATATCATGGCTAAGTTTGCCTGTCCCTATCAACAAGGTAACGTGAGATTATCGCTGGGTTTCCAGCGATAATCTCACGTTAGCCTGTTAGCGTGAGGATTTTTATCGCTATTGAGATAAGCGTTGCTAATAGCACGCTATCTCAGCGATAAAAATTCACGCTGGCCGGCGATAATTATCCTAGCGCTAAGTGCGCTTAGAGATAATTATCGCCGGTTGTTGTTGATATGCCCCGTAGTTTGTAGGCATCGATGTTTGTTTGTGTGTATCGTTGATAAATCCCAACTGATACACTTTTTTCATATTGATCAGAGGATGGTGTGATTGACGATGCATTGGTTTTTTGCCTTTGCAGAGCTACAATCCTGCTTCTTCACTTTTCCCCATATTTTTCCTTCTTCACAATCTTAATTTGGCTAGAACTCATCTGCTTCCTCTCAAAATGCAAAATCCATCACAACTTTGTTGGCCCTTGGAGGAACTTCAAGTGGCGGATGGATTTGTTTTCTGCTTATATTTATATGAGCATTTGTCTGATGAATGCGTGAATGTGATTACATTCAAATTCAGGGCATCAAAACATTTCAAGAGAATAAAAAGCAAGAGTTTTAAGCCTGTTGCTGTGATTTATTTGAAGCAGAAATCCAATAAAAATACTGCTAATAATGACCATTAATTTAATAAGTTATCTATTCATAATTACAGTATTTTCAATAAACTGGAGCGAAATGTAAAACGACGATCAGAAGTACTGAAAAATGAGTAAATACCTGCGCCAAATTGTGGCTTTACATTTCTCCTTTCATTTTGTCAGACTAATTCCAAACAGATATGTGTGCGTTTTTTTGCTGTTTTTTTTTTTTTTTAATCGCGTGCATTTAAAACACTCATACACTCGTTAAAAAGCGATAGCTAAACTGAGGGTTTGTTTGTACCCCTCGAACGACGCTAAAGTAAGTGCAGGTAGAGCAACTATGAAAGAGTTAAATTTGCCTCACCAGCCTGTGAATTCTCAGCAAATCTCCCGCATGCAGCCAAACAACAGCTTGACATTTTCCATCCTTCACGAGAAAGACAAAGGCGTGAAGATATTCCCATGATTCCATTCTGCATGCCTAACTATGAGCTCAGGTGCAGCAGCGTTTGCCCTGGACCGGCCTCATCAACATGAAGGGCGAACTCATCGTTTCTGCATCTTTTCTCGCCACCGCTTGATTAATTGGCTCATGACTACACCAACTGAATACCTAATGCACCTCCTGTCCCTATTCTTTTCTCTCAGTCTCTCACTGCATTTACATATACTTTATATTCCATAATTTTAAAAAAAAAATTGGAGCACATCTCAGTAATTTGATGTAATGACGGCATGTCACAAAAAAAAGGAATTAGGAAAATCTGTAGGTATTTAATTTATTCTTGTTTTCTTCAAGCAGATATCTCTGAAAAGCCATTAATATTCATGCACATGAAAAAATGCGCTGCATATAAAATAGCCAAGTTTAAAATTAAAAGGAATGCATTTTTCTTAGAATATGGATTAATTAGAATTGCTTAATAATCAAACAATAAAACACATTATATACTAAATGGCCCTACCAAGGGACTCCATGACTCATTTCTTCAGGAATGAAGCATCTACCTATGTTCATCATTTTCTCAGTATTGCAAAGTTACAGTTAAAAATGGAGAGAAAGGACTTGTAAATAAACAGAAAGAAAACACTATTTTTTTAAAGCGTAACCTCATGTTATAAATACAGCATTTGCATATGAGGGTGGGATGTTTTTGATTACATCTTTTCAGGGAACAATTTCCTTCCCATCCCTGCAAAGTTTTTAATATATATTTTATAGTATGTGTTTGTATATATATAAATATGTGTGTGTGCGCGTGTGTACATGTGAGTATATGCACATATATAGGTATGTATGTGTGTGTGTGTGTGTATATATATATATATATTCACTGAAAAAACCATAGGTTTCACACACGTTATAGTTAGGAATTATCATTTACAAAACCTTGCAAATTCACTTAAAAAACCATAGGTTTCACACATGTTATAGTTAGCTGTACTTTTCACTTGTAAAAAACCAATGAAATTCCACGTTATAGTTAGATCAGGTAACTATAACTTGCGCGCCCACAATAAACTGCTGATGACGTCACATAGTACATCACTCATGACATGGTCAGTGACATCACTCATGACATCAATGATGACATCTGAAATTACACATTGTGGATTGCGGTCGCGCAAGTTATAGTTACCTGATCTAACTATAACGTGGAATTTCATTGGTTTTTTACGAGTGAAATGTACAGCTAACTATAACATGTGCGAAACCTATGGTTTTTTAAGTGAATTTGCAAGGTTTTGTAAATGATAATTCCTAACTATAACGTGTGTGAAACCTATGGTTTTTTCAGTGAATTTGTACGGTTTTTTAAATGCTAAGTTATGTATTTATTTATTTATTTATTTTCTGGTTTTTCACTATGCGCACACCCTGCGCGCACGGTGCGCTTCGCGCGCCGTGCGCGCGCTGTGGGCACTCGGTGCGCTTTGCGCACCGAGCGCCCACGTTGCGCAGTACTTGCCGTGCGCGCCTCGCCTTTTTTTACGCAGTAACATTTGTTTTTTTCTCCCTTGTGGGTCCTTTAATTTATTTAATAAATGTGATTGTTACTTCTTTATTTATTTTTTTATTTTTTTTGCCGTGCGCGTACGGTAAGCTTACCGTACGCGTACCCCGCGATTTTTTTTTAAAATTATTAAATTTATTTTTCGTACTTTTGGGTCCTTCTTGGACCCCCTGACAAACACTAGGGGGTCTGCAACTCTCTTCGTTGCCCCCGTTTCACGTTCCCCACCTTTGTTTCTCAGTGCGAGAGACAGAAAATGGCGGCCGACACTTCCTGATTTCGACCGATTCGAATGTTTACAGTCATGTAACCACCAATCAGAATTGAGCTCGCGCACGGCACCGTACGCGTACGGTAAGCTTACGGTAAGCGCACGGAGCGCGCTTACAGATATATATATATTGATTTAAATGCTATTTTCTCAGGACCTACTGAACAGATTTACACCAGACCTACAAAAGGCACATCCTTGACCTGAGGACTACCTCTCTGCCAAATTTCAAGTAATTCTGTTCAGCCGTTCGGGCTGTATCTGTGTCTAAAGGTCCTATGGAAAAATGCATGGGGAAAACGCGTTTTGGGACCCCCCTTTTTTCTCAGCCCCCGCTTGACGAATCCCCCCGAGACTTTCACGGTAGGAGCGGAGCGTAGCGCCCCATTAGTTTTGAAAATTTCGCGAGGATTCGTCGACCGGCGACAAAGTTATTCCAAATAGAATGTTGCGGATTTCCTATGGAAACACGGTCCTAACTATAACTATCTACTGGCGACCGCCAGTAGATAATATATATATATATATATATATATATATATATATATATATATGGGGTCCGGACCACATTTTCCCTGCAGCAGTGCCCGTAGTGTATCCCACCAATCGCAAGGGATCACTGTGTTTTTAAACTGAGGGCGGCAAACAGTTCACTATACTACGGCATCTGAGGAAGTTCGCCAGAACGAAACGCGTCATGCCGAGTGTTCTAATTAAAGCGCTGTTTTCGAAAATCCCCATGTGTGCTCAGCTTCTTGCAGACAGCGAAGGAGTTTGGTGTGGATATATATATATATATATATATATATATATATTATCTACTGGCGGTCGCCAGTAGATAGTTATAGTTAGGACCGTGTTTCCATAGGAAATCTGCAACATTCTATTTGGAATAACTTTGGCGCCGGTTGACGAATCCTCGCAAAATGTTTAAAATAGGTGGGGCGCTCCGCTCCGCTCCTACCCTGAAAGTCTCGGGGGGATTCGTCAAGCGGGGGCCGAGAAAAAAGGGGGTCCCAAAACGTGTTTTCCCCATGCAATTTTCCATAGGGACCTTTAGTCCAAGGTACAGCCCGAACGGCTGAACAGAATTACTTAAAATTTGGCAGAGAGGTAGTCCTCAGGTCAGGGAAGTGCCTTTTGCAGGTCTGGTGTCAATCTGTTCAGTAGTTCCTGAGAAAATCAAAAGTAAAATCATATATATGTGGGCGGAGCCTAACCACACATCTCATCCTGAGATCTGATTGGCTGTCAGCACTTCATCCAAGAAGTGTTGGCAGCCATCTTGGGACCAATATACATGATAGCACCTCATTAAAAAGCATTGCAGTTAATAGAAGGTTTTAAGATTTTAGTTACATTATAAATCATTTGTTGATGGTACCATACTCATTTTAGGAATTGTGGTATGTTCTAAGGTGATTTCACCATGTGAAAAAGCCTTCTGCTGGGATATCATGATTGAGAGAAAAATATTTTCTCATGCTTTTCCAACATAGGTTTGGAAGGTGATCTATAAGCTAAACTGAGAGCTTATTTTCTGTAAATTCACATTATCTTTCTTAGTCACGTGAGAATGAAGTCTGACATTCTCAGTAAAACATGTACATCCAACAAGGGCAGAGACTGTCAGTTGATTCCTTTGTGTTCTACTGCAGCTTCCCAGAGTGTTCCAAAGAGCAACTAGAGCGCTAACAGTCCTACTTATGATAAACGTATGGCACACCTGAAGCCATCTTGCTTGGATTAAAGTGGTAACTCTTAAAACATTTAATTTAAAAAGGAACAAAATGAGGGGGTTCAATTTTCCATAAAAAGTATGATTAGTGCTGCAGAAAGAAAAATTAGGGCACATTTTGGGTGACTTCTCTAATCCTCTTCTATTTCATTAAAAAATTCTGACATGCAGACTGAAACATGCACTTTCAATACCAGCAGCAGTTTTCCCTGGTGAGCAGTAGCTTTACTACAGTGATCAAATGAGCAAAAAGAGTGCTAACATTCTGAATTTATGGCAAATGCGTGACACATCTGAATGCCTTCTTGATGGAATCAAAGTAAAAAACTGAAAGCATTTCCTACTGAGGAGACTGCAGTACATGAGGAAATTAGGAAACTTCATAACAAATAAATCTCCCAAGATGGCCACCAGAGACAAAAGAGCCCAAATGTAGCCCAAATATCACCCAGATGTAGCCCAAGTATAGCCCAATGACAGAATGTCCCAGAGTGTTCTTAAAAACAACTAGAGCGCTTACTGTCTTCATTATTACAAAAGTATGGCACACCTGAAGCCATCTTGATTGGAATACACTGGTAACACTTAAAACATTTAATTTAAAAAGGAACACAATGAGGGGGTTCATTTTGCCATAGAAATTATGATTAATGCTGAAGAAAGAAAATGAGGGCACATTTTGAGTGACTTCTCAAATCCTCTTCTATTTCATTAAAAAATTCTGACACGCAGACTGAAACATGCACTTTTAATACCAGGAGCAGACTTCCAAAGTGAACAGTAGTTTTACTACAGTGATCTAATGAGCAACTAGAGTGCTAACATTCAGAATTTATGGCAAATGTGTGACATATCTGAATACCTTCATGATGGAATCAAAGTAAAAAACTGAAAGCATTTCCTACTGAGGAGACTGCAGTACATGAGGAAATTAGGAAACTTCATAACAAATAAATCTCCCAAGATGGCCACCGGAGACAAAAAAGCCCAAATGTAGCCCAAAATCACCCAGATGTAGCCCAAATATAGCCCAATGACAGAAGTGTGCAAAACACTTATTATTTTGTGTTTTTGCAGTGTTATATAGTGCAGACTTGTCAAGTATTGGAGTGCTTTACATGAGCATTGGTTACATCACATAAAACAAATTCATTTGGGTTGTAGACATGGGGAGACTAAGTGATTTGACCAGAATCACAGAATGTCGAGCTGAAGCAGAAACTCCAACCTGGTTCCCCAGTTGCAAAGTCTGCAGTTCTGGAAGTAACACCACATCCTCTCCCCTAAGTGCAACATTTAATCAAGTGGTCAACTGGATAAAAAAACATAAAGATAACAAATAATTTAAAAGTGCTTTGTCGCTATTTGAAAACTCAGAAAATATGTCCTTATTTTAGTCTTTTAGAGCACTAACCATAATTTTGATGCCGATAAGACCCTCTCATATATGTAATTTCTAAAGGAAATGCTCTAGGTATTACAGTTTTGATTACATCAAGATGACGTCAGGCGTTCCACACTTTTGTAATAAATATAGAATGTTAGCAATCTAGTTGTTCATTAGGATACTGTTGAGAGGCAGAGGCCAGGGGCACGGACTCTGAAAATTGAAGGCAGGTAGGAGGGTGCAAAGGCAACAATTTAACCACACTGAGCAGGCAGGAAGGGCCGTGGCAGCACAACAGACTATGGAGGACAGTGGAAAGGGGGGCAGGGGCAACAAACCAACAATACAGGACTTGCAAGAGAGGCTGTGGCAATGTAATAGACCATTGTGGGCAGAAGGAAGAGGCAATGGTAGTACAACCATACATGCCAACAGACCCGATTCAGCCAGGAAACGTCCAATGTTTTTAAGCTCAAATGGGCTTTATTTGATCTGTCTCCTGTCTACAATCTCCTCTTTTTCAATGTAACTCAAAGGGGAAAATCAATACCCCAGTTTTTTTCAAAATCTCCCTCTTACCAAGTTCAAAATGTTCGCAAGTATGGTACATTGGATCATGGAAGGAAATGGGGTAGGAACATGGACTTGGATAACAGAGGACAGGAGTGACATGGAGAGGTGCACCAAACTGACCCTGCAGGGCAGGCATCAGGGTTTGCAGCAGCACAATACACCACACAGGGCATGCGGGACAGGAGTGCAGCACAACAATCCATAGAAAGCAAGAGTGAGGGGACAGGACCATGCACATGGACAACAGAGAACAGAGGGGCAAGAGGCAATGGTAGCTAGCTGACCATAATGGACAGCCAGGAGAGAAAGCTGCAGCATAACAGACCATAAAGGGCAGGAGGGACAGATCAGGGGCATTACAATGGAACAGACAAGCCAGGAGGGAGGGAGTAGGGGTCTGCACATGTAAACAGAGGGCTGGGGGCAAGGGGGCAGGGCTGGAGCAGCAAGATAGCCATGGAGGTCAGGCAGGATGGGCACTAGAAGCAAGACACACCATGAAGAGCAACAGAGAAACTGTGATGGCATACACACAGACCATGGAGGGAAGGTGGGAGGGGGTCAGGGGCAGCTAACTGACCACACAGGGAAGGTGGGAGGGGCCATGGCAGCACAGAAGACTATGCATGGCAAGCGGGAGGGTTAGTGGCAGCACAATGGCTATGATGGGCAAGACGGAGGGTGCAGGGGCATGCACAAAGGACGATGGAGGATAGAAGGGAGGGTCAGGACCTGTGCACAGACAAGAAAGTTCAGGGGAAGGGGCCTCACAACAGACCGCACGGGGCAGGCAGGAGGAGCAGTTGCAGCACAACAGACCAGGGAGGGCAGAAGGGTGTGGCAGTACAATGGACCATGTAGGACAGGAGGAAGAGGATAGGGGCATGGCATGTGGACAGGCAGGGTGGAGGTGGCAGGGACAGGTTACAGTCATCTGACAATGCAAGGCAGGTGGGAGGGGAGTGGCAGCTCAACAGAACACTCAGAGTAGATAGGAGTGGCAGGTCCATGGAACATGGTGGGCAAAAAGGATGGAGCAGGGGCATTCACAAAGACATCGGAGGGCAGGGGGAAGGAGAATAGGGGCAGCAAGCTAAGCACAGAGGCTAAGCAGGAGGTCAATGATGGGGCATAGAATTGGGCAATGGAGGGCAGGAGGAGGGGACTGGTACATCATACTAAATTGAGGGCAGTGGCAGCACATCAGACCATGCATGGCAGGAGGGAGGTGGCTAGTCCATGGATTCACACAACAGAGGATAGGGAGGAGGGGGATGGGGCAGCAAGCTTACTGTTCAGAGAAGGCGGGTATAAGGAACTTTATTGTTTTTAAAACATGTGTCTGTGCGAACTACTTAAAATATGAACAAGTATGCATCATAATCTCACTGTTATTCAGGAAGAAGAGGACGTTTGTGACTGTGACTCCGGGCTCACTTGGCAGAAACACGCCCTGACCCTCCACCCCCTATCGCAAAATGTAATGCCCGTGAAAAGGGTAGGTGAACACAGTGTTATATAGAACATAGTCCTGAGAGCACGATTGAAAATGAAAACTAGATATAGTGTATGGTATAAACTATGCCTCTAAAATTGTGATATAAGATGAACCGGGCGTGAAATATAATATGTAATACATTGTGCGCAATGACAGATTCATTGGAGAGTGCGAGATAGCACAGGCACTAGCGCGTGCTATGCGATATGCGCCTTGGAGTATAATATGCACAGGGCAGTGTTGTGTAACCTAACTAGTCTTTAAAGTTGTAATATAAAATATGTGCTGGGGAGTGTAACGTTGCATATGCACTGTGACAAAGATATGGATCCCAGATTGTAATAGGTTTGGCATAGCACTGTGCGTTATAACATAGGCATCGAGGAAGGCATGTTAGATGGGGCAATATAACCCGTGGGAAGACAAGTGTGGCATGACATATTCACGGGGTGGTGTTACAGTGCACATGGGCTAGAGAGTGTCATAGCATATGCACTAGCTAGTGGAATACAACACAGAGGTGTGTGACACTCAGCAGGCAATGGTGGGTGTAACACAGCATTGGGCTCTGCCAGGAGCGCGCTGTGACTCTCAAGTGATGTTCGTCCCCTTTCCAGAGAGTAAAATAAAAAGTATTACACATCCGGCAGTGGATGTGTGTTTTATTAACCGTGAGGGGGGTTTCTTGCATAGTTTTGGTCGAATTTTTGTCGAATCCCCTTTGAATGGCTTGGTGTGCATGTGTATTAAATGTGCCCGTCAATAGCTACCCATGTTTGTATAAATAAATGACAAGGGTGTCTACCGGGATTAGGCACGGTAGGGCATCAGACATGTCAGAGCTTCACTAGTGGTGTAAATACGTTCAACGTGGATTCATTGTATGCATAGTCGCCTTTTAATGAATATCACGCAAATCGTCATGGTGATAGCTACGTACGGTTTGTCCAGCATGTCCTAGGTGTGTCTATAAATATATATTTTTTAAAAATAATAAAAAACAGTGGCCTGCCCTGGGGATTGGGGTCAAAAAAATATAATTAGGAGACAGGCCCTGGGGGATGGGGTCATCAGGGCCAATAAATTAGAATAAGAAGGGGAACAACACAGCCCCCCTTCTTAAAAAATGAAAATAAAGAAAAGACTGGCATCGTGCCGGAGGCCATGCCCCCTCCTTGCAGCACTCTGCAAACGCGCCCCCTGGCGAGTTGTAAGTTGGGGAATTAATTCCTCTTCAATACTGAGGGTCCCTGAGGGCCAACTAGCCCAACAGGCATCTCCAGTATGCGCCAGGGAGCTGCGCTGCAGACAGGTGTTCTGAGGCCAAGCCCCTTTTTACACCTCTCTGCAACGCAGCTCTGTGGCGCTTACTGGAGGTACCTAGTGGTCTAGTTTGACCCTAGGGACCCTTAGGATTCAAGGGGACTTAATCTCTCAACTTAGAACAGCCACAGGGCGCGTTTACACAGTGGTGAAGGGAGGGGACGGGGCCTAAGGTGACTTGTGCAAACACGCACTATGGCACGTTTTAAATTGGAGATATAATTTCCCTTCAATACTGAGGGCCCCTGGGGGCTAACTAGCCCACCAAGTGCTTCCAGTAAACGCCACTGAGCTGCATTGCAGTGGTCTAGGTTTTACACCTCTCTGCAACGCAGCTCTGTGGAACTTACTGGAGGTACCTAGTGGGCTAGTTGGACCCTAGGGACCCTTAGGATTTAAATGAACTTAATCTCCCAACTAAAAACGGACACAGGGCGTGTTTACACAGTGGTGAAGGGAGGGGACGGGGCCTGAGTTAACGTGTGCAAACACGTCCTGTGGCGCGTTTTGAGAGGTAGTTTTAATCCCCTGCCCTAATATATACTAGGGGCTTACAGAGGAGGTCATGCTGATCACAGGGGGACCCCAACACATAGTGTGCCCTAGTGTATGTAGGCGTTTTCGCTGTATTCTGAGTGTCTTTTAACTTAGCACTGGCTCTAGGACTGGTTAGTCAGACTCAGTTACCACCAGTATCCGTCTGAAAAAGTTGAGGGTACAGGATGATTTTGCAACAAGGCTTCTTTCTGCTCTTCTTTTTGTTATTTCTGCACGTTATCCTTCTTCCTGCACTTTTCTTCGTCTTTGAGGACTTCTGTTGCTTCTTTCTGCACTTCTTTTTTTTCTTTCTGTGCATTTTTTCTTCTTTCTTCACATGTCCTATCTCTGTAGGCATAGTTAGAAATTAGCATTTAAAAAACCTTTGAAATTCACAGAAAAAACCATAGGTTTCAGGCAAGTTATAGTTAGGAATTAGCATTTAAAAAACCTCAGAAATTCACTGAAAAAACCATAGGTTTCAGGGGTGTTATAGTTAGCTGGGCTTTTCACTTGTACAAAACCATTGAAATTCCCCTGTTATAGTTAGTTCAGCTAACTATATCTCGCGCGCCCGCAATGCACTGCTGATGACGTCACATATTACATCACTCATGACATGGTCAGTGACATCACTGATGACATCACTGATGACATCTCAAATGACATCACTGATGACATCACTGATGACATCATCCAGTGATTGTGTGTTTTTCTGAAAATTAAATATGTTTTATATATGTATATCTCAAGGTCGATGGAAGAATAAATGGGTATATAAGTGTCTAAATGGATGATTTGTTTTTGAAAAATTGATTGTGTAACTGACTGATTAAGTGTATCATAGTGAATACATGGCTTAGTGAGTAATGTTTAAATATGTAAATATCTGTATTTGTTTAGAATCTACATGGTACACTTAAACCATTATCCCGATACGTGTGCACAGGATTTGGTTTCAAATTGATTGTGCAGGTCTTGACCCACACACTTGCAGGAGTTGTTTCATTTGGGTTTGTTCCCCCTGACCTGTCAGCACCGTACACACTCAGTCTCAACGTATAATTTTAGCATACATGCCAGAGTGCCACTTCTTCCTGAACTTAAGCTAAACCATTCACTGATACAAAAACACTCCAAACCAGAATGTGTTGGCAGCCATCTTGTGACTCAGTAACCGAGTCTCAAGTAAACAGTTAAAAAATTATAAAAAAACAAGAAAAGGGGGCAGAGTAGTAACACCCTGACCCCCCTAGGCCTGCTCAGGGGGTCCCACAATGACCCCCAGAGCGCAAAAAAGCATTTAAAAAAAGAAAATCTGTCGAATTCTCGCTGGGTGCGCGAAGCCGGACACATTTTTCGAAAAATAATGAAGCGCTGTCTCCCGGCTTCATTTTCTATCAGCCCCCGGGTGAGCAAGGTCTCTGGGGCAATGCCCTGTTAATTAGCAGGGGCCCACCACCTCCCCGGCATTGTTATTTTAGGGGAGGGGGGCCTCATAGGCCCTGCCAAGCCCCGGAGAATGCCCCCTCCCTGGGGCTATCATTTATTTAGAGCGGTGGGCCTTGCGGGCCCCCCAATTCCCGGGGACCACCCCCCAGGGCTACATGATTTAAGTGCATGAGGTCCACACGGCCCCCCTGCTGCCCCGGGGACGGCCACCTCCCAGGGGCTACTTTTAAAAACAAAGTGTGGGGGGGTTTAAACCCCCCACTCTGTCCCGGAGACCACCACCTCTTGGGGACACTGTTTATTAAAATGTGGAGGTCCATTGCAGTCCCTGGGGACCGTAACCTTCCCAGGGCTTTAATCAGTAGGGAGGGGGGCTGCGTGGCCCCCCTCTGGGAGCACTCGATGGCCCTGGATACCGCCACCCCACAGGGCCGGCTCTTGCAATGTCCTTGTGTGCCATTGCCATTTGCTATGGCAGGGCAGGAGCACGGCTCCCGCCCTGCCATAGCAAACGCTGCTTTGCTTCTTGGAAGCGAGAACAGGAAACTTGCTCTCACTTTTGAGAAGCAAAGCAGAATTTCTTTTTGACAAAGGAAGGGAGCTGCATGTTATCAGCTCCCCTTACCCAAAATCAATGCCGGCTCCCGCAGGAGGCAGCGAGCAGTCAGGGACCGTGGGGGCATTGGGGCTCCCTCCACGGTCCCCAACGGGCCGGCTCCGGGGATGGGGTTCCCGGGGTAAATAGTGGCACAGGGAAGGGGGCGCAATGTGGCCCCCCTCCCTAAATAAGAAAATAAAAAAAGCATTGGCCATGCCCTGAGAGATGGGGTTCCCGGGGCCAAAAATGGCCTCAGGAGGGCCACCTCCCCCCAAAAAATAAACAAGGCTGGCCTGGCCACGGGGAATGGGGTCCCCGGGCCAGAAGTGGCCCAGGGGAGGGGGGACATGGCCCTCCTCCCAGAATATATATATTTTTTTTTTTTAAAAAGAGGCCAGGCACGGGGATGGGGTCCCAGGGGACAATAGTGGCCCAGGGAAGGTAGGCCATGCGGCCCCCTTCCCATTTAAAAAAATAAATAAATGCTCAGGCCCTGGGGGATTGCTCCCCAGGGCCCAAAAGATACTAAGAGGAGGGGGGCCACACACCCCATCTAAAAATATTTTTAAAAAGAAAAACCCAGCATCTCACCAGAGGCCCTGCCTCCTCTCTGCACCACTCTGAAAACGTGCCCATGGCACATTCTATGTTGAGGTATTAACTCCCCTTCATTCTGAGGGTCCCTGTGGGCCAACTAGCCCACTAGGTACCTCTAGTAAGCACCAAACAGAAGGATTGCTGATAGGTTGACGAAGGCCACACCCCTTTTTCCCCAATTCTGCAAGGGCATCTCTTGGCGCACTGCTGGTGGGAGGTTGAGGTCAGGACACAAGTGGACTTTATCCCAAGAGCAGCAGTGTGCCAGGAGGTGTGTTTGCAGAGTGGTGTAGAAAGAGGGCATGGCCTCAGACCACTTTCAGCATTCCAGCTGTGTGGGGCTTACTGGAGGTACCTGGTGGGCTAGTTGGCCAAGAGGGACACCCAGTAGACAAGGGGACTTCATCCCCCAACCAAGAGCACATCAGAAGGCGCGTTTGCAGAGTGGTGGACAAAGGGCACGTGGCCTGTGCCTGCCTATCAGCAATCCCACTATCTGGGGCATACTGGAGGTACCAGGTAGGCTAGGTGGCCCCTAAGGGCCCCCAGCAGCAAAGGGGACTTTAATCCCCATCCAAGAGCTCGCAAGGGAGTGCGTTTGCAGAGTGGTGGGTAAAGGGGGCATGGCCTGCTATGACAATTTAGCAATCCCGCTGTGTGGGACTTACTGGAGGTAATAGGAGGGGTAGTTGGCCCCCTGAAGTACTGGGTTTTTAAAACCCAGCGGTGCAGGGGAACACACCCTAAGACTTCGAGTTCTTCCTGTTTCAGACCCACAGAAACACAGAGTCTTCTAGGTGAAGTCAAAGATCGATTTATTGGCTGCAGACCAATTACAGGTATCCGAGAAGTACAACACAATGTATGTTCTCAGGAGACTGCTTAAAATTACAGAAACGGCCTTCTCCTTAAATACAAAATATCATGCTTCAGGCACACATTCCTCGTTTTACGATATGGTCTTTCACATGTATTCATTACAAACGAAAAGGCAGAGTCATGATGACCATCCCACATTCCAGTTAAGCCAGCCCACAATTATTTACCCAGCGAGGCTCAGATCCCACATCAGATATCAACAGGCCCCAATAAACACGGGCATCTCCTGTTTGTAAAACAAGCCATAAAGCAGGAAGAGTCAGGTGTGAAAGAGATTAGCCGGAGGCTTGTGTTCATGAAGAGGCTTTATGGTGTGTCAAACCCTGATGCTAATCACAGGTGGCCGTAGGAAGGGGAGCTCGTGGGACCGGACTGACCTGGGGCGGTGGAGTCAAGTCGCACAGGTCACAGAGAAGTCAAAGGAAGGCACATGTGTTCTAAAGGCCTGTGCTTGTTCGTAATGTGTAGCCTATGTGAGGGCAACCATAAGATGGCCACCGCTCCAAGATGGAACCCACGAAGTCAATGTGTAATATCGTATACAAAGTGCATTAATCGATAAAACGCTATACAAAGCACTTGTACATACCGCATTGGCCATTCGCGGTTCGCTAATACCGGAATAGACAGGGGTAGGGCCCTGCTTCCTACGCGGTCCCAAATTTTAAAGTACCACAGACCCTCCTTTTGCCCTTACATAGGCAATACCTATACTCATATCAATCCGAGTCCAGGTCTATATTCATGAAGTCATGGAGATGTTGCTGTAGCATCATCCTATTGCTTAGCTCGTCCCTCGATACAGGTTTCCTTACACATAATGTAGCACAGAGGCCACATATCGCAGGAGCACACTGTATACACAGACAGAACAGGAAAAGAATGGCTAAGATCATTCCAATGACTATCAGAATCTTCCAACCCCAGGCAGATATCAGTTCCCAGAACCACCCCATCAGTGACCAATCTCCTTTATCCACGTGAATAGATTCAGATATTTTATGCAGTTTGGAGATGGCCTGATAAACTGTTGGAGCGTTATCTGGTATGAAAATGCAACAGCTAGATTGGATAACCTTACATACCCCACCGCGGTCTGCAAGTATGACGTCTAGAACCATACGGTTCTGCAAAGTCATGAGACGATCCGCTTGGAGCTCAGCTGTCAAATTACCAAGGGCACCAGCCGTAACATTAACAGTGGATTCAACCACACGAGTCAGTTGTCTCAGGTTCCTACTATTGACCATCGATCCCCAAAACGGCAGGAACCCCAAAAAGAAGTCTCCTGCTTCCTGACCGGCAGTATCCTCCATATTAATCACTCCTCTCACAACTCTGGTCTTGTGATAATCAGAGGCAGCAGTAAATGTTGGCGGTAGCAAGTTTGCAATATAACATGTGCCCGAGAAATCAGGGGGCAACCATGTATATGCTCGGTCATTGCAGACAAAATATGTACCCTTGGCAGCCAAAAACGCAGGGGAAAACTGTGATGGAAAAGTGTACGTTTCAGTACAGTCACTTTTCCCCAGTTGAGCTCTTGGATTCTGACCATTACCTTGTAAACAGAACCGACCTATGTGGGGTACGACCCAAATTGGGGATGAAATTTTCCGCTGCCTTTCACCCAGACTAATGCTATACCCCATCGCGTTCCACCCTACATAAGCTCGCAATTCATCCTTGGGAATAGATGAGTATGCGTCAATATCTCTGCTCATATCGGCAACTCCTTTCATTAAGGCTTTATTATTTGTGCTAGGTCTGATGGAACGCGGTTGTCGCGGGGAGTAGGCATCTAATGCAAAAAGAAACATGGTCTGGAATGCCCATGACGATCCATTATAGCTAAACGGCAGCACTAGATAAGGAATACCCTTGTTAATGGTGTGTGGCATTAAACCACACACCCAGCAATTGGTTGTATTCATAACTAGCTGGTGCTGGTGCAGGAGCTGAATGAATGAATTGTTTACAAACTCGGAACATCTACGTTGTTTGTGTTCAGGCAGAGGGTGGAAAGAGCGCAAGGAGACAGTAGGAGGAGGTATAGGGCTGTACAGTGGGTGCAAATGGCACTTGAGAGGAGAAGAATACATAACCTACAGTAAACACCATCATACTAAATGATACAAACAGACATAATAATACAAAACGTTTGCTCTTCATGATTCTACATATTTTCGTTTTAAAGTTCATTTCCTCAGCGGGTCTCTCCATCTTGAAAAACTCCATCCTCTTATCGTGCCGCTCGCGGCGGGTGAGTATCTTCTGCTAAGGAGTACGCCTGTCAGTCCAGGGAACGCCCTAGACCAACCAGAACCGTTGACCTAACGTCTTCGGCCTCTACCCCAAAGTCTTGGCACCGCGACCCTGCGGCTGAACCCGGATGGTGGTTCGAAAAACAAAAATCAAGAAAGTCCTTCAGATGGGAGAGCTATAATATCAAAAAAAATAGTAAGGGAAGGGAATCTTTATTTGTCCATAGGCCTTGGTCTCAAGTTATATCGATTTCTGCCAGGTACTGTCAGGCTCTGTGGTATCCAATCGAATTGACGGTGGCACAGCTTCTTGCAAAATATCGTCACTTTCTAGTTCTGAAGTTGTGCCTCTTATGCGTGCATCAATAAATGGTACAAAACGAGGCACAGTGTCTGTTTCAGAATCAGCGATACCCTCCTGGACCCACTGGTCATATGGGAGAGGCAAAGGGATCCATTTGCAGTGGGCGCTGTGAATCCAATTCTTTTTCCCTTTTACTCGAACCGCTGATCTTGTCGATAGAAGTACGAGGTGAGGGCCAATCCAACGTCGCTCATCGTTGCTCTTTCGCTGAAAGTTCTTCACGAGAACCCACGTGCCAGGGTCGATATGGTGTCCGGGAGCTTCAGAGGCCTGGGGGAGAGTATCATGCACCTGTTGGTGTAAAACACGCAATTTAGCTGTCAATTTGTACAGATAGTCAAGCAGTACTGGATGTTCGATTTCGCTGAATTTTGTCGGTCTTGGCACACCCCATACATTGGCCGGGCGGCCAAAAATGATCTCATATGGGCTAAGTCCCACTCATGAGTGCACAGTCATTCTGGTGGATAGGAGTGCTAAAGGCAGAGCGTCAGGCCATTTAAGACCAGAGCTCGCCTGGATTTTGGCCAGTTTTTTGCTTCAGAGTGCCGTTGTAGCACTCTACTAATCAAGCTGATTGGGGGTGATTTGCAGCGTGGAATTTTTGCTTTATCCCTAACCCCTCACAAACATTCTTCATCACTTGACCCACAAATTCACTCCCATTATCACTCCACACCATTCTTGGCATTCCAAACCTAGGGAAAAATTCTTTCACAAGGGCTTTGGCTGTGGATAAAGCAGTGTTGTCTTTTAGGGGATATGCTTCTATCCATTTTGAAAAAGCGCAAACAACAACCAGTACATATTTCAAGTTGTTGCACCTTTCCATGTGGATAAAATCTATCTGCAAAACCTCAAATGGATATGATGGAGGCGCAAAATGACCAGCTGGAGTTGGGGTTCCTCTACCAGGGTTATATTTCAAACATACCATACAATTCTTGACCACATTCTCTGCACACTTGGGAATTCCAGCGTTCTGTCATACTGGAGCCAACAACTTACAGATTCCTTTCACACTGATATGTGCCATTCCATGTGCCATAGTAACCACTGGAAGCACATATGCATCAGGTAACAACCATCGCCGATGTTCTGACAAATCAACCCAACAACCATTCTCATCCAATTTACCCGTACTTTCTCTCCACTTGCTCAACTCTTTCTCTGTGGCTTCAGCTTGTAGGGACTTCACACTCTCTATCGTGTCTTCACACATTCCAACATCACCAACCCATCTTGCAGGGCCTGCAACATACATTCGAGTCTTCACATCTTTTGCTGTTTCTTTCGCGATTTCGTCAGCAAATGCATTACCACGACCAACATCATCAGTGATTTTCTTGTGCGCACTGCATTTCATAATCGCAACTTGTAACGGTAGGGTCAGTGACTCAAGGAGATCATTCACCAACTTGCCATTCTGAATTTTAGCTCCATGCGAAGTCAGGAACCCACGTTCTTTCCACAATCGCCCAAAACTATGAGCCACGCCAAAGGCGTACTGGCTGTCGGTATATATGTTCACTTTCATTCCTTCAGACAACACGCATGCTCTTGTAAGGGCGATTAATTCTGCTGCTTGAGCCGAATTATGTGGCACACGTGCAGTTTCAACGATCGTGTGCAAAGTCGTGATAGCATATGCAGCAGTCGTATCACCATTCGGAAGCTTGAAGCACGAACCATCCACCCATAAGGTACCATCACACTCAGTCAGGGGAGTATCTTTAAGATCTATTCTTCTGTTCTGAACAGACAATCATGTTGCTCAATCTCATCTAGGTCTGCTGGAATCGGCAATAATGTAGCTGGATTCAACGTATTGCATCTCTTTATGAGTATATGGTTTGCCAACAGTGTCAATTCATATCCTGACAATCGAGTACTAGTTAAGTGCTGTGTCTTGGTCCGGTTTAACAATGTGTCCACAGCATGTGGAACCATTACAATCAATGTATTATCCATCACTAGTCCAGCAGACTGTCGAATAGACATAGCTGCTGCGGCTGTAGCTCTCAGACAACTTGGCAATGCCCTCGCTACCGGGTCCAAGGTCGACGAAAAATATGCGCATGGACGCGGTCTGTCGCCAAAAGGCTGTGTTAACACTGATAATGCGCAACCATCTTTTTCATGAACATACAATGTAAAAGGCTTGCTGTAGTCAGGGGTACCCAACACAGGAGCTGAACACAATGCATTTCGCAATTCCCAAAAACTTTTCTGACACTCTTCAGACCATGGGACAGGATTCGGTGTGTCTTTACATGTTAATGCTAACAAGGGTTTTGCCAGCAAAGAAAAATTTGGTTTCCAATGCCTACAGTATGAAGTAATGCCCAAGAAAGCACGCACTTCTCTCTGTGTTCTTGGCACACTTAATTGTGCAATGGCTTGAATTCTTTCTGGGGTCAGTTTCCTTCCCTCCTTCGATAAGAGATGACCTAAGTAGGTCACTTCTTGTCGACAATATTGCATTTTTGAGAGAGACACTTTGTGATGAAAGGCAGACAAATGACGCAACAATGACAATGTAGCTTCTTTGCAAATCTTTTCAGTATCCGCGGCGATTAGTAAATCGTCAACGTACTGAATAAGGATAGCGCCACTAGGTAAAACAAGTGCATCAAGCTGCGCTTTTAAAGCTTGACTGTATATTGATGGACTTTCACAGTAGCCCTGTGGAGCGCGTTTAAAACGGAAGCTTCGACCTCCTAAACTGAAGCCAAAAATGTCCCTACTCTCCTCTACAATTGGGATGCTAAAGAAAGCATTCTTTAAATCGATTACTGAGAACCATGCAGCGGAAGCTGGAATCATAGTTAACAAGGCAGTTAAATCAGGAACAACTGGATACTGTGGCAAAACAATCTTATTTACCTCTCTAAGATCAATCACAAATCTGTAAACAGGTGGCTGTGACGGGTCTGTTCGTTTTAAGACAGGTAAAACCGGACTATTGCAAATGTTGCCTCTTGTTTCTTCAATTACACCCTTTTTAATCAAATCACTGACAATCGCTAACAACGCTCTCTGACCTTCATTGGAGATCTTGTACTGGGGAATGCGTGGCAATCTGACATTGGCTTTTAAAGTGACCACGTATGGCGGTATTTCCAAGAGACCCACATCGTTGGGACCAGTAGCCCAAAGGACATCCGGAAGGGATGACAATTCAGGCGGCAATGCATTCTTTGACAAATATATTGGGGAAATCACTTCCTTACCCAATGTAAGTTGTACCCCTGAAGGGGAACAATATAGCGTTGCATGCAATCTTTTTAACAAATCCAACCCTAGCACATTTTCACCACAACCTGTCGTTAGGATGAGGGGTGCTTTTAACTCACAAGGTCCAACAGAAAGTGGCATAGGACTAGAAATCGGGTTCCTAACTGGGGCGCCAGAAAAACCTACTGAAACATTCATTTCGCCAGACAAAGGCGCGCCAGGAAGTTTTGAATGCATAATTGAACTCTTTGCAGCACCAGTGTCCAGCAGAAAGGTCTCTGTTACACCCGCTGTAGTCACCTTAACATACGGTCCACTCTGATCCACTGGCACTGAAACAACTCCCTCTCTCTGTCTATGACTGTCCTAGTAATCATTACCTTCCACATTGTCGTCTTCTGCATAATAATCATTATTATAGTACTGAGCTGTATTACCAGTTGCATTGGCTTGCTGATCAAAGCTATTTATCGTATTTTGAGGCGGAAGAGGACGCGCGTTCTGGGGAGCATTTCCACGCCCTCTGCCTCTAGGAGCTTGCTGACCACCTCTACCTCTTGCGCCATACGCATTACTGGTACGCTGCATTAATTTAGGACGACTATACTTGAAATGACGTTCCTCTCTGCAATATGAACATTGATTGGGACCTATAGGAATACATGGTTGATAATACCCATTCATTTGCTGGTTATTCTGAAGCTGTTGGGGTTGCTGATAGATACCTTGGGTTTGCCTATAATTATTCTGTCCTCCATGTGGCGGATAAGCCTGCTGTAAAAGGACCCTCGTTTTCAATTCTTTCGTTTTCTTGTCTGTTCTATCCTTCTCGTCTTTATCTCTATTTTCGTAATACTGTGCAGTAGCCAGTATTTGCGCTGAAGAGGAAACAGCCCAAGAACTTTCTGAATCTTTTAATTTCTTACACAACTCGGGAAGTAGATTCTGCACAAATTTATCAACAAATAACCGTTGGCCACCTTCAGTACTCATGTCTTGACCACTGTGGTCGATAAACGTTTCTTCAAACCTTGTAAAGAAATCGGACACTGTCTCATCTTTCTTCTGCTTGCATGCAGATAGTTTATCCCAATTCACGCGCATCGCGGGCATTAAAGTTTTCATGTATGTAATAATTCTACCAGGGAGTTCTGCTACCAAAGGGTCAGGCTTCGCGCCACCAACTTGTCTAGTGTCTGCAGCAACGATATTAGCCCATGTGCCCCCTAGTTCTACAGCATGATCCGTATTACGAATGGATCCCCATAAAGGCTGTGGAACCACATTCCCGAACAACATATCTATGTCAGCCAGATTCATGACACACGAGTCTGCAGTTTGTGATAACTCCTTATAATATCCTGCAGGGTTTTTACGGGGGTCAGGCAATGTATGTTTCAGCGCTAACACCTCAGAACGCTTCCATGGGACATGTACCCAAACACGCTGAAAATGTGCTAAGACAGGTGGAGCAGCATTTGGATCTGCAGGTCTCCAAACTGGGGGAACCTCACGCATCGGATATTGGAGCGCTTTTACCTTTTTCCCCACAGGGAATTCCTGTTCAAACAATGATTGCTGACAATCGCCATTTCTGAAGGACAGTAAAGTCGCAACTGCTTTATCTACATCGGGACCCACAATTGTATCTGTTTCGAAATCAAATCGCACTCGACACAGTTCCAGCGGGATTGTGTTTGAACCATGATCCTCCAATTCCTCAGAGAGGAATTCACACATTTTGTCAAACACATACCCCTGTTTCGGGGCATCCCATTGGTGAAAAACGTTAACAGCTGATTCCACCTCATAGAGTGAAGGGAAACCAATCCACCTACGCGCCAGATGATCTAACACCTCTTTCTCTTCAGGACCAGGCAGCTGACTACGTAACTACTTACGTTGTAAACCAGGGGTCACACTAGATGACCCAAAGAGAGGCGACATTAAACTAGTAACTACATTAGCTAGACGTTGTCGTGCTGAAGGAGAAGTTGAGGCGAAAACGGGGGGAAAGACAGAGGGAAGAAAAGAGGATGCAGATACAGGTACCTGGGTAGTGTAAGAAAGAGCGCCAGGGGAGGCAGCTGATGTGCTAGGCAAAGTCGCAGGAAGCGCGGGGGCAACAGGTATAAAAACTGGCGGCCCTTGAAAGGGCTGTACTGTAGGGATAGGAGCCAGCTGAAGAGGAGCTGGCGGCTGTGGGAAGGCTTGCGGCACATTAACTGGAGGCTGCACATTCACGAGCTGTGGAGGTGCTGTGGCATTTTGCGCATACGGGGGTGGCGAACTTAGCAAATGGGACATTAGGGAATCCTTTTCTTTCTCTTTTGTCTTATCTTGTACTCTAACGATTCAGTCACTGCCTAAGTATTCATGCACTGAGCCAGGTCTTAGCACATGGACTTCTTCAAACCCTATCCACTATTCATGCAGTCCTCTAAGCACCTACACACTTGTCTTTCACACCTTCAATTCCCTAGTCAGTATCCGTTCACTTCCAGCAAACACCCTCTCACTCCCTTTGCAGTCCTCTAGTGACCCATTCAAGACCATGTACTAATCCATTCACTGTGCTAAAACCCAAACACTTATAAATTCACCAAGATACTATCTTTGCAGTACTCTAATCATTCAGTCAGTGCCGAAGTATTCATACACTGAGCCAGGCCTTAGCACATGGACTGCTTCAAACCCCTATGCACTATGCATGCAGTCTTCTAACCACCTAGACACTTGTCTTTCACACTTTCAATTTCCTAGTCAGTATCCATACAGTCCAGCACTTGTGACTGCCTTTGCACTCCTCTAGTTACCCATTCAGTACCAAATACTAATCCATTCCCTGTGCGAAAAGCCTAGCACTTATAAATTCACCTAGGCACTCTCCTTGCTGTACTCTTATCATTCAGTCAGTACCCAAGTAGTCATGCAGTGAGCCAGGCCTTAGCACATGGACTTCTTTAAATGCCTATGCAGTATGGATGCAGTCCTCTAATCACCTACACAGTTGTGTTTCACACCTTCAATTCCCTAGTTAGTATTCATATTCTTCTAGCAATCACCATGTCACTCACTCAGTGTGTCTCCTTATAGTACTGTAATCATTTAGTCAGTTAGCATGTAGTCTTTTAGTGAGGAAGGCTTTAGGGAATGAACTGCTTCAAAGTAGTATGCACTATGCATGTAGTGGTTTAACGATCGTCGCACTTGTGGTTCAGGGCTATAGTTTCTTAGTCAGTTTTTATATAAAATGTGTTTGTACAGTAATGGAATAGTATAAATTTGAAAGTTATTAATATACATTTATTTGTGATTCTTTTTTACAGATACAGAACAGGAGTGTTTCTCATCTGTTTGCACTCTTCTCGTGCAAGATTGTTTGGATGAAGGATCCTTAGGTGTTTCATCATACTTGCTGTGCCGCACGAGTATTTTTTGTTAGGATCCCCTCGCAACAGAACTCTTTGGCAAATCTTGCGAATGAAGAAGGTGGCATTGGTCTTTGTTTGCCCCTTGGAAAAAGTTAAACATTTCTTCACCACTGAAGAAAAACGTTGTGGGCCTGGTGCCTTCTGCAAAAAAAATTCCTCAGATTCGGTAAATATTTTAAAGCGGGCAACATTTACAGTTTTTGTAAGTTAAACTTATAAAATGTTTTTAGCTGTATACATTTTATATATCTGTGATTTGTTTCTTGTGGTATTTTGTTGAGAATACCATTTTGTTGTTTTTAACAATCTTTCTGATTTTCCAGGTCTGTCGTCGACATCCGTGGTTCCCACAGGAGTGTTCCGCCTTGTTGTTTTATATTATTGTTGTTACATTTTGTTTATTAATTTACTGTTTAAAAAAATAAAGTTTGAAAATAGTTTATAGTTTATATATTTATTATTATAAAAAATAAAGTTTGAAAAAAAAAATTCATAATGTTTTTGGTTGTTCTCTTAACTGCTGTGTGACTCTTTCATGTTCTTATTACTGTTATTTGATGGAGTTCGTATATTGTTGTGCACATGAAAAAATTCACATCACAACTTTCACACCAATTGCAATGCGAAACAAATTCCGGCGATAAGACACGTTAGCACCAGGGATTTTACACCTGCTTTCGGCTGGTGTTAAGCAGGACAACTACCTGCACCATGAAAGCGAACACAGCCAAGAGCCACACCAGAGCACCCACAGGTGCCATAGAGTCAATGAGCATGATACAGGGATACCCATGAGGGCCAGAAGACTCATCTCAACAACTCCAGGACTGCCAATGACCCTCAAACCCACATCTTAGTAAGTGTGTCCCTGTGGTCATTGTCTTAGCATGATAGGCACGAGCCCTGCAACATCACAGTGTGCTGTCACCTCAGCGTTGGCAGTGAGCCTGGATGTGTAGCTACGTACGCATCCTCCTGCATGCACAACTGACGTGTGCTGGTCTGTCGTTCACAGGTCAGTGCAGGGGTGTGCCTATCCGGCAAGGGGAACGGGGTGTCTCGGACATGTCCATGTACAGGAAGTGCGGTAAGTGTGTCTCTGTGTTCTGGTGTGGCCTGTTACAAGAGCCGCAGCGGTCGATGTTGTAAAGTGGCATGCACCACCTCCAAACGGCACTGTGATGTTGTAGTTGGAATGTAGCAGGACAAGTGCAAATAAGCATTACAATGGCGTGCCGTACGAGTGCACAAGATACAACAGCTCACCATACAAAAGTGTGGGGGCTCGTGGGAGGGAGGAGCAGCCGTTTGGCAACATAACACACAGTGAACTCGACCATGTGCCACATGCTGGGCATCTCATCCATGATGACCACGGTCGCAGACATCCCACTACACCAACGACTGGCCTTTGTACACATCCTGTATGAATGCAGCGTGATTTTCACTTCTATGCTCGTTCAGTGGTGTGATGTTGGCGGGTTGTGTGACTTGTGCTCCTTGTTGATGTATTTCATTTTGGCCATTGTTTGTCTATACTTGTGCTGTACTTAATTGTGTATGTGTACCAGTCTGCCCATCTCTCCCCGTCCCCCACTCCCTGCTTCTTCCTCGTCCTGGTGCTGTTGTGTCTATAATTTTGTTGGTCCACTCATAAACACTTGTAAAGAACAAATTAGAACAGTTCCTTGATTCTTTTAGGTTTCAAAACTTCTCTCTATTGGTTTCTTTTAAATTTTCTATTTTTGCTGATCTTTACCTTTTGATTCAATAATTACCTTAGACAGCACCTACAAAGACTATGAGGGACGGCATATAGGCATGCGAGGCACGATTGGGTCTACCTGGCTGTCCATAGCCTCGATCTATGGTCCCAATCGAGATAGAGACGAGTTCTACACTGATTTTTTTCCGAGGTTCTTCCATTTTCATTGTGGTGAAATAGTGATCAGAGATGACTGTAATATCCTACGATACTCTCGCTTTGATCGCTCTCATCCCCGACAGGACGAACCCCGCTGCCCGCAGCCTGACTCAGTTTATATTAGACCTGACCTTGACAGATGCCTGGCATCACCATCACCTTCTGGAGCAGGACAATACATTTTATTCCAATGTCCATAGGATATATTCTAGAATTAATTAAGTTTTGAATTCCTGGTCTTTACTGCCCAGTCTTATGGACACCAGAATTGACTTTAGCGCTATCTCTGACCATGCCCCAGTGTGGTTGACGTTTAGCTTGTTGGCCCCATAGAGCCCATTCCCTCTTTCATGAAACCTCACTGATGTAGCACTTAGTGATCCAGATCTCTGCAATCATATCAAAGAAACTCTTGAACCCTACTTTTCTAAAAATGATACAAGAGATGTGTCCCCTGTGACCCTAATGGATGCTTCAAAGGCAGTTTTCCAAGGAGAACCCAACTCTCATACAGAGACCTTTGAAAGCGCAAACAAGCTTTGACAGCAGGAACTACAAACTCAGATACGACAGACAGGCAGAGGCACAATACAGGGAAGGGGGCTCCCACAGGACTTTGAGGGACCTCCTAATGAAATCAGCAGCTGAAATGCTGCTCTACATCAACCAAACATATTACTTAAAAGGAGACAAGGCAAAGGGACTCCTAGCACATACATTACGTATCAGTTCCACCCGTAATCACTATAGGAAGCTGGTGGATGATAAGGGTTGCCACTATCACGAGACAGGAAATCCTTCAGGTCTTTAGCAGTTATTGCTCTGCTCTTTATTAGGCTCAATAGCCTGATGCCCACTGTCAAGATACCTACCTGAGTGCCTATTTCCCTCTGGATAGATCTGAGGAGCTGTGACTTCTAGAGAATGACATTATCCCTGATGAGGTTCGGATAGCAATCAGTAACCTCTCTTCACTTCAGGCACCCGGCCCAATGGCTATACTGCCACCTTTTATAAAGCCTATGCTTCTCTCTTGATAGAGTCTTTAGTATGGGCCTTAACTTCATTTCTCACATCTGGACTAGTCATGGATACCAGGCTGCAGTTACACATAACTCTCCTCTGAAAATGTGGCACACCCGCTTCACAATTCCCTTCATGTAGGCCCATTGGTTTCCTCAACTGCGATTAGAAACTGTTTGCTTGCATCCTGGTTGTCTGCTTGCAAAACATAGGGCAAAGTATAATCACTCTGACACAATCGGGCTTCATCTGCACCAGACAGGCAAATGATAATACAAGGCTGGCTGTAGCCCTTATGGAAGTAGCCAAGTTATTACATCTACCTATCTTCCTTCTCTCTATTGACACCTAGAAGCCGTTCAATTGGGTAGACTGGAGTTACATCACTAAGGTTCTAAATAGAATCCCCGATATAAAAGCATTTATCCTTGGTATTTATCTTTGTCAACTTTCGGAAACCTACCCCTAAGCTCAAAATCAATAGTTCCTTTTCCCAGTCAATTTGGCTTATACTGGGCATACATCAGGGCTGCCCTTTATCCCCTTCAATATTTTCTCTCATGATGGAACCATTTGTAGCTAAAGTTCAGGCTAACCCTCAAATTAGAGGTGTGGTAGTCAATAGCACAGAACATAAGCTGGATGTATTGGCCCATGACATCCTTTTCTTCCTAACAAACCCCGGTACAACAGTCCCAGCATTGATGGAAGAGCTAGATGCCTTCTCTCAAAATCAATTTTATTTAGTCACGAGGCATGGGTGGTGCTGATCCCCAAAACACTGTAGAGGGCCCTATTAGGAGGGAGACATCAGCCATTACTTATCCAGGGATTAATTTGCCGCCTCTGACAAGAGACTTATGCTCCTGTAACATACCTCTCCCTCATGACCCTCTTCAAATATGTGTATCATTGAGGGAGACTTGAGATCTCTGGAAAGGGCAGGCTTAATAGTTTGAAAATGAACTTTATGCCTTGACTGTTGTATATCCTCCATACTCTTCTGCTGCCCGTTCCTCACTCACTTCGTAAACATATCCACATGAAAATATTAGATTTTGTGTGGGGGAAAGTCTCTACTACTGACGTGAGCAAAGGTGAGCAAACCGGTCTCGGAGGATGGCCTGGGCTTCCTCGATTATCCTACTTGTATCATAGCAACTCATCTCCACCCTTCTCTAGACTGGAACTATGATGCTGACAGGCAGCCCTGGGTTCACATGGAAAAGGCTTTTTTCCCCTCCCCCTGCCGGGGCTGCTGTGGCTCCCAACATCATTCAAAGTAACAACTCCTACACTATTGCCTTTGAGATCATTCCTCCTAGCTTACTGGAGAGTGGTATGCATTCCCGGCTTACCCATTTATACTCACTGCCAGATGCATAATCCTGACTTCCCATTGGGTGTGGCCCACTCTGCCTCCTTTTGCTGGGTTCAGACTCATATGCCTATATTGGGTGACTAATACGACAATGGCAGCTAGCAGCTACAAGTTGACTTTGTTATCAAATTTGGCCTAACCTGATGCAACAGCTTTAGATTGAGTCAGGCACTTCATTGGTCAGGCAGGCCTCCCAAGCGTCTGGCTCTCCACCACAATGATATACCCAGAGAGTCCCTGTAACTCAATAGGGTGCACCATAAAGGCATATTGTGGCTCCACTGATATATCCTTCAGTTGACGTCTTCCAAAAAAAAGGAATATGTATTGCAAAGGGAAAGGGAACTGGCTACAGAGGTATCCAACAACATTTGGGGGGCCATTTGGCAAAGAGCAGCTCAATCTTTGATTTGCATCCGCCATTAGCAGAATGGGTATAAAATGTTGATTCACTACTATCCTACTCCAGTTAGGCTATCCTTAAGATTTTCAGGGGTTTGTATTTGTGTGGGAAGGGGATTGGGAAGCGGGGCACCTTCATACATACCTGGTGGTCATGCCCAGTTATCTAGACATTCTGGGTTGAGATCCAGAGCACAGTGCAGACCATTACCAACATTCAAATTCCACTTGAACCAATAACGATTCTCTTTGGCGATCCAGGAGCTGATAGAATTTATCCTGCAATGACCTCTCAGGGCCATCTACTCACACAAAACACTTTCGACCCTCTCAGGGATTGCAGCAACAGGACATGACCTTCCACTCACTCACTGGTACTTGTCCACAATAAGATCAACAAGAGACACGAAGGAAGTTTATAATATTTATTTCAATTATCATGCTCTAATATGCAGTATTTTCATCACAATTAGTAAACAGATGCATAGCACAAACATCATTAGGATGGTTAACAAACCATATACCATAAAAAGCCCTTTCATAAGACAGATTAGCCTAAACCCCCCTTTACTACTGAAGCTAAAGTATTATATATTATAGATCTCTGGGATAAGTCGTGGATCCCGTACATTAACATGCACAGGTGGCGCAGCACTCTTGCCTCGAGACCTTTATGCAGTGTGTGATTTTTTCAGAACCCTTGTCCTCAGTTATATGACAAGACATGTGCGCTCACAAACAGCAGCACATTTTCTTGCTATGTCTAGGTGCTAGTGTATGACCAGAAAGAAGAACAAGGGGCATTGTTCTTTGACCTTGCCCAGTGTGTCCCAACCAAACCCCAGGAAAAGAACAAAATGCGAAAACATGTGCAAGCTCCTACCCGAAAACGTGACATGGCACAAAAACAAGCATATCAAATAGTAACGTGTGCAAAATAAAAACAGCCTGCATTGCAGCTAATATAGGGAAAATGACATTGGGCCATGCAAGAAACACACGACAGAAGCAGTCACTTTCTTCTTCTTTAAACATGTGGTGGGGAAGGTTTATGCTACAGAACAATTGACACCTATCATCCAGACCGGGTCGTCAAATTTGATGCAGTATGGCCCCCCTTTACTACTCACATCAAGCGCCTACAATGGACAGGAAGACTTCATATGACAATGTCTAAAACACTACTCACATCCGACATCCACATTATGTCCTCTTCTGACCCTGAGGAAGGATCTGTTCAGATTTAATTATCATGTGAAAGATCAGGGTGGGGTGGTATGTTGAATTTATTTTCTCATCACATCTAGGTTTAAGTGATCTACTTTTCCCGTCTGTTTTGAGGAAGAATTATTATCCCTTGTAGAATTGTACGATGGGTCATGATTACTTGCTTTTTTAAAAATGCAAATAAAATTATTAAAAATACTTTCAACAAAAATTGACTCTAGCTTAGTACAGGAATGCACATATGCCATGGGATCCAAGGACTGTTATGTCTGCACTCATTTACTGTCATCAGTATCAGAAGAAGTCACTTATTACATACTACCATATGCCGTTATCATATGGAATCTCATTTAGTATATTTCTCACTCTTGTATATAGAGGAGAACCCTTTGAATATTTCTATTCTAACTATGACTTGATACTTTCTAGAGTTCTTCTGATAGAAAGCATACATTTGTTAACCAAAAAAATGAAATGGAAACAGCCTGGTAGTATTTCAGGTCACATAGAACTATAGAAAGTGTTAAAGCTTATCAGATTAATTTAACCTATTTGATGCAACCATTAGAAAAATGTTTTGTTATATCATTATATGAGAGAAACACTAACATGACACGTTGTAAAGACAAACATAGTGATGTCTTGAAAAATGTTTTAAAGAAGGGGGAATATTAATTAAGAAAGAAAATGGTCTATTGGAAATTAAGATTAGATAGTCAACACAAAGGGAATGTTTGCATTTACAGAACAATGACACCAAAATGAACCAGACATGTGGGAATTAATGAGCGGGACATGGTACATTTTACAAAGGGATTAATCTGTAATTCCATCATTTTATTTTTTTATGGACAGAATGCTTTTTTTCTGTTACCTGCTGATTGGGAGGGTAGTTGTTAAGTGTACCATGTCAATATTGTAGATGCATTAACCATAACACCAGCACAAAGACACACCATTAGTACAGAGAAGGGATATATTTGGAGCAATCATTCCACCAGTAGGGGTCATACTAAATGATGAAAAAATTTGAAACTGTCAACTGTTGTCGATTAGCTCGCAACTAATACTTCTGGAGCTTTGCTAGTAGCAAATTCTGAGCTGATTGCCATATGTTCGGTGGTTTGCAAGATCACTTTGCATTAGGTAATTTGCTGGCAGAAAAAGGTGGAGTCTGTAAAGATGCTAAACTGAACCCATGGTTTTTCATACATACCTGGTGAAAGAACGAAACTAGAGGAATTTGCAAAGTACATATCAGACTTGAAACCTGAATTAGAAGAGTTTGATACTTCTAGTGTGTTAGAAAAGATTGGGAGAGAAATTCACATGATTGGAAATTGGATTGTGATAGCAGGGGTAGGTATTTGGATGGCTATATCCATATCAGTAGTAGTGATAGAGTCTTGTTTGTTATGCCTGCTTGATTTATTTAAAGGATTTAAAGGTTACTTACACAAGAAAAGGAAAAAAGAAATGAGTAAAGGATTTGAAAAGGATTTAACTCTAAATCACATTGTGAATGATGATTATAGAGAGTCATTGAAATTTCAAAGTTTAAAAAGAAAGAGAAGGGATTCAACGGACTATGAAAGTGCCTTCAGAATAGTACTCAAATGTGAAACAATGATAGTGTGATGGTTAAGTTAACCATCATATGGGCAATTGGGAAGGTAATAATTACTCTAGTGGTTTAATATGCAATGATAAAAATAAAATATGATGCAGAAAAAGACATACAATACAATAGGAATAAAAGTACAATAGGCAGTCATAGTTACCCTTGTAGGCCATAGAAAGCTATGAAGCTATTTTCCTTTAACTAGAAGCTAAATGTAATATTGCTGAAATGTGCGCAATGTAAATTAGAAACTTGACCTTCAATTGACATGCTTAGAAATGTTGTCATAACTGCAGAATGATCCAGTTTAACTGATATATTATCTTATAAGCAGCACTTTATTAATCATGAACTTCCTACTTACATGTGTTTGATTTAGCATTTGAATGGAATAATTTGTGCATTTTAAACAATGATGCTTGATTCATTCGAAAAAGAATGCATAACCTAACAGTGATTTTGCATTTTAGTTAATAATTTATTGTTCTCGCAGTGAAACAAACTTAGAAGTAGACGGTCGATCTGTGTTTAGGGCATATGGAAACTGAGTTCAATGTTTCCTGTATCTAGCTATGCAAGACTCACTGGGCCAATTCACAAAGGTAATTTGAGACAAAAGTCTATCTTTACAACTTTTAGTATTCACAGAGATCATTTATGAGTCGTATCTTTATGTCAACAGTCAGGCCGGAATCTCTGCACCCGGACCATACTCTCCGCACCCAGGTCATACTCTGCAGCTCGGGCCAGATGAAGTGTAATCAATAGGCCAGAATGCAATTTTTACAAAAGATAACATTAGGAAAGTGTGATACATGGGAGAGGAGGTCACAAAAATCAGTTTGGGAAAGTAAAAGAGTGTGGCCAGACACTATATTTTGTCCCAGAAAAGTTTGTTATTTTGCATCATGGTTCACGGAGTGCACAATTTGTGGCCAGACACTACATTATATCCCAGAAAAGTTTGCTATTTTGCATCATGGTTCATGAAGTGCACAATTTGCAGTCCCCTCAGTGTTGACTGTAGTGTCAACACTACAGTTAACACTAAGGTGAGAGTCCTTAGTGTTGATTGTAGAATTAACACTACAGTCAACACTGAGGGGAGTGCAAATTGTACTATGATGTAAAGGAGCAAACTTATATAAGATATGATGTTGTGTCTGGCCACACCCTATCCCTGCACAAACAGTTTTTTACGACCTCCTCTGCTATTTATCTATTGATCCTTATGTTCCCTTTTGTAAAACTGCATTCTGGCCTATTCATTACATTTAATCTGACCTGAGCCGGAAAGTACGGCCTGAGTCAGAAAGTACGGCTCGGGTTCGGAGAGTACGGCCCGGGTGTGGAGATTTCGGCTTGACTGCGGACATTTAGTTACGACTCGTAAATGATCTCTGTGAATTCCAAAAGTCTTAAAATTAGACTTTTGGCTCAGATTACCTTAGTGAATCAGTCCCACTGTAGCTAACCTTGTGATAAAGTGTAACAGTTACATGTATTTTTGCAAGAACAGAGGAGATGAACCTGCTTACGGAGGAAGACTGCTGTCCAATTGGTTAATGGAGAGAAGAAGCTTGATACAATATTTTCAACATGGTTTCTATGCTTTATATTAGTGCATTTTCCTAGGTAGATGCGACTCACTCACAGACTCTTTCTGACACTTGCAGAGACTCTCTCACTTGAACGCTTTTGCCAAAGACTGAGACCCTTGATGGTTGCTGCCACTGCTACTACTATTGCCCATTTGCCTCTCTTTGGTATTTGATTTTCAACAGATTGCTACCAAATCTGTATGCTAATTTGCTTATACTTATGGACTACACTTTGTGGGTAGTTTTACTACTCTTACTTGGCTTGAACGCTTTATGCTCACCTGATCTCACTCTTTTCTTCAAATTCAAACTCCTAATTGGATTTGTGAACTTTAAAAGTTTGATTCTGATCTTTAGAATAAGAATCCATTCCTTCATGCAACCCGCTTAATGCATTTTATTTTTGATGCTTTCTTCTTACCATTCTTTTGACAATATTTCTGTAAACTTATTTGATTCATGGAATAGCTGAAATGAAGACAACATTAAGAAAATAACTTTACTAATCTCTTAATAAGAATAAAGGTATTGGAAAAATTATCCAAACTCTTGTCATTTACTGAACTAAGAACAGTTGAGACTATTTAAGTTTTTGATGTCTGATTATGCTCCTTGACTCCTAATGCAACATTCCAAGGCCCATCAAGAGAAAGAAGAGATTTTAAATTTTAGGGCCCAGTCCATGCTTAGAGGATGGAAATATTAATAGTGCAAAACATTTTTTACATTGGATAAATGGTCTTAATATGCATTGATTAACTTCACAAGTACAAAAAGAGTATTCCTTTGTTGGATATCTTGTAATATCACAAAGATGGCTATTTAACCACCAAAGTTTCAGAAAATCTACAGATAGGAGTTCCATGTTATCGTCTGAAATCTCTAAAAAAAAATCATCTGGTAGGACAATTCTTACATTTATGCCAGCATTATTCATACAAAGCTACCTTTTCTATATATACACAAATTCCTAACAGTCACTTGTCACAGAGGGCATACCATCAACACATCATTAATAAAGCATGTAAAAGAGCAAAAAACAACAATAGAAAAGCACTCTTGGAAACATCTTTTAACTTTCTCACAGAAAGAGTAGTCTGTGTCAATATATATTCCAGTTTTTCTAATACCATCAAAAGGATAATCAACAAACATTGGCATCTTTTTTTAAATAAAGGAAAAAAAGCCTGCTGCAGCCAATTTTTGCTTACAAAAGGAGCTGTAATATGAAAGATTTTTTGGTACACACATGACCAAAACCTACAGGTTCAACACAGGTGGGACTTTGGGGTTTCCAAGAAGTGAATAGGCCTCATCCATGTGGATCCTGTTCAGTATACCAATCACATCAGTAGACCTAGGACTAAATAATCCATGGGAATTACCTAAATTCACAAACTGCAACAGCAAAGGAGTAATTTACCTGATTACTTGTCCATGCTCACTATTATATGTAGGAATGACTACCAGGAATGTGTGGGTTCACATTTGCGAACATAGGAGTAATATATGATGCCAATGAAACACCACAACATTGACCAATGATTATTAGGATTTGAAACCTACAGAGAATGATTTGACACGGGCAGTCATAGACAAAATTAATGTGAAGAATAAGTGGGAGAATATAACACAGCTACTTTTTATGAGGACACTAAGATGGGTCCATTGTTTGCATACAGCTCAGGATGGTGAAAATGTTGAGGTTTGCCCACAAACTGGATGATTCACATATGTAGCACACCTTGACCACAGTAGCCATCAGTGTGGCTCAATGGTTAGAGCGGCAGACCCTGATGCAGAGGTCTGGCCCGGACCAGGGATCAATTCTCCCCTCGGTGGGTCTTGGGCTCAATTTCCCCGGACCTGATAATTCTCGCCTCGGTGCCTATTCTAATCATGGGACCCACTCTGCAACTCTGGGCAACAGCTTGCTTAATCTCCACAACAGCCCCAACAGTGCTAGGATGCCTGGCTTCACCTTGGGGGTGCCCAGGAGTGAGCACTTCACAGGGAAAGGCCAGGAAAGGTTCCACAGCAGTATGTGCACAGCGCCTGAGAGACCCTTTCGGGGGTGTGCGGAGTGCTATATAAATGCACTCCATCATTTAATAAATGATGGCTTTGATTAGTCTTAGTCTTAACATCAGACAGAAATAGATGATGTAGTTGAGGAAAGATGAAAACAGCCCTCTTACACCTCCCACACTAAATGATCACTCTGCCTACTACCTACTATATGTGTAGGGAAAGGGAGTTGTTTAGAAGACATGCTTTTGGTGAACTACAATTAATATTCACTAGAGTAACCACTGATTCTTTTAGTTAGGTGCTCAACAAAATACTGGAAAAAGAGTGTTTAGAATTCAGGATTGTAGTGAACTACAATTCCCATCTACCCTTAACAATTAGTGATGTCATTTCTCTAGGCGTTTGATGCTATATTAAACAACACATTGCAGGTGAGCTATATCATTCCTTTCGAGGCTAGGAGATTCATAAGCGCTGTGGCAATGATACAAGTACGTGAAATATAACAATATGGATATTTTAACTGCCATTTACTATTGGGATTCTGTGAAAATAATGGGAGTGGATATATAGCTTGTGAGGCGAAGTAATAGGCGTAAATAACAGACTTGTCAGTATGAACGTTAAGAGAAATGATAACACATATACTCCAACTAGGACAGCCTCTAATAGTTGGTGATAGTTCTCCAACTATATTGAAGATTATATGCCATTTTTTGATATATTCAGAACATATAGAAGTGCTTCATTGAAATATGATCTTGTTTAAAATGTGACAATAAGATATGGATAACATTCTTCCAGTAATGACTTTTGAGACTTTATTATATTATATGTACAGCAGGTCAGAGCGCGGTTATCTCCAACTCCAACTCCAACTCCAAAAAAAGCAAACGGAGATATTGGTGAGAAAAAGATAATAATATTTACATAAGCGCACAGAGTTAACACCAGCTCACCAGTTCACAATGGTAAAAGGCATACAACTTTTAAATATATTGTTACTTGGAGAAATCTGTAATGTTGAGAGTTTTTATTTTGGTGACAGACCCAAGATTATTAATGGAGGCAGATATCTGACTTTTGAAAGTTCTTACCGATGCAGGTAGTATCTTTTTTCATAACTCCATTTAGAAGCTAACATCAGAGTATATGGCATATTGAGTCCTGATAGAATGCCACTGACACTGGTTGATGGGGCTGATACAGGCAGAAACATGTAGACCGTATGACGTGGGTAGAATACTTCCCCCGCTTATTTTATCTATCACTAGGGGAATAAGTTAACTATATTTGTCTATCTAGTAGGTAGGTTTAAACACTACATGCTTGGCACACTTTCCTCTCTGCACACCCTTACACCATCCCAGGCTATATAGGTGGTGTAGCTTTTTTATTATGCATTATGCCTCCAACTCCCCTATGGTGAAAAGGGTATAAGCTTATATACATTGCCAAGGAGAGTTAACAGGAGGGGCCCAATGATAAAGCTTGCCACCCATTGTGTGGGTGAGGGTCTTTGTCCTTAAATGAGAAGCGTTCCTACTTGAATTTACTAGCACACTAAAAAAAACAATTGCCAGGCCTAACATAAAACTCAGTTTTTAATACATATGAGTCACCCCTACGATAGATCCTAAACTGCCCCTTGTGCAGGCAGGGTACATTGTAATTAATACGTTGGACAGGTACTTTTAGGTTTTACATGTCCTGGTAGTGAACAACTCCCAAATGTATTCTTCACTATTGTGAGACCTATATCTCCCACAGGATAACATAGGTTACCTTATTAAATTCAAGAGATAAGTTTTGTTTGGGAACAGGTAGAAATGTCATGTTCAGTGTTTAAAGAATTGTAATTTAAAATACTATTTATTGGCAAAGGTTGATTGTAAGTCTCAGTTCTGAAAATACAGTTGGCCTTAGTGTATTCCTCCCGGACAGTGAGACAAAGGAAGACTAGCTGTTGGTAGGATGGACCATCCTGCAAGGTTGCATTGGACGGTGCTGTTCTCCTCTTCACTTACATTTCCAAGGAGGTGCCTCAGCACACTCAATAAGAACTTCAGCCTAGCCTTTTTACACCCCAGTCCCTTTTTAGTCTGGGTAGGGTGAAAGAAAATTCTAGACTTTTCTGTGAGAGGAAAACTCTGGAAGTTTCTGCCACTTCAATGCTGAAACCAAGTAAAAAATAGGACCCTCAGACCCACTCTTCAATTCACTCTTGGACCTGCAGAGGACACTCAGAAGGCCTGCCCTGCACTTCAGAGGACTGCCTTGCTACTTGAGGTCTGCGTTGCACTTCAGAGATCTGCCCTGGTGCTGGAAGCCTGCCTTAAACTCTCAGAGGACTGCCCTGCTGATGGAGGACTGCCTTGATGCCTGAACCCAGGAGTACCAGAGGGAATCTATGGGCTGGTTGGCTGGACTCCTGTTCAGAGGTACAGGGACACAAAAACCTCCAATAACTTGAGAAATGTACCTGAACCTCACCACCTGCAGTCCTGCCCTCTAAGTGGTGCCCATACAATCCTAGACCTTTAGAAAGGGGGCAGCTACCTCCACTTCAGATTTTCGACTTTCTAAAAAAGACTAAGTACAAATGTAGAAATCTTCATCATGATTTTGTGCAGAATCTCCCAGATGATGACACCTCCTTCTCTGACACAGTCGGCTGCCTTGCTTTGCTGAACTTTACCCTCTCAAAAAATAATCTTCTAAGTCCCAAGGTAAGCGGACACCAGGCCTGATCCATCTCATGTATCTGTGCTACACTGCATTGCTGTCAGCCATAACTTTTAACTTTGCCCCAATCTCGCGCGACTAGAAGTCTGTGGTTGTCACTTTCACCATTTAGGCGCTAGTCTTTAAAAATTCATAATTCTGGTTTGACTGATTGGATTTTTGTAGTTTTGGTAACAAACAATGTATTTCATTTTACGCTATTTTTCTAAATTGGTGTGGGATTTTTCTTGTGTTGTGTTATCAATTTGTACTGTTTAAGTTCTCCATAAATACCAGACACAATGCCTCTAAGTGAAGTCTGTTTGCTTTTGCACCAAGCTACCAGAGGGTTAAGCATAGGTTAATTTAATAACTTTTGTGGTTCACCATGACAAAGATTGTTGTTGTTGCTTGATAAGGGTTTTCAGCCCCCCTCAACTAAAAATCCAATTTCTAACATCATGGCTCATGAACATTAGAGCACTGTGTCACAGATTAGAGCAATCATACTTTTTTAATGACCCTAAAACTAGGGCAAAAATGCTTAAAAGAGCAAACGAATGTATGCCTACATCCTTTGAAGAGTCAGCCATACTGAAGCCAGTCAGAGAGCCACCTACAACCTGTACTCCTTTGTTTCAGCCTTGCTTGAGCTGCTACCCCACCAAGCTATATTAACAAAAGCCAATAAAGATTTAGGACCTGATGAATCTTGACAGTACTCCCACTGTCTCTCCATGGCAGAAGTTTCAAATACTCTATCAAGTTGACTGTATTCTACGTGTTGTATTTCTATGTCTGCTGGTTGAACTGCAGCCATGGCAGTCTCACCGCTGGCTAAAAGTAGTCTGTCGCACCTACATTGGTGTGGCATGCCTATTTAGATGTTCCTGTTGTTCTGGTGGTGTCCTAGTGGTGGTTTGCTGACGGAGTGAGTCCCTTGTGGAGTGGAGACTGGTAAGTACTACTCATCAATGTGTTAATACACAGATGCATTGTATTGTGTTGTAATTGCATTTATAAGGCGCTTATTACCCTTTACGAGGGTACGAGGGGTCGAAGAGCTTTTTCGGCGAGTAGCACGCTACTCCGGGACCCATTGAGGATCAGTGTTGAATTAGTACAGTGAAATATGAAAGTAATTTGAAAAGTGGATATGTTACTTGGTTATTTGGATTCAGAAGGATAGCAGAAGGGTAGAAAAGGGAAAAAGGTTTGCATTTATATAGCGCTTGTTACCCCTGATGGGGTGTTGAAGCGCTTTTTGCGGAGTAGCATGCTAGTCCAGAACCCATAAAGGATTAGTGGTGAATTAATATAGTGAAATATGAAAGCAATTTGAGTGGTGGATATTAGTCAGTTATTTGGATTAAGGATAGCGGAGGGATAGAAGCGGGAAAAAGGTTTGCATTTATATAGCGCTTGTCACCCCTGATGGAGTGTTGAAGTGCTTTTTTGGTGAGTGGCACACTACTCTGGAACCCATAAAGAATTAGTGTTGAATTAGTATGGTGAAATATGTAAGAAATTTGAGCGGTGGATACTAGTGAGAGATTTGGATTGAGAAGGATAGCAGACAGACAGAAGTAGGAAAAGAGGGTTGAAATTATATAGAGCTTTTTTTCGGCAATTAGCACGCTACTCCAGAACCCATAAAGGATTAGTGGTGAATTAGTATAGTGAAATTTGAAAGTAATTTGAGGGGTGGATATGTTAGTCAGGTATTTGGATTGAGAAAGGTAGTGGAGGGATAGAAGAGGGAATAGGTATGCATGTATATAGCGCTCGCTACCCTGATGAGGTGTTGAAGTGTTTTTTCAGTGAGTATCATTCTTCTCTGGAAGCTATAGAGGATTAGTTTAGTGAAATATGAGTGGACATGTTAGTCTGGTATTTGTATTGAAATGGATAGTGAAGGGATAGAAGAGGAAAGGATTTAGAGTTTTTTTGTTTTGTTTTGGTGGACATAGCAGTAGGAGGAGGCTTGGGATGAGTAAAAGGGTTGCGGAGGGGAAGAGCCAGAGGGAAGGGTTTAGAAAGGCTTGTTTTGGGGAATCGGTATAGTAAAATAAGCATGAGATGATGCAAGAAGGGGTAGAATAGGGGAGAGTCTAGAAAGGGTTATTTGGGGATCATAATAGTGGTATTTGATATGGATGAGCGAGAGAGTGGAGGTAGAGGAGTATTGATAGAGGTATCGGGTGAGAAATAGAGTTGTGCATTGGAAAGAGTAGTAGAAAGAGGTTTGAGCTGAGTCAGAGAGTTGAGGTTGTAGATATATTGAGAGAGGTATAGGGTGAGAAATAGGGTAGTGCATTTGATATGCTGAATTAGATGAAAAGTAATAAATATAAATTTCCATAAGTACATGGAAAGTATATTGATGCATAAAGGAAGGAAGTATATGTGGATTAAAGATATTGATAGAGGTATAGGTTGAGAAATAGGGTAGTGCATTGGAAAGAGTAGTAGAAAGAGGTTTGAGATCAGTCAGAGAGTTGAGGTAGAGGATATATTGAGCGAGGTATAGGGTGAGAAATAGGGAAGTGCATTGGATATGCTGAATTAGCAGAAAAGTAATAAATATATAGATCCAAGTACATGGAAGGTATATAGATGCATAAAGGAAATAAGTATATGTAGATTAAAGATGCATTAAATAAATTCCGGTTATCAAGTGTTCTTATACTTAAACATTTATTTTATTTATTTGTTTTAAAACATCATTATTCTACATGTTTACACAAAGCAATACACGTATGTAGGTACACATCTCTAGTGCAAAAAAATGCTTATATACAGAGAAATATGCTGTATATTTCTGTTTGGATATGGTGCTTATGTGGGAAAGAGCCAATTCTTCAGAAGTTTTCTAAAGATAACGTGGTTGTCCTTGGATCTTATGTTGTGGGGGTAAAGAGTTCCATAGTTTGGCTGCTTGAACAGCGAAAGATGTGCCACCCATGTTTTTCTCTTGTATCTTGGGATTTTGAAGTGAGGTGCCATTATGAAGCAGAGGTTCCTCTGTTGAATGTGTTTGGTGATTGTATTCCTGATGAAGAGTGGTCCTGTTCCATGTATCGCTTTGTGGATGATACGCAAAGCAGCTTGAATGTAGATCTTCTGGCAACTGGTAATCAATGCAGGGCTTTCAAGGCAGGGGAGATGTGGTCTTGCGGTTTGGTATGTAATAGTAGTCTGGAAGCTGAGTTCTGAATCCGTTGTAGTCCTTTCATGGTCGTTAAAGGTGATCCGTGGTAGAGTCTATTGGCGTAATCGAGTTTGGACAGAACAAGAGAGATGGTAGCTTGGACCTTGTGTGGAAATCCATAATGGGGAAAGATTTGTTGCAGAGTCTATGGTCATTCCGAGGTTTCCTACTTCCTTCGATACTTCCTTCGATACTTTAGGCAGTGATCCCAGTTCATCAGGCCAGGCGGCGTGGCAGACATAATGTTTCCAATTGCCACATGTGAGTATTTCCGTTTTGGAAGCATTCAATATGAGATGGCTCCACGTCATCTATTGATCCACGGCTCTGAGACAACTGAAAATTGGCGATTTTCCAATGTCTTTGGGGCATTCCAGTTGAAGGAGTATTTGTGTGCCATCGGCATAGTTATAGCATATGAGGTGATATTGCTTGATCAATACCAGTAATCACTTTATATAGATGTTGAAAAGCATGGGCGAGATGATAGTGCCTTGTGGGACCCCTGCTTTTGTGGAGTACGGTTTGGACGAGTGAGGTGGGGTATGAATGATATTAGTTCTGTTGCAAAGGTAGGATGAGTTCCAGTCTAGAGCAGTTCCCTCTATGCCTGCTTTGTGAAGTCATGATCAACCGCGTCAAAGGCAGACAAGAGGTCCAAGAGAAGTAGCGCAGCAACCAATTTGTGAACAACTGTGTTCGTCAGGTCATTCAAGATGGCAAGGAGGGCAGATTCTGTGCCTATTCCCAGACAGAATCCCAGTTGGAATTCTGAAAGTATTACATTGTCTTCAACAAATTATGACATCTGGGTGAATGCTGCTCTTTCTCTAAGTTTGCTCAGGAAAGGTCCATTTGTAATGGGTCTGTAGTTGTCAGGGTTCAGTGGGTCCAAGTTTGTTTTCTTCATTAATGGACGTATGTGTGAGTTTTGGAGTTCTTCTGGAAATATTCCAGTAGTTAAGGAATCGTTGATGATTCTTCTTTCTGGAGTGGCAGCAGAGGTTGTTTGAAGAATTGTCTTGAAAGTTTGCAGTGGACACGGGTCAGAAACGATGCCGGCAGACCTGTTTGCTTTGACCAGGTCCATAAATTCATGTGTCATGATGACATCCAAAACCTAAATAGGCCATATGTTATGGCGCTTTGTGTTACATATTGCATGCCACACAGACATCATTGAATGCACACACACACACATAGGCACCAACAAGTACAACACCGACAACCTCCACAACAACAATTATTTTTTTAGTGTCAATACAGGTGTGTTCAATCTACCTTGATAAGTAGGTGAACACTACTGCATTACACCTAAGAAAATATTACATATAACAGCAATGAAAAAAAATTAGGCTACAACAATTGTCAACACGCGATTCATTGTACTAGCTTACCTTACATCCTGGAGACATTGGAGCTGTTTGGCATCGTGGCGGAGTCAGAGCAGCAAAGGAGGGACCTGATGATGGGGTTCAAGGCAGAAGTGGGAAACATTTAAAGTATGTTATAACCTAATTTCCTTAGATTCTGCCAACTCAATGTAAGAGGCATCCCCGTCACAATTGTCTCAATGGAAAGGCACATTGTGTTCAGCTTGGTGGGACTCTTGGCTGCAGTCCCGCTGACAGCCGATTCTGCCTATGACGCTGTTGATGCAAGCGAAGGTTCCTGGCTCTGGCAGCAGGGCTCAGGCGATCTTTCACCCATGGACCAGCCAACATCTAAACAGGGTCGGTGGACCGCCAAGCCGGCGTGTGATGAATCCATCAAAAAAGTGACAGTGGGACTGCTGGAGCAGGATTTTCTATTGAAAATTTATTGAGATTCAAACTCCAGTTTATGTTATATGTCATGATTAAAATTACTGATTTATAATAATTAATTACTAACTTTGTTAGAAGTCTTGACTAATCAACATTACTAATGAAAGAAATTACACGCGGGAATGCATATATGTTGCTTTATTAATACGTGAACTAAATTGGTGGGCAAATTAATTAAATGAGTGTCGCAAAAGTGCTATTTGTTTCGTGTTTGCGCTTTTAAATAACGTGCTCTAATGCTTCTTTGTGTTGCAGACGACTAGGTAATTACATACACATAAGGGTATTAGTGGGGATTAACACTGTATAATCATTACGATGTGGTAACGTTGTTTTGTGTTTCTTTTAATTAAGATGGTCCGTTTTGGCCTAATCCAAGATGGCCGCTATTTGCAGCCTGCACTCGAGTGATTGAAATGTGACGAGAGGCCTTGCTGAACATGGTTGGAAGTCACCTGACCACAGCCTCTGTCTGAATTAAAAGTTTCCGTGAGGACAGCAGCTCCGGGCTTGCTGCCAATTGCCCTTGGAGAAGAATAAAGCCACAATGAACTCTGATAACTTGCGGTGGCTTCACTATGGTTCCAAGGAAGAGCATTCATGAATGTATCATTTTCCTAGCTTGAGTTTCCTTCTTCCGTGTTTTTATTTTTGTGATTTTTCTGAGCGGAGATTTTCTAAATGTTGCCAGTCAACATCCTTTCCTGCTCGCTCTGCTCAGCGGCTCAACGGACGTTTAGAGTTTGTTTGTTACCTTTATTTTGTAAGTTTCATTATAAATAATGCTAGACTAGAGAGGGTCTAAGGCCACTTCTTCCTGAACCTATGCTCGTGAGGATCGACGCTGATCGAGAGGACGGCGACTCGGGAGACTTTACTGAGAGACCTGTCCTGACCCATTTAGCTAGAATAGGTAACTATGAGAATAATGATTTTGCTATTGATTGACTTTCCTTTGAACTAATTTAGATAAAAGATGACATTTGTTTGAATTCCAGTGTCGGGTGGTTATTTCCTTGTTTTTATTGAGTTTCAAATGTATTTCCTTTGTTTTAAATCATGACTCAGGACAATTTCTTTAAGGTCGCATTGACCTCGCTTTAGATGCAGATTGGTTTGGAATCTCTCAAATATTCAGCGTGGATAGAGTAATAGAATGTATGTTAGTGTAATGGGCCCTAGCGTCTGATGAGTGTATGTGCGTGCGACTGTGGATTTACTCTGTCCGTGGAAGTAGGGAGAATTTATATGCTCCGATCTGCAGCAGGACCTTTACCGCCAAGATCTAAATCAGGTCCTTATTATTACTCAGTTTAGACCAAACTTGGCTCATTGTATTGTTTCATTTCACTTAAGTAATGACTGATCAAGGTCCTTAGATCCACCTGCTTGTGATAGCATCACCTAACAAGACATGCTGCACTCTGTCATTCTTCCATTTTTACATTACTCCTAGAATATATTTTGCAAACCTATCTTAAGAGAGAATAATATAAGATACTGTAGACAAGCCATGAATTGTTTTAAATTATTCAATTTAGCTGATGTCTATCTTTGAGTTTACACCTATATCTGCCATGTGGTTTGAATAAGACAGACTTATGAAAACTAGTGTATTACTGTTTTAAATTAGATTTTAGCGGTTATTTCTAAATAAAGCTGATTTGTACAGCCAAGTACTTAAAACATGTTTGTAGTTTTGATCCTAGTATGCAATTTACCTCATTGTGTACTTTTTGGGTTTTAATGCATAAAACCAAATAATGTTGATCGTCTGATTTTCCTAGTAGAACAATAGAACCCTGACAGACTGCACAGCTTAATATGCAAAGTATGTCAAATTAATCAGGACCTGATGCTAGGCCAGGCCGACATCCCACACATTTGCTTTTTTGGACATCAATCCCTGGTGTTTAGTGGGCTTGCTGATATCTGCAGCAGGATGGTTGCAGATCACTCTTGTATTGGCCCACTAAGGAGACGCAAAGGCTTTTTGGTGCCTGAAGGTTGGTTCTGCTGCCCTATCCCAGGAAGGACAAGCTTTGCAACCCATTCTTTAGTTTATCCTCTTCTCTAGTGGCATGGTGTGCATTTACTCCTCCCCGGGGATGATCAAATAGTGGGTAAACACCACAATCTGCCTACCCAGGGAGGGAAAAAGCCCACATGATTATCAAAAGAGAAGACATTATGAAGGTCTTCTGTGGGGGGCATTCAATTCCCCAGGTCCTAGATAGTTAGATAGTTTTTCTGGTCCCCTTGGATGGCAGATTGTGCCACTAACCCATAATCTAAACTCCTCTGAGGTGTGGGGAAGAGGTGGGGTACTTGGAACCCTTAGCATTGGGCTCAACTCCCAGGCACTGGATAATAATTTTACATCCAGGTGGAGGATAATGGTAGGGTTACCTTTCTGTGCTAGCCCATCTGTTAAAACTATGCCCAAAGAAACCTAATTTCCTATCACTTGCTGATGAAGGGCTGCAGTGTTCCAGCACCCATGGAATCATACCTGGATCTCAACTGAGTATCTAATTTTCAAAAGTATCTGGGATTGGTAGGTTTCTCTGAGCAATTTCCAAATGATGGGAATTTAAAATAAACACTTGATGTTTCACTATTACATGTTTGGGGTGCAGCTATTTGAACTTTTTATTACGTCATGGTAATTGGAGTAATTGCTGTAATTTTGTGCTGCTATTATGACACATAAGTGCTCAGATTTATGCAAATATGTCTATTTGCATAATTTGGAGTAGCTTGGGGAAAAATGCCCACCCAGGAGTATAGAAACAGATTGCGAACAGCTGCTGGCTGCATCTGTTCCTGTTCGAATCCATTTAGAGCTATTTTCTAGGACTCAGATGCATCCTCTTGTTCATTTCGGATGCAAGATTGCATTTTACACCAACAAATATGCTGCTAATACTCTCATTTCATATAAGTATGGTACAACAAAATACACAAGGTATGACCATAGAGTCTTAACATGGTATCCTTGGAGATTTGTTATTATCTCTTGGATTAAGCACATTTTTGGTTTCCAAATGTAAGTCAGTATACTCAAAAGAACACATTTTGTTAAACAGATTTACCTCATATTTTAGTAACCCCAAATTCAGAGTGGTGTCACCTCTCCTCTGAAACTCAGATTCCTAGTCACATTTGAAAATACATTCAAAATGTCTAGCTTAATATTTACTTAATTTTACAGTATGAATCGATGTATGTTAGAAACCCAGTGTAAAAACATTATAAACCATACCTTGGTTCATGGTTTGGACTATTGCATATTTTTGGGAACTGAAAATCACTATACATAACTGTATATTATGTTTCTATATAATTCCTTATTGCAAGAAATTGTATCTAAAACCATTCCATTCCAAAAAGCTTTATTCGACAAATCATGTCATAAAATAAAATCACGGTGAAACAAAATACCCATTTCCAGCTTTAAAATGCAATGCAAATAGTTATAGTAATTTAGTAAATGAGCCACTTTTGTGGTCTGACACCCTATGATGACCCTCAACCACCATCATTTTAACTGATTTTAAGTGTGTTATGTTACCCTAGCCGTAATGTAGGATGGGTTTGCATATGCCTGCTTCTCTTCTGTCCTGTAATCTTGCTGTCTTTTAGTGGAATAGTCTTGCCAAGAATAGAAGGTATGGGATGTTGAGGTGCAGTGTTGTGGGTTGTGGTGCACACATGTGCTCAATGTTGGATACTGAGGGATTAAGTGTATTATGGTATTTGGGTTAGATGAATTATGACTTTGACCTATTGGCTTTGACGTGGTCTAATGTCATTCTGACTTCTGACTTTACCTTGCTTTATGGCAGTGCTGACTATTGCCTTTGACATGGTTTCATGTCATCCTTGCTTTTCTGATTCCATCTTGCTTTGGGCCTTTGTGTGCATGGCTTAACTAACTCAATGTTCATGACTGAAGCTATTTTCTGTGCCTGCACGAAGCTGCAAAGGTGGGGAGGGCATGTTTTGCTCTTTGCACTTTAATGACTAGAGAGAACTGGTTCTTATCAGAGGAATGTACATGGTCTGTCTCGGAGCCATAGCAAAGGCCTGATCAACCGTTGCAGTGGCCTTGGAGCAGGCTGGTACTGGCTCTCATGAGAACGAGGGGGAGAGGCTTGCTAGAAGCTTCGTTGTGTTTGAATTTGTATTAAAAAGGGGAGCCTACACTGGCCTGGTGGAAGTTCACGCCATGGAGAAGACGTGTTGTCACGGAAGAGTGGTGTCATCTCTGAGCTTTCACCTGGTTGAAGCAATCGACTCCCCTTGAGCAAAGTGGGGTGAAATGATGGAGCATTAGGTGAGGTGTCTCTGCTACTAACTGTCTCTTGATTCTTTTCTGAATTCTTTCCTTTCCTTCTTATTTTCTGATACTTATATCCATACATGTATATTTCTACATATATATTTGCTTTGATTGTGTATTTCAATCGGTTATTTGATATGTGAGAGTCTGCCATGATCAATATATATTCGGCCTGCCCGTGATTGAAGTATTGTGGTAATAAATATATAAATATTCCATATGTTTGAATTCGTCTTTTCCTTGAAGCAGGAGGTGTGGACTCTTCTTGGCCAAGTATTCTGTTCTAGCAGGTAATTGTGTTATAGGAAGTTGTTCTACTCCTGGCAAGTGATGTGTAAAGTATATCTCGCTCTAGAGAAGTGTTGTGTGTGTTACCTTGGTCTAGAGGAGACTCATATGTTATATTGTTTTCTTGCCTTGCCTTTGGGGGAGTGTTGAAAGTTTGCCCACCTTAGAAAGTGCTGTGTATATGTTATATCCCATAAGTTTGGAACTGATATTCTCTACCTGGGAAAGTGACGGTACATACCTTGGTCCAGGGGAGATCTGAGAAACATGTGCATTACAGGTAACAATAAAACATTTAAACGTTTTGCACAAATAGCGTGTCATGGTAGGTGTTAGGACGAAGGCATATAGAGATAACAACGGTAACTCAATTAAAATCAAAACATCAGTCACAATCATTTTAAACACATTGTTAAGAAAGGTAAGCTATCCCCCTTTCTCAGTGGTCTAGGGCTCTAACATAAGTGAGGCATGATAGATTTTCAGGGTATGGCGAGAGTACGGAGTCTAATTACCCACATCCAGCTCAGAAACTTAGCTACAGCAATTGCAATGCACAGCAATGTGTTGCTAAACAGTATTCTTAGTGCGACCTTACTTGTTCTGGCGCCCTAAGTCCTACAGATAGGCGCCAACCACGCCTTGCATGGGGCAACATAGGCAGGGCAGACAAACAGGGCGTGGGCATAGGACTCTTCCGATGTCTCACTAAAAGGGGCATTTACTGTTCCCTGAGTTAACCCATTTTGCTGTGTATGTTCTTAAAGGCAAAGATCCCACTCTAAATTGGAAGTACAACTTTTGGTCAAAAGGTTTAGATATAAAGTCCCAATACTGCTCCAAGCTAGGCCATGGTTTTACTACTAGGAATGCCCCCGTTCGCGTTGTACTGTTGCTTTTGCTGAATCTTTTATGGTACACCAGTTCCCAATATCTTTTCTTAATGATCTCTTTGGATGGAAAGTGGGAACTCTTTGTGGTTTCCCACAAGTTTAACATGCCCATATTTAACATGAATGCTCTTACCTCTTATAGCCATCTAATCTAATGGTATCTATCAGCCTTAATTATCTCCCAAAGACCTTCAGCATAAGTTATTAATTCTGAAGTACACCAGATTCTGCTCCAGTACAGAATGGGGCGCAGCCTAGAGTGGTCAGCCAGGGCTTTCCTACCTAGGTCTTGTAACATTGGTAGCCCAGGGGTAGTGGAGATGTTTCTCAGGAACCTAATTTTAGTGATGGTTAGCTGGAACAAATTTTCATACCCCCAGAGTTCCGCCCCATATGGCACTGAACTACATTCATGTTGTAGATATGTAGGACCTGGCTAAGTGGCTTAGCCAAGGAGGTGTTAAACTTGTTGGACAGAACTGACAATTGTCAATGATTCAAAGTGGCAGTGTTGATCTGGCAACCGCATTTCATATCTTTTTGCAGGGTAACCCCCAGATAAGTAAAACGCTGACTTGTTCCAAGGGCCGATTGTCCAAGAGAATGCATCTCTTAAATGTTTTCTGTTGGTTGAAGACCATAAACTTGATTTTTGCTACAATAATTACCAAATCTCGTAAGGTGCAACACTTTTCAAAAAGATGTAAGGTTTGATCTAGGCCACTAAGGGTCTTTCAAATAATTTGTGTATTGTCAGCAAACATTAAAATGGGGATTTTGATACCTGCGAGAGCCTGAGCATCCATAGGGATGGATGATAAAAACGTGGCAATACCATTTATAATAAGGGAGAATAAAGTAGGGGCCAAGACACAGCCTTGGTGCACTCCCTTCTCTTCAGGGAAGGGACTGGTGAAATTTCCCTGCTTGCCCCAACAAATTTGAGTGAAATCACTGAAGTGAAGACGCGCAATAAGGGAAAGTAATTCAGGAGGCATCCTCAGCTTCTGCAGCGCAGCCCAGAGTTTGCAACTCGAGACCAGGTCGAAAGCTGACTTAAGATCAATGAAGGCTGCGTACATACTGCCCTTGCCCAAAACCAGTCAAGGTATTAGCCTGAACCGAAACACCTGGTCAATCGTGCTAATGTGATACCGAAACCCTGTCTGTATGGGGGAGAGGATGTCCTGCTCCAGTCTTGTACCTTGCCTGGCACCAATCGGGCAACCACCTTCCGGATGGAGTTGATTAGGCTAATGGGCCTATAATTGACTGGGAGAGATTTTTCTCCCTTTTTGTATCTCTGCCCCTCTCCAAAAATCTGGGATGGTAGATCCAAGGGCATAGCATTTGCTAATAACAGGATATACATTTTGCCTTCTCATATAGAAAAATATCAGCTGGGATACCATCTAACTCTGGCTCTCTACCCCCGTGATTGTGCAAAAAGCTGCATTGACATCAGCTATCATGAAGACCTTACTTGAGTTGTAGGTGTGGGGAGGCACTGGAGCATTAACCTCTTCAGCCCCAATTTCATATTGGGATTGAAAATTATTAACCATTGGGCCTGCTCTACGTGGTTCTGTGGCTGCGGTTGATGTCCACCCTTGCCCTATTTTACAAGGTGCCAAAATCTTTGGGAATTATTTGTGGCACATGCCAATCTAAGGTCCTGCCATCTGGTTTCATCCTACTCCCTTTTTGCCTTCTCCTGATCCCTCCTATACTTTGTCCTTGCGGACCGTACTCTGCTAGAGTCTTTCAGTCTGATCACTTCACCAAGATGTCTGCGTGCCATTTTACACTCTTCAGTATACGATTGGAACGAGTTATTTTGAGTTATATGCTTGACCCTGCATTCTATGATGAAGTATAAGGCTGTGATAACTGCAAGAGAATCTGAGCCAATGGGGAGGGCCTCTAGTTCAGTGATAGTGAGCTCAGTTTCTGTAGCAATAGAGGCTAGGGTATCTGGTCTCTCTAGGACCATTTTCCATTTAAGACGCCTCATATCATTTGTGGGTGCCAGGTCACGGGTAATGAGCTGTTTATCCGGGTGTAAGGATTTGTGGGGAGCCAATAATTCGACGGTGGATCATAATAGATTGTGGTCACTCTCCAGTCGATCGTGCACCACCATATCTAGTAGGGCGTGCCATAACTTTAAATTTGTTAGCAAATAGTCAATGCGACTCACGTGACAGCCATTGTCAAAAGTAAACGCCCCATGTCTATTGGAAGGGGTTCTTCCGTTGGCTGGCCATAGGTCTTTCTGTAGACAAATGGCTTTGATTTGAATTCCGAATCAGCCCACTTTTTTCCCCACTCAGCGTCTTCCTCCCTTGCAAGATCCTGGTCCTCGTTACCAAAGGGCTCATAGGTAGTATTGAGGTCTCTCGCAACTATCACTAAAGAGTCCTGGAACAGATTGTCTATGAGGTCATCAAGGACCAATTATAATTTCTGATTTCTCCCCCCCCTAAGCCCCCTGGAATAGACATTATATATCGATCTTCACATGAGGTCCCACAAACAACTGGATGGCGTGGATGTCATTACACTGTGTCTGGAGCTCCTGAATCTTAGAGATGATAGTCTACCTAACCCAAATAATGAGCTCCCCTGACGGACGATCTTTGAATCCACCAGTGGCCCGAATATGGTAGTTTAGGTACCATAGATGAAAAAGGGGTTCTACTAGCCATGTTTCCTGGAAAAGGCAGATGTCATGCTGTTTAATGAAAGTGCACCATCCGGAGAAGTGGCCCTAGACCTTAGCCTGCCAATGTTCCAGGGCATTAGGCTGAGTCTAGATGATATGTGTTCGGCCACAGTCAGCTCTAGGCACCTTGAGGCTTGTACTGCTACATTGTCCAGCCCACCCTCACCCGAAAAAGCCAGTATAGGTGTTTTAAATGGTAATGGGATCGATGTGGTGGGTTCAACAAAGATGTCAGTCTCACTGGCAGAGAATACCCTAGCATACTCATCAGGAGTGCCAGTGAGAGGAGGGGACCTTCAATCTAACTCCCTGAGTGGTGAGGAGCTCATATGGATAGCTGGATCTGGGGATAACATTTTAAACAAATGGTGGAATGCGTGAATTTTTGAGTGCAGATATTACAATTTACAAGGTTTTCAATCAGGTAGTGATTTGGAAGTGTCAGGGTGATATAATCCATGGAGGTTTCAGAGGATGAGTATCGCATGGCCCTAAGAATGTTGTCACTAATTAGAGACCGGCAACCCCTAGCATGACAAATCCATTGGGTATATTTATTTTGGAGGGAATTCTCGTCTTTGTTATATGAATCCCCTGGGCGTTTTGGGATGTTTATCATGTATACAACATGGTTCTGGCCTGTTGTTTTAGCTGCCCCACACCTCACCCGCACACCGGCAATCCTGTTGTGACCAGAGGTGTCAGGAAGCAGGAATACAGACAGGGGATGAGTAGGTTTCCAATTTGTGGGCACTTTTTTTGTACTACAGTTTGGATACTGCCTATGCTAGTGCTGCTAATTGGATGATTCGTGACTGGACTGCTTGTACCATGTGGGGCTGGAGCATTGCTATAGGGAGAACGGTGTTTGTTACAGCCTGTGTCCTGCAATAGACAGGGACTATTTTTATAGTGATCTTTCAGCGAGGATTTAACAGGTTGAACGACTAGGTGAACCTTGCTTAGAGATTCAGCTACATTATGGACAGAAGCGTTAAAAGCATATAGTTTGCTCATCAGGTCAATTAACTGCATGGGCATGGATCTTTGGGAAAGTTCTGAAGGAGACTTGCTGACTTGCCCAGTGTTGGAGCACTTCACCGTAATGATGATATTCACTTTACCTGTTATGCCTTGCTTCTCTGTGGTGCAGTTCGTGTTACACACTCTGCCCGCCCCTTGAACCTCAGTCCCTTTGCTTGGGGACTAGTCACTAGCTTAGAATGCTCAATCAGGGTGTTGAATCTATTAGTACAAGGGAAGGCAGCTAGGGTGTCTAGGGAGGTAGGTGAGGGAGCTCCTTCAGCGGCAGGACTCACAGGGCAGACACTAGTTGACTTGTGAGGAAGAACCCTGTTGATTGGCTTTTTAAACATTTCTGGGATGTGTCTATTGGTGGTCTTACTTCCCCCAGCCTGCATGCTGCTTCTACATGCTGCTGTGTCATTAATGGTAGTGTTGTGGAGGCCCTCACATTCGCTTAATAGGTTATCTATTCTATTCAGTACCCCGGCCCCTTCTTTTAGGGTCGTGGATGGGCCTTTCTTTTTTAACCTTCTTCGCCTTCTTATTTAGCCCATCACCCATACCTCCCTTGCAGGCTTTCCTTTTACCCATTTAGGCCCGGGGGCGTTGTTTAAGTTGGGGGGCAAGCTATTAGAATATTTTCAAGTTTTGTGTCAGTGACAGATAACCCCAGAGGGGTCAGTGTATAGAATCAGGACCTTCACTTCAAAGCTTTCTTGTACGCATGTGGGTCAAAGAAACAGTATCAGATAATAGTCACCTTGGAAAACCGTGTAGGGGTCCAAGTGGCCAAACGTCAGAGGGGTTGCACAGCCCAGACTTTTACGAGCTCTGACGGGATCAGACGGGCCTGCCCTTGGCCTGGGCTTTGCCCTGGTGCCGCCCGGGCATGCCTGCTCGCGTACCACGCTGGGGGAGCCCTAGATGGATTTAAAGCACCTCCTGGCGCAGGGGGGTGTCGCTGGCAGCAGGCAGGCTGCAGAGGAGGCTGGGTCCCGTACTCCTGACCCCCGGAGTGGCAGAGATGCTGCAAGACAGGCGTTCCAGACTAGGGGAGCCCTAGATGGATTTTAAAGAGCCTCCTGACCCCCAGAGTGGCAGAGATGTGGCAAGACAAGCAAAAACATGATCTCTTGTTTCAGGCTATTTTCACTACTTTTGGATTTTCATCAATCAATCAAGGGTTTGTACAGTGCAGCTACTCACACATGAGGGTCTCAAGGTGCTAGGGGGAGAGGTGGTGGGGACTGCTGCTCTGTCTGGTTTCAGTCAAAGAGCCAGGTCTTGATATCCTACTTGAATTGGGTCATTGACAGGGTTTGCCTGAGGTGGAGGGGCAGTGTGTTCCAGGTCTTGGCGGTGAAGTAGAAGAAGGATCTTCACCGGTTTTTGTCTTGCGGATCCGAGGGATGGGGGTAGGGACCAGTTAGGCTGAGGTGTCTGGTGGGTAAGTGGAATGTGAGGCGGAGGTTCAGGTACACTGATGCAGAGTCATGGAGGGCTTTGTAGACATGAGTGAGGAGCTTGAAGGTGATTCTTTTGTTGACTGGGAGCCAGTGCAGTTTGTGAAGGTGTTCGGTGATGTGGCTTTGGCGGGGATGTTGAGGACCAGTCTTTCTGCGGTGTGTTGAATCTTCTGTAATTTCCTGAGGAGTTTTTGGGTGATGCCGGCGTAAAGTGAGTTACAGTAGTCGAGCCTGCTGGTGATGAGTGCATGGGTGACCGTCTTTCTTGCTTTGGTGGGGATCCATCTGAAGTTCTTCCTAAGCAGTGGTAGCAAGTGGAAGTATCAGAAGGATACACCGTTGATCTGGTGGTTCATTGTGAGCGAGGAGTACAATATGATGCTGGGGTTGCAAGTGCAGGCCGTGGGATAGAGGAGTACCCAGTGTGGCAGGGAACCAGTAGTCATCCCAGTCAAAGGGGGTAGGTCCCAGGATGGTACTTCCTTCTTGTCTGAGTTAAGTTTGAGGCATTTCCATGGCTTTTCAGGTTCTCCCATAAGATACATAATTATTCACTAATGGATTGCAAGTAGGCAGAGGTTGCAAAAATAAAAAACAATGACCAGCACACAGAAAAAGGGTGGTTACAAATTATATTTTGTGCTTCTTTTTTTACAACTCTGTGTCTAAAAGCTGGGAAGTGCATACTTATAGTACAGCAACCATTGTTTTTAACCAGTGTTCAATAAAACACAAAATTTCCTAGACAGGACATACCACAAACACTTTTTTTTCAATAAACAAATCCCACATTTAGACATTGTGCCACCCCACGGACAATCAGAAACCCATGGCATCTTAAGAGTCAACAAGATGTAGATAAAAAGGACACAAATGTGGTCTGGATAGCTTTTGTGGAAATTAACAGCCCTAAATATAAAAAAGGTTGATCGTGTGGCATGAATTGAGGCCCAGCATTTAAGGGATTACTGACTGACTCGAAGATAGGAAAGTGCACAGATGTTTATTTAGTAATATGTCAGCCCTAAATTGTGCATTATAAGACCACATAGTTTTGTGCTTCGTATATATTAATATAATTTTGTTTATCAGCGCATGTGGTGTACATCTGCCCCTTCCCCGTTTGAATTTCCTTCATGGAGTCATTAAATTCCTCCTCTTACATTCTGTCAGTCAGTTTATCCATCGGCTCAGGAAAACACTGACAAAGGAACCTTTGCTGAATATTTAGCACGCATCATCTGGTTCAACCTTGAGTGCTGATTATGTAGGTGCTCAATATATCAGTAAAATATACTGCTCATATCTTTGAGTGGTAAAGTTTTTGCCTGACTTATTAATGACTCTCAATATCTAATCCCTAACCACCTCTATATGCAACAACAATGCCAATGTGTTCCTGTATTTATTTCTCTCTCTGTGTAGTTTCTGTGATTATTTGATTCCAGTGCATTAGTGCTACATTGCATTTTTTCAAAAGTCAAATAATTAATTATGAAATGTATTTAAAAGCCAATGACAAGGGCTTTAAACAATTAATTTCTTTGAAAGAATTCTTGAGATTTACATTGAATAAATCCCTTGTTGGAACTGTTACCTGACATTGAGTTTATTTTACACAAGAAAAATTAAATGAGCAGTATTTCATTATTAGAACATGTAAAACATACCAGTACTTGTCCTACCTTTTAAGTACACTGCACCCTGCCACTGGGACTGTCTTCGGCCTGCCTGAGGGGTGACTTACATGTAGTTAAGGGTAAGGTCTGGGCCTGGCAAGTGGGTGCACTTGCCAGGTCAAAATAGAAGTTTACAACTGCCCTCACAGACATTGCAGTGGCAGGTATGAGGCATGTTTGCAGGGCTAATCATGTGGGTGACACAATCAGTTCTCCAGGCCCACAATTAGAATTTGATTTACAGGCCCTGGTCACACATGATGCAGTTTACTAGGGACTTACTAGTGAATCACATATGCCAATCCTGGATAAACCGATCACCAATACAATTTAGACAGAGCGCATATGCACTTTAGCACTGGTTAGCAGTGGTAAAGTGCCCAGAGTCTTAAAGATAACAAAAACAGGTCAGAAGAAATAGGAGGAAGGAGGCAAAAGGTTTGGAGATAACCCTGCAAAAAGGACTAGGTCCAACATAGTCCTTCAGCAGCAATCAGTCCTACTTCCTCAGGTCCAGAGGTGCACTGAAGAGTTGGTGTCTGATGTTCTGTATTTATACCTAGTTGTACATCTGAAGTGGGGGGAGAAGCTTCTAGAGGTTTCCCTTTCAAGTTCCCACAATCCTGCCGTCCCTGCCCTGGCTCCAGACGAGCTACAGGAGCTATGCAGCACTTTGTATGGTGGCAGGATATAGCACATTCAAGTGTAAGTAGGGAAGGATCGAGCTCCGCCTTCCTATACTGCCAGTGAAGGCCCATCCAGGCACACATAAGCTCTTTACTGTGTGAGGTTGTCCAGGAGGCATACACAGAGCTCAACTGTCGGCTACACTCAGTCAGTTGACTTGGGTACAGGCTACAGGCACTACTAAATGGCTGCTGCAGTAAAGGCAACTTTGTAAAAGTGACCTTTTCAAAACTGTATTTTGTAATCCAACTTCATCTTAAATTAGGATTTTTCATTACAATTCCAAAGACACCAAACACAAATTGGTTACCTGCTCCCATTTGAAAGTGACAGCTTATTATATGTAATAAGGTAACTTAAATGTCAGTCTATGGGAGAGGTATGCCTTGGAGTAATGAAAACAAATGTAAGTTTTTCACAACAAGAACAGGTAAAACGTAAAATGATATGTCCCACTTTCTACACACACTGCATCATGCCCTCCAGGCTGTCCAGGGCCTACCCTATGGGTAACTTTTCTGTATCAAAAAGGAAGCTTTGGGCCTGTCAAAAGCCTTACTGTGCTAGGTCCATGTGGCAGTTTCAAAATTGCACAAACAGGCTGCAATGGCAATCCTGAGACGTTTAAAGGGGGTCTTATGTGGGTGGCACAATCAGTGCTACAGACCCACCAGCAGCATTTAATTTACAGGCCCTGGACACATGTAGTGTCAATTTACTATGGACATACAAGAAAATTAAAAATGCAATTGGGGTATGCCAATATCCCCATGTTTAAGCTTGGAGTGAGCACATGCACTTTAGCACTAGTTAGCAGTGGTAAAGTGTGCAGAGTCCTAATGCCAAAAGACCAAGATCAGAAAACAATGGAGGAGGGAGACAAAAAGGTTAGAGGAAGACAAACCCTAAGGCTGACATGCCTAACAGGCTCTATGTATAATCACCAGTACATATGAGGTTCTCTGACAGGTTTGCTTTACTTCTAAATCTACCCAGTTAATAGTGCACAATTCACTAAGAAGGAATGAGAGCCACCTCCAGTTGTCCTGTCCTCCAAAAACGGTGCTGTTCTTATTGTGGCTAAGTGGATCAGCAGGCTGTTGCCTCAATAATATTGAGGAGAACATGACAATATCAGTACACAAATGTTCAATCTACCCACCAGTAATACAAGGTAGTGTTCAGGCAGCACGTGGCAGCATGTGATTCTACCCTATCATAAAAAGGCCATCGAAAACTTTCAAAGTGCCTCATTGGCAGGTGGCAAGAGTCTTGTTGCTTTCCTTTCCATTTCTCTTGCCCTCAGGTGGGCAGGAAGGCCCATATAAAAACATGACAGTACTCAACCCCGTTTTATGCCCTGCGAACACTTCTAAATATTTGCAAGAATGTGTGGAAATTATGGCTCTTGCAAGCACTGGTAGCCATTTTGGGTGTGGTTCTTCTATTAAAACCGCATCCAACACATGCTCCAATGTTTTGCTTTAACTTTCTTGCCCATTTTTCCTCCAGATCTCAGATAAAATGCACTATTTTGGATCTGGCTGGCTCGATCGCAAGACTTCCTTAATAAAGCCTACAAGAACTTGTCACGGATACTATTGTTATTTCCCTGGAAATTTGCTTCTGACAATAGAAATCCTGAAAACAGACTTCGGAAGAAACATATTTAGGATCTGTGCACTACCTTTAATTTGTTTAAGTGGACTTTGTTTTCTACCGATGCACAATTAAGAAGTTGCAAAAAAGACACTGCTAGAGTAGTACCTTGATTTGAAAGGTACAAGTACATTCTTTACAGTGATCTAAGAGTCTGAAGTGGGATTTAGCTGTGAAGGAACACATATTAATGGCGTAAAAACCCGAGATATGTTGGTACGCATATACAGGCTTGTTGAACTCAGATTGTGTCTTATATATAGAAAAACTCATCATCCAAGTACCAACTTGTCTTTTCTCTCTGCTTCCCCTTTTCCCTATTTCACCATCAGGAATGTTTTTGACTCAGTAAACTTGCAGCCCTGGTATTGAGGCTGAGGATTGGTAGGATCTATGCAACTGTCTAGATTGTACAGGTTAGTGGCCCTGACAAATGTCCAGTGTGATCCTTCTCTTGAACGGTTCAAAAAGTCCTCAGTTGTTTCTTGATATCGCACAAAACATTTTTACAGGAAGATCGCCCATTCATATCCTCCACTCTTGCTTGAGGGTAGTAAGTTTCCCATTTCAGAAATATTGTCTGTTATAGAATTTACTGTTGCTTATGCAGATTTATTATGCACCGCCAATTTCTTGAGGCCAACCCTGAGCAGGGTCAACTTTGTTGATACAGTATCCATGGCAATCTCAAGTGAAGATCTAATTTCTCTATTTGCTTGCAAACAATGCACAAGAGGAGTTGTGTGACCACCACCTGCCACAGCTAAAAGGCCTGGATCCAGCCACTCCTGATATTTTTTTCGTGCACAGCACAAATATTTTTGCCTGAGCATGCCAGTCCCCTTTACTTTGTACCATGATGTCCCACTGGTGTCACACACCTTTCAGTGAAATGTGGCAGCAGCTCATATCACCACTGCAGAGAACGGTGATCTTTACAGCAGTAGGAGTACAGCTCTATTACCACGTAATTTACAGTCAGGAGGGCTCCGAACCCAGACAGGTATTAGCCCAGCGAGTCCGACTCTTCTTGTGTCCCCCGTTTGCTAAAAGTATATAGGGTTACCCACTCTGGGAATCTGCCATTGTGGTATCCCAGCTCTAGCGTGGCAGCAACAGCGCTCTTCATCACTCCCCTCATTCCTGCACTAAGAGAACAGTCATTCTCCAAATCTGCTTGTCAGCAGAACCTCTGCCGCCTGCACTTGCCCTCCAGATGCAGGGGAACTTCCAGTTTCACAGAGTGCATGCAGTCACATTGTAGTGCACTGCTCTGGAGTTCCACCACACTCCCCAGCAGTCCCCTCATCACTTAGCTGCAGCCACACACATCCACACACTGCATTGGATCTTCACTTAGGCTCCCAGGTCATTATCCGCCCACAGATAATTCTGCCACAGTGTCAGTCATGGTGGCACTAACAGAAAAGTCCCTACAGAGGCATCACTTTCAGTCAGGGTAGTCGGGATCAGGGCTTCAGATGAGGAATCACATGAGATACCTTGTTGATGCACTCAAGATTTTGATGGTGTCCATCATATGAGGAATATTGAGGATATTACGAGGAAGGACTGGTGGAGCCGAAGGGTTTTATGTCCTCTCGTCTCTCTTGCCATCTATGGCCTCCCAACATTGTTTAATAGCATTGTTTTTCTCTTATCATTATTGCTTGTGATTGGTTAATGCGAATACTGGTAAATCAAGTTATTCAATGCTTTTTCACATCACAACTGTGAAAAATAAAACGTGTTCCTTATAGTTGTGACACTGCAAAGGGAAGATCACTCCTGCTTCGAAATTTTTTTGGGGGTCTTCATTCTTTCATTCACATTCACATTCCCCTCTTCTATTTGTATTATTTTGACCCTGCTTCCTCGTGTCTCGTTAGAGTGCCTTCGTTTCTTTTTCTTATGGGTGCAACCTCTTCATTACTCCCCTTTTTTTCTGTCTTCTATTGTCTTTATTCCTGTTTCTGTATTTTCTTGTACTGAATGCTTTGTGAATGATTTTTTTCTATGTGTATTTCTTTAGAAGTAAAACTTTCAAAGTAATAATTTTGAATTTTGTAGGTTTTAAGTTTTATTTTGCATGTAGGTACTACAGTTGATACTACAAATTGGCGCATTTGTTTTCTAGGAGCAATGGAGGGGGGTGCTCAATTTATGAGGGAGAACAGGAAGTAGATGAATCCAAATTGGGTGTAAATTTTAAGTCATTGTTATTTATTAACCACAACAATCAGTAACCTAACCTCATTATTCGCACTTGGAGTGTAAGCCATCAGTTCCCAACCGTTTTTAGGTCTCGCCTAGGCAGTGCGCATGCGCGGTCTCTCCGAGACATCTAGTGATCTATATGCATGGGGAACCCACCTATTACTTAGTAATTTCTCATCTCTTGCCATTAGTTAACTTTTTGAATTTTTTTGTTAGCGGGCTTATTATTGACTCTTCTGCTGACACGTAACTTCCGGTTATTCCGGAAGCAGCACTGCCTAACTACAGTCTTGTTACGTGTGCGCGTCAGTGGGACTATGTGTTTACGATGTGTTAATTCAATTCGATCTTGTTTAGCACCGCAGCGCACAATCTTGGCCACAACGACTTGGGATTGGGACTCCGCATGCATGACTCTGGCCCATGTATTTCTTTACGATGTGTTAATTCTATTACGTTTAGCGCCACAGAGAAATACAGAATTTTAGTGAGTGTATAAAGATGAAATATAATGGTTTTTTAAATATAATTTTTACGAAACAATTAGGGCGAATTTATTTAATGATCTCCAGCATGGTAAATAAATGCTAGATCATTTGCTAAAGGACAGATACAAAATGTATGTTCAATGCTTATAAACAACTATCATTTGCTGTGGCGGCTGTTAGGGTCATGCATGCAATGCATTATAGGTATGCCAAATTAACCATATCTTTTTTTTTTAGATGACCTTATTCGAGATTTCCTTCCGACTAAAGACTGAAATTCTACTGGCGACCGACAGAGGGCCGCTCTCGGCATTAGGTTGTTAGGATAGCTTCGAACAGCACCTTGATGGACAGCTGTGATGTCTCCCCTGGAGCCCCGCCAACTGTAAGGGAGGTGACCCTTCACAGCCCTGGTTTGTCATGGGCAGACAGAAGCAGCAGAGCTGCTAGTAATAAACATACACCCATCACCATGAGCGCCCACAAGCGCCTGCAGAGTACAACACAGCCCTGAAATGGCAATTACTTATTTAGTTAGTTATATTTCATCATAATGAAACCTGCCAAAAATAATGGCATTTCTTTCTTCAGTGCCACACGGAGTGCAACTAAATACAGAAATGTACAAAAATGTATAGAACAAGTGAGCTATAAGATTGCAATTGTCTTGCTATATAATTTTTAACAAGACAATTAGGTCGAGATTAATTAAAGATCTCGAGCGTGATACAAAATTGCTAACTCACTTGGTAAAAGACAGATAAAACATTTATGTTCTATGCTTATAGACAACTACCATTCGCTGTGGCGGTTGTTAGGACACTCAGGCAATGCATTATGAGTATGCAGACTTCACCATATCTTCTTTTTTAAATGGCCACATTCAAGATAAAGACTGAAATTCTCCAGACGACCGACAGATGGCCGCCCTTGACATTAGGTTGTCATCCCTGCTGTTAGGATGGCTTCGGCCTTGTGTAAGCTGTGACGTCTCCCCTGGAGCCCCGCCCACTCTAAGGCAGGGAACCCTTCACAACCCTGGTTTGTCAAGGGCAGAGAGAAGCAGCAGAGCTCAACATAGTTAAAATGAAACCTACATTTCATGTAACAAATTGCACTCTGTAGGAAGTCTTTATGTTTGTTATTGTAAATGAATCAAATTGGTGTTACACTATGTGTATTTCATCGTGTGATCATGAGGGATTTCATGGTTAAAGTCCAGGTGCTAAGCAGGGGAAAAAAATTAAATACTTTAACCAGTAGTACCATCTGCAACAGGCGGATGTGTGACCCCTACCACTCCAAAACCAGCCTCCACCCTACTGGCCCACCGGTAAAACGTTTGTGCCTGTTACAGCCAGTCCGGCCCTGAGACCCCTGAAAAGGTGGCAATGGGCACTTCCAGTGATACCTCTCTCTAGCGGATCCCTGCTTGGGGATCGCTGCAGGACTGCGATCCCCAAGCATGGATCCATCCACTAGACAGCAGGAAGGGTGCATCAGCCCCCAAGCATGGGCAAGTGCTCCCTCGATTAACAAGCATGTGCAATGCAATAGGTCTCGCATATATGCAAGTTTGAGCTATTGGCATTGTAAATGACAATGCCTTTAATTTACATTTTGGGTTTTAAAACATAAATAAAAGGCTTTGTCATTTACATTGCCAATAGCTTAAACTTGCGTAAATGCGAGACCTATTGCATTGCAAATGCTTGTTTAATTTACCATAATTATTCCTTGCCTTCCTGACATTTTATGGATGAAGGATCTACCACCGGCCCATGCCAACTTCGTTCACATACTATCTTCTAACATTCTCCCTAAGCCTCTTCTACATAACCTTCTTTTCACAGCATGATATAGGCCATGTATAATGCTGTGTGTAATAGTCATGTGTGTCAGTAATTGAGAGGCTGTGAGGTCAAAACCCTTCATTAATCTGTCATAATTGACGGTTTTGGCCTTAGTCATTTACAGTTAGTAGTCCAACCTCTATTCAGTGAGTTAACATCGGCCCGTATAGTAACTAACACCATCTATGAATACTACCATTGTAATAGTGGGTAGGTATAATAGCTTAGTTCTCATTTCACATACACATCTGACCAGTATCTTAAAGAGATGGCCGTAGGCGTTTGGTGCTGAACGTTAGTGTCTTTTGAATCTAGAAAGCATTCACCAAGCTTGCCCAAGATGACCATTCTTTTCATCAGTCCAAGCTTGTGATTGAGCCCATCATCAACCCACTTGCTAACCACTCGATCTGCACTGCCAAATAAAGCAATTCAAGTTTTGACCGTCCCAAACCTCCTCTGCTAGGGCCAAGTGTGGAATCATTAGAGCCACCTTATGCTGATTCCAAGTCCATAGAAATTTCCAAAGATTTCTCTTTTTTTTAAACAACCTTTATTGATCACCACATATTATTCTTCAGATCAGTATAGCCATTACATTGCAATATTTTCGTTTTTTGCTGCTAGCACATGCCAGTCTATACATAAGGATGACATTTCCTAAGATAAACTTCCATTGACCTGCACCAGACTGCTGGCAACCATGAAATGGATTGCCAAAGTGGTGGAGACCTACAATTTTGACCAAGTCCATTCTGTACTACTCAGCAAACGTCTCATTGTCCATCCTAAAATACCAGCCAAGAGGTTGTCAGGTCTGTGATATTTCATCATCCAAAGTCATTAAAAGTAATTTACTCCCAGATTATGCCACAGCGACCAAGCATGCTCAGACCCAACAGTGTTACTTGGTTGAGCTGAAACCCACGTCTTTTGCCAATTGACAAACAAACCAAACAACATAACATACTCCTTAAGATACCTTATCTTTCTTTTGTGTTTCTCAACAACATCATCATATGCATAGAGTGATGTGACAAGTGTCCCATCTGACAGAGGAATTTTCATGTCTCTATTTTTGTTCCTCAAATAGTACTATTGCTAAGACAACTAGAATGTGGTAAAGGGAACAGCCCTGCCTAATCTTAATTGAAAGTGAGCATGACCGCAAACATTGTTTTTCCTGTATTGGCTCTTGCTGAAAGCCTACGATGCAGGAGTTTAATCCACCTTATCCATGTCTCCCATGTACATGCATCTAAAAACTTCAATAAGGAAACTCTAATTCAGTGTGTTACATGCTTTTGTAGGACCACGGCTAAGACCATGGCAGTTGGGCAAATGTTACCAAGTGTTCCAGCCATTATCTTCACAAAACATCTAACACTGAGGTCAGTATTTCTGGTGAGCATGAACCCATTTTTGTCAGGAGGGACAAATGTCATGTATGGATGATGTATTATAGCTAAACTGTTACTAAGAATCTTATATACTAGATTTATGTTTGAAAGTGGCCTGTGTGAGGCTCTGTTGATAGGGTTTCTCATTTGCTTAGGGAAAGGGATTAGTGCTCTGCTTGTGGTGCAGTGAGGCTGTCCTTCGCCTAGGCCTTATAAATGTATACAAAAAAGTGATAGATGGAATGCTTGAATTAATCTGAGCCATTGGTAATTACTTGGGCCTCATCCCTGTCCATCGTTATTTTGCACTCCATGCCATCTCCGTTTGAACCCAGCTATATGCAAATCAGTCTTGATCCTACTGCAATGGGAACAGTTCAGCCCGAACTGCCAAGCCAGGTCGTCCCTGAACCAGAACACAAGCAACCCAGAACCCGTTTTGCCCTAGTTATGGGCTCATCAGCTGAGTATAGCTTGGTTCCAATGAGACAGTGTGCATGAGACACACGTTGGGGCATATCCATCCCACTTAGGGTGAAACAATAAATTATACAAAGTGATGGATGGAATGCTTTAATTTTTTTCAGCCACTGGTACTTTCTCAGGCCTAATCCCAGTCCATTGATATTTTGCAAACCATGCCACCTCAGTTTGAACCCAGCTATATGCAAAGCATTTTTCACCCTGCTATAATGGGAATAGACCAGCCCAAACTGCTAAAACAGATCCTCCCTGAACCAGAACACAAGCAACCTAGGACCTATTTCACCCTAGTTATGGGCTCTTCAGCTGGGTATAGCTTTGTTCCAGGGCACAGGAGTATGCATGGGTCCTACGTCTAGGCATACTCGTCCCACTTAGATGACACAGTAAACTATACAAAGAAGTGATGGATGGATTGTTTGAATTGATCTCAGCCATTGGTAATTACTTCAGTTCGGACCCAGTTTTATGCAAATCAGTCTTGACTCTGTCAATTGAAACAGTCCAGCCCAAACTGCCAAGACAGGTCCTCCTTGACCAAGAACATGTAACATACATGTTGTAACCCGTCTCCTTGAGCTGGAAGAGGTTGGGAGAAGGATCACCTCTGAATCAATGGCACCACCACCAAATTCAAAGCCCAGGTGCAGTGACTGCAGTTATGAAGGGCAGTGAGTCTGAAATCGAATTGTCCGAGCAGTAAACCAAATTTTCACAGGAAAGTCAACAGGAACCACAATCTGCAACACCTGATCTTCCAGAGGTAGGAGCACAGTAGGAAGTTTAGGTTGCTGCAGAGGAAGATGTTGTTATGGCTGCTCTTTCACCTGGCAGCTTATTGATCTCCAGCAAGGAAAATAAAAAGCTCTTCATGTATCAAAAATATATTGAGTTTAGATAGTGCTGTGAGGTCATAATCAGTGTACTGCGAGCGTGTGAGTTATAGTTACTTACAAAAAAATGTAAGCAGCATCACTTAAGTAGATCCTTCTCCTAGTTGATGACATCAGCCCAGCAGTGCATCAACAACCACTGCCTGCGGGAGACCCCATTGTGGTCCCGCATACTGTGCCGCATTCTTCTCCACTGCATCCTGTGCTCCGCCAGGCTGTAGCCCTTACTGAGCCTGCCGGCTGCTGGCAGAATGAGAGGGAGCTGCTGCTGTGTGGAAAAATGTATGTTGCCACCTCTGCCTCACTGAAAATGTGGTGGGGTGTTGCCTCCCCCTCACATTGTTTTCAGCCACTTAGGAAGCCACAGAAAATGCAGTGTTTCCTGCCTCTGACAAAGTTAGGAACAGCAGAATGGGTGTAACTATTAAAAAGGGAGCAAAATTTCAAAATGAAAGTAGGACAAGAATGGGGTAGACAGAGATGGATGGTGCATAGGGACTGTAAACACAAGGGTTAGCTAGGCAGATACAGACTAGAGGAAAACAAATTGGCACTGCGCTTGCACAACATGAACTACTGTTTAGGGTATTTTTGGGATATGCAATGAATCATTTTTTGAAAGAAGGTGCTGGAGATACATTTTGATTAGTTATGCATACAATTTTTCATAATTTCCCAGTAACTTTGCATAATTACACAAAAGGAAATTCCGTAAATTTTCAACAACCCTATTCATCATCTGAGGGACCCCGACCTCTATGTTCACAATGTATACATTTTGGTAATAGTCCAAAAAGGTTACAATAATACATGCCTGGTCCAAGGCCATCTGCCCAGGTGGAAGAAGACATGTTTGTGTGATGATGTACTCCTACCCCAGGAGCGGCACAGAAGCCTCCAAGTGTGCAGGGGCAAATATTTCCTATGTATAAGATACCTCACCTTCTCAAACAACACTACATAGTTTTCCTTCAGGGTCAATAGCCCTTGCTTCTTATGAAGCACATAAATAACCTCCAGCTTAAGCCCATATAATGGTTTATCCTCCCTGCAGCAGGGTAGTTGTGTGGACCTCAGAGTATTCACATATCAGTAGCAGCCCCAGACATCAAGGGAGGGAATCCAATCTCCACGGTTTTAGAGGCACCAGTGTTCATGCAATCCCTTGCCATGTCACGGGATGTTAGGGAACTTGTCACTGGGGGCACTTTCCTCTTTCTGGTCATCCTTGCCTGGGCACGTTTTTGAGCCTGCACCTGTTGTCTCGTTGGGTGATTGACAGTTTCAGCATGGGTGCTCTCACATTGCCTCTTTCTAAGATGTCATTTTGTGCGTTGCCACCAGCCAGTCCTAGGGCTCAGAAGACTCCATGAAGTACATTGAAGTGTTGGTCACCATAACGTTCAATTTAGCAGAAATCAGAGACATAAAGTCGATACCTGCTTCTCTAAGAGACGTTTTGTCTTTAATAAAGAAAGCATATTTGAAAGGAGAATGACATCACCAAAAAACGAAATATATCTAAAAAGCCCTTCCAGGGCATTATGGGGAGCACCTTAAATGAGCAGTGAATAATAATTTACCCTTCACTTTTTATTTTTTTATTTTTGTGTCTGGGTGTCTCTGTCCCACCCGGGGCACCCACGTTTTTTTTTATAAGGGACTATGGAGCAGCTCCATGGCTCCTGTGGCCCCTCCAGCTACCGGCTTCTACGGGAACTAGCATAAAGTATTTTTAGATATATTGGCATGCCCAAGTGCCCACCCAGGGCATGACAGTCCTTTAACAAGCCAAGGTTCGCATTTAAACGCACAGCAAACATGAAGGACCTACTGATCAACACAAGACCCAGGAAACACAGCATACCACAGAACACATTCCGGGATCTACCACCTGTCACGGGGCACTACCCTTGTGGGCAATGCGTTGTATGCCCACTTACAAAAGCAAGCAACACAATCACACTAACAGACACATGGGTATGGAAACAATACAAACACACCAATTGCAATACCAGCAATTGTGTGTACTTAATCACATGTCCCTGCCAATGCCAGTATATTGGTATGACTACACGACCAGTGAAAACGAGAATTGGGGAACATAGGAGCAACATCAGGTGTAAGAAAAAACAACACCATGATGTGTGCTCACTATGCAGAAGCACAACACACACCAAACGAACTGAGTTGGACCATTTTGGAAACATGTAAAAATATCACCAAAGAGGCACTCTTCAGGAAAGAACAACGCTGTCTGTTCAGACTGTCCTTCCACATCGTGGGCCTCAACTATGACATCCCATGGGCAGAACTAAATCGCAATCTAACCTGACCTATATATGCCCCATCAGCAAAAGAGCCACTGTACCTTCGTACACCCCATGTGGCCGCTAAGACCCGATTACGATCACTTATCAGCCCTAGTGATCACACCCCCTCTTTTTCAACATCTGCTCAACACAATGTTCAATTAGGCCCCCAACTAGCTACGGTGACACACCGCTAAAGCACCCACCGTACTGGACTAGCCATCCCCTTTTTTAATACAGTTGCATACATCTACGCCTACTTCTGAGACAACAGCAGAACCCTCCTCTCCCCCTTTCCACTCACGATTACTGTACTGCCACATGCATTGACGGCACCCAATTTACACGATGAGGCCACTAACCCCCCCGCCGCATCTTTATGCCACCCACCGTCCAATATATAGGTTTTAATGTAACAATACTTTTGTTAGCAGGCAGGTCCGCTGAGGACATCAATAGCACACTTATGAATGCTGGGCAGTCGTCACTACAATATTCAGTCTCAACATGACCTTTACGGCAGGCACAACTATATTCCACCCGATAACACACTTCCTGTGCACATCTCTACCACCAAGATGGCCGCTCAGTTACCGCTCTAGCCTTGCAGACGTGATTGTGCTCAAAAGACGCAGACCCGGAAGTCTCCGATACGGGGCCCAGAGCGAGGGTAGGAACACAGCTAGTTGCTGTTTGCCGAACCCTGAGTATACTACCCCAGAATTCAATTTGGATACCACCGGCAAGCCTTGTCATTGACCGTGTGCTAAACCGGTTTGCAATTTTCCTCTTTCCGTCAAGCTGTAGACTTCTTTACTAAGGGTGAGTAGCCCTACCGAACAATCCCGCAATTTGGCACAATCGCCAGTGAGACAGACACCCCGGCCGCTCAATTATATTACCCACCTGACTATACTGCTACCTTTTGTAGTGTTAAATCACCAATCCACCTTCCCAACCTCACTCCAGATGACACATAATACGTGTGCGGTTTATAGATTCGGCGGCACCCACTTAGATAGCGAGTGTGTACGCGTGATTTATACTTTTGTCGTTCCCGTGGCTTGTGCTGCAGCCTCTAAATACTACTGTCATTTGGCTTTACCATTCCACGTGCAACCTGTTATGATCAATCATAACCAACACGTCGAGTCCGTGGGATATTGCCCTTGTTCTCACGCGACATAATTGCGTTCACCTTTGCACGACGTAGCCTCACTGGTATAACCACAACCGTCGTGAAAACTGTATTGCCTCCACCGGCAGCCTAATTGGATATTTCTCTCCGCATGTATTATCCAACACACCTTATTAGGCTAAACTACCATACGTTGGCTACAGAGAGTTCCCCTATCCCACATGGGAACCCGACCTAACCAAGTACGCACCTCGATGGGCACCACATAAACGTGTAACACGTCACTTAAGACAAGTACGGGTCACAAAGGACAAGTACAGGCCACTTATGTCCACCACCAACCTTTTATCGCCTGTACTCTAGATTCACCCAGCGCTCGCCCAGACACAGCACCTCCCAGGGTGTTGCCAGGTCACACTCATTACAGAGCCACACCACCTGTACCATTCAGGTTTTTAATCTTCATTGTGTTGCTGTTTTTCCACTTTCCCCCTCACCTTTTCCCCCCCCCACAGGTCTAATGCTACTGGCCAGTATAAGTCTACGAGGGCAGCACTAGAATTGTTGTCTGGTTACCACTCCACTAACCAGGAGCCAGACATCTAGTAGTGCACGATACACTATTACTTAGGTCCTGATGAAGTGCCAATTGACTCGTTAGGAGCAACAGAGGCACGAAACATGGAAACCCTTTTCACAGAGATAGCCCTCTAGGAACATTACATCCACATAGGGCATCCATACACTTTTAACCTAGCTGGAACTACCTTGAACATTAAAATAGTTTTGATTAGGACTGTTCCATACTTATTTTAATTTCCACCTTCCTTGCACTACCCTTGCCCTCTTACCCGCACACACCTTACGGCTGCTTCACTAAAAGATCTCCGAAAAAGAGCCCCGTTTACGGTGAGCCTGTCGGGCATTGCAGCGCCGGCCCGACGAGGAGCAATGCCCAATGATGAAGCATGACATCCCTCGGGGTGTGTGAGGGCATCACAAAGCAAGACCTGTCTTCCCCGTCCCCCTTAGGAACTGTATAGCCCTTGTTGCATCCACTAAGAGGGGGGACCCCCGGCTACTGATAGATGCCAGGTTTAGCAGGTGAAAACCACGAAACCAATGAAGCCCTTGTAGCATGACATTGCTTTTGCCACGTTGGGGACTGCAGGGGGAGGCCCATGGCACCGCAACTAGTCCTTGCCCTTTTTAAGTGGCACCACAACTAGTACTGGCCTTTTCTTTTAAATGGGGTGCTCCAGTGCCCACACGGGGCACAGTACAGACAGCTCCTCATTGGGGATTTTTTGGGAGAGCCCCTCTGGCTCCCCTGCTGACACCCATCATGGGTGCAGCGGGAGCCAGCACTGCTCCAGCCCCACAGGAACAGATTTCTTTTAAACGGGCTGGGAAATGTTTTGTTGTCTCACTTGGTGGGAGCAGCTTTGTGCTCCCCCTTGCCAGGAAAATATTTGCACTTTCCCTACTCATGCTTTCTGGCACTGAAATAAACGGTGTCCTAAGGGTTGGGATTTTAATTTTGCATTGAATTTGTGGAGCTGCCACGAATTTGCAGCAAAATAATAAGAAAAGGGTTTTAGGCCACGAGCGAGGTCCCTCTGCAATGAGTGTGGAAATCTGGCTTTGCCCATGTGCCAAAATCCTATTTATTCTTCATGACTTATGAACTGAACCACAACTTCTACCATTAGTAATTGATGTGTGCTGCCCTAACGTTTGAAGCAACCTCTAAGTCTGTGATTATGAGTGGCCTATTAGAATTTCTTTATTTTTGTATACCTCAGATTTACCCTTGCGAGGGACCCAGTAATTTTGGGGGGGTATAAGATTGTCTGTAATAATTTATGGGAATAGTTGTTTCTGTGCAGATTCTCAGGAAATTCTCATGGTAATTCTCTTTGTCAGTCAGAATTAGTGGGTCTGTTATAATGAAGGCACTAGTAGTTGCTCAAAAAGCCACATTTTACCACCTTTTCCCCTATCCAATCCACATCATTCCCTCATTCTTTGAGGAGGGAGCCAATCTGTGCAACTGTCACTGCATGGAGTCACTGTTAGCTTGGTCAAAATATATCTCTGTTGAGGAGAATCTGATGCAGCTTCACAAAACATGGCAGCATAGGCTCTTAGGATTCAGTCCTCTATGGGTACAATAATAAGCCAGAAAGGGAGGGGTACTGGGGCAGGGAATATTTGTCTCTCATATTCTTAAGGGATAAAATGCTTGTTAAATGTTGTTATAGCGAGTCGCTCAATTTTAATTATTTGATAGATCGGTCCACTTTGTCCTTGATAATTGCCTCAGCTGCACTGAAACAGATATAACAATACACTGGCTGAAATACATAATACATATGACATTGATATGCCTTTTATTATGGACAACTGTTCCATTTTCCCATGACAATAGGTCACTGGCTTTTGATCTGCTGAAAATCTTGCTCCTGCAACATCTTTTCTATTATCATAATTGACAATTCCTTCTCTTGAGGTTCCTGAATCCTTGTTTGATGCACAAACTGAAATGCCTAAAAACCAAAGCAGTACATACAATGTTTCTAGTGATGCTTCTGGTGTTGATTTTGTTTTTATCAGAAGGTGTAACTTGAAAAGGGGTATTTTTGTCAACAACTATCTGTGAGGAGAGCATTCGAACTCTGATTTGCCCAGTTGGCTTGATTTGCTTTGATATCATATTCTATTTTAAGCACTTTCTTGAGAACCAACACTTGTAAATAGAGGCCGCCAGTGCTGAATAGTGGATGAAGATAAATATGAGATAGTAGTCATGCCCATAATTATAACCCACGTCTCAGGATGCAAGGACTGAAATTTAGGACATCATTTCGAGTTTGTCTGATGAATGATGTTACAAATGTGAGGGATATTGCGTCCGCCTTGTTACAGGTGCATTATATCTCATGGTGCTCATAAAAAGGGATACCCATCGGGTTTGTGACGGGGCACCTATCTGCCAAACTTTAAATCAGTTCCTTATCCACTGGACTCCATCTCTTCACTCAAGGGTCCTAAATCTTATCAAATTGACAGTAGCAACTGTTTTTCCAACATGACTTCATTGTCATGCTGAACACTTTCTCTATACCTCAACAATATGAGGAGACTGTAGGAGAGTAGGATCTGCTTCACATGGGTACCCCCACTTTTTGCTGGTGTTTCACTGTTTTTCGACCTTAGTCTGGCTGTGGCCCTGCTAATCAGTACCACAGCCTAGCTGTTTCCTCTCTAAAATGGTTTCCATGTACATTAGGTACATATCTAATTGGATTCTGGAGTGCCTTACAAGCCCCTAGTATATGGTATACTATGTACCTAGGGCATAGGTACCTCAGAGGCCTACCAGGGGCTGCAGCATATATTATGCCACCCCTGGGAAGCACTCCAAAATGACACCACAGGTCTGCTACTGCAGCCTGGGTAAGGGTGTGTTACCTATATCACTACCTTATACAGACACATATAAACCTATAAGCAACTCCTATGGCAGGCCTTGACAATCCTGAAGGCAGAGTGCTTGGTTTTATGTGAGAGGGTGCCCAAGCATGAGCTGAGCCCCTCTGCAGCTTTCGGAAATACTTCCTATGGCTGTTCTGTGATACAGCCATATCATATACTCTTAAGTGCATTATAACCTCGCTGTAAATGCTAACTTTGGGATGGCTGCATCAAAACCTGTCATGTTTGGTGTCAAACGCTTTGGAATACTACCCCCTGCCAATTCTGGCAGCGGGCGTAGCGTTACACCCTTCTAGAGGGAGAGACATGTTCAAACTGGCTAATCCCGGTAGGACTTTCCTGAGCCCTGGCACCACAAAATGGATGCCTCTGCCATAGACACGGGTCTGGCCTCCTGCTGCTGACCGAAACTCCGGCAGGGGAGGCCTGGACAATAGGTTTCCTGTCGAGGGGAGGTGACCCCACCTCCCCAGACAGGCTGATGTGTATTGGGGCTGGGCAGGAGCACTCTCTGGTGCTCTGGTGCTTTGAAGTCCTGCACTGGGGGCACACTTGGTGTCCCTGTGCATACTCCAGTTCAAACCGGTTGCAGGGGCTACCTGCCCCTGCTTTGGTGCGAAACTGGACAAAGGAAATGGGTGTAACCACCCTCCTTTCCTGGCCCACGTATAGGTGGGAGCTTAGAGTTAGTCCATCCCCTAAACTTAGTATAAGTATAGGAATCCAGTCCCTAGGACTTTAGATTACCCTGGACGAAACTCTGCAACGTACATCCTTGACCTTCGATGTTCTATCCTGACTAGAACACTGAAGAAATCTCCCTTGGGTTCAAGGAGTGACTCCCCTGCTAGGCAGGCACCAAAGAAGCAACTGACCGGTCTGCAATTCTGAATCTCTCGCCGGACGCCGAAGTCTCTGCATCCCCAGAGGTGGAATTTCAGACTTTTCCGAGGATACCCTGAGTTCACAGCAAAGCTGAGGCCCATGGATATCGTGGGTGATTTGGAACCATGACCCCTGGACACTGAAATTTTGCAGCAAAACTATCTTCCTGGTCCTCCTCGAAGTTGTGCTTTGGGCTCCAAATAGCCCCAGCCTTAAGCACCTACTGCATTGAAGATTGTTGGCCTCCACTCCATGAGTGACCCGTGGGCCAGCTTCAAGTGTGATGGCTCAAGGCTCCTTCTCAATCACTAGCCCGTTGGCTAGCAGGTCCCCATGAAGGCGACTCCTTTTCTGATTGGGCTTACCTGGTTGCTCCAGAAGTGCCCTGACTTACCCTTTCTGGGTGAGTCCCTCAGACCTTGCTGGTCTGCACCGCAGTCCTTTCTCTGATTTCCAGTGACTTGCCGTTGCCAAGGCTTGTTGGGTCCTTTCTGGTCACCGACACTGCAGCACTTGACAGACTTCTTGGGACAGCTTGAATCTGGCTCGTGGACTTCATCGACGCCTACTGGACCTCATGGCTGAAGAGTCAAGACACCCATCAACTCACCTCAAGCACCTGACATCTGTTGGCATTGGTCCATCCTGCCCTCGGTCACTGGCTAGTGACCCAGACTCTGTCCCCTCTGCTTTCAGGTTCCTTACATCCTACATCCAGGCTTGGATCTCTTCTGACACTTCTCCTCTTCCCGGCAGCAGCAGTTCTTTGCATGCTTCCATCGTAATCGACGACGCGACCCAACACCAAAAGACACCTATGCACCCGGATTCCCTGGATGAGGTAACTCGAGTACTCCGGTGCTCTCGTGGGTGCTAGCCCTAGAACTTCCTAAGTCCAAAAGGGTTTGGTCCAGACTCGATTAGAAGTGTCCCTAATCTTTAAATTTCCAACCGTGACATTTCCCATAGAAGATAATAGGAACCCGCGGTTGTGTTTTCACACTGCATACAGCTCCTGTGGGCCCCTGTGTCACTACCTTGGGTGGTTCCTTGGGGTCCCGGCGATTTTAGAGGCAATAGGCCTAGTGCCTATTCCAGTAGTGGTTCTTATACCACTTTTTTGGTACATGGTTTTGTACGCCCCTAGGGCCCAAACGTGTATTTGTGCTTTTACTGATGCTTAATCACTTGTAATCTAAGTACTTCGAACTCCAGTCTCATAAAGAGACTAGAGGGGTGTGTGTTAACCTAAATACATATATTTTAAATATATACCTGGTGTGGTTGTCCTTTCATTTGATCATTCAAGAGATTATAGACTGGCAAAACAAGCTGCTTTACATTCCTTCAAGACTTGGCCTGAAGGCTGCTCTCCAAAGCTACCACTAGGATAGCTTTCATATAAGGTTGTCTTTAACCATTCGCCATAAGGGGTTGTTTGGACTGATTCAAGGTGCCCACTAGAACTAGTGGACAGCATATATCAGGCCACCTTCTCACATTGGTGTGCAGCTTGTGGGATTCCAGCTTGCTATTGTTTTACCAGATAATCTCAATTGAATTGATCAACTGAAAACCACTAAAGGTACCTGAGGTGCATATAATATCAAGTTTAGCTACAGTAAGTTCTACTGAACTTAGAGTTGTGTGTTAAGGGATAGCACACCCTTTCTACAACTCAAGAGAGTTTAGTAGGTCACACGAGTGTAGGTAGTGCAATACACCACACCACATTAGTAATGTCTAATCAGCCAGGAACCAGTGGGTCCCTACCAGGAACCAGCGAGCTCCTTCCCTATAAATATGAGGATCTCTCCTTTGCTCAGCTTAGGGCCTTATGTACCATTAGGAAGCTGAAGACAGGCAAAAGTACATCCACCCAGCATCTCATAAAGGTACTGAAACTGGATGATATCGAAAGTCCTAGTGGGCATGAGGATGTAGACAGTGTGGGTGGGGCAGCACCTGACGGTGGGTCCAGGGGTGGAAACTCACCTGACCCTAACTCTAATGCTGACCAGACTGGTGACAATGACCAGACTCTGGTGAATACAGACCACCAGGATGAGGATGAGGAGGATGACAATAATGCCACTTCCTTTATTCCTCCTAGTAGGCCTGACAACAGGGCTAAAAGGGACAAATCTCTGTCAATGGGATCTATCCAGTCTAACTCCTCTATTGGAACCTCTATTTCTTCTCACAGAGGGAGGGAAACCTCCCAGGAGAGGAGAGAGAGACTGCTGAAGTATGAGCAAGATAAGTTCAACCTCAGAAAGCAGCAGATGGCCTTAGATAGGGAAGCCCTGGAGCTCTACAGAGCTAGTAAAAAATAGGGACTAGAGTTCCTTGGAGGTAGCAATTTCCCTAGAGATAGGGAGAGGTCTTATGACCATAGAAACCTAAGTAAGATTGTCCCTCCCTACCAGAGTGGGGATGACATCCACAAATGGATAACTGCTTTGGAGAGGGCCTGTAAAGTACAGAAGGTCCCTCAAGGTCAGTGGGTAGCAATCTTATTGCTTTCCTGTGCAGACAAATGTAGAGACAAGCTCCTCACTGTAAGAGAAGATGATGCTAATGACTACAAAGTCTTGAAAAGTGCTCTAATAGATGGGTTTGGCCTAACCACTGAACAATACAGGTTAAAGTTCAGAGATACCCAAAAGGCACAGAATCAGGACTGGGTTGACTTTGTTGACTGTGCTGCTAAGGCTCTGGAAGGTTGATTATTGGGCAGTAAAGTGTGTGACTTCATAGGATTGTACAATCTGATAATGAGGGAGCAGATTCTTAATAACTGTCAAAATCAGCTGTTGCACCAGTACCTGGTAGACTCTGATCCGACCTCTCCCCAAGAATTGGGAAAGAAGGCAGACAAATGGGTCAGAACCAGGGTGAGGCAGAAAGTACAGAACCAAGGTGGTGACCCTAAGAAGCAAGATTCCAAAAACTCTGATAAGGGTGGGGACAAGGGTAAAGACCAGAAGTCTTCACAAGGGTCCCAAAAATCTTCTTCAGGTGGGGATTCACAGGCTAACAAAGGGAAAGGCCAAAAGAAGCCCTGGTGCAAAATCTGTAAGCAGAAAACTCACTGGACTAGTGACTGCACCAAGGGTAAAGAAAATACGCCATCCCCCACCAATGCCCCTAAGGCACCTGTTCCCCCTAGTGCAATTATAATTGGTGGTGGGAATACACAGAATAAGGGTGTAGTAGGGTTGACCCTGAGATCTGAGATGGACTCTGGCCTAGTCAGAGTACCAACTCAGGCTGTGCTTGTCAGTGATGGGGGCATGGATATGTCCCCCTTTGTGAGCCCCGGTAACCTGGGCAAATACAGACAGCAGCCTTTAATTAATGAAGTAGAAACATGGGCATTCAGGGACAAAGGAGCAAGTGTCACAATGGTGACAAAAGATCTTTTGGATCCTGGGCAGATTATACTTGGTAAAATGTACCAAGTGACCAATGCTAGCAATGTTAGAACAGACAATTCTCTGGCAGTTGTTAACTTCTCCTGGGGAGGGGTAACTGGCCTTAAGAAGGTTGTGGTAAGTGCAGACCTTCCAGTACAGTGCTTGCTTGGCAATGATCTGGAAACTTCAGCTTGGGCTGAAGTGGAGCTCAGGACACAGGCAGAAATATTAGGGATCCCTGTACATGTCTTTGCTGTGACTAGGTCACACGCTAAAATGTCAAAAGCTGGACAGGCCCTGGATTCCGGAATAATGGACCAGGTGCATCACAAGAGGAGGAGCAGTAGGGTTAAGGCAGAGACTTCCCACCTGACTCAGAATGCTGATCAGTCTCCTCAGTGAGATGATCTTGAGCCTGAAGAAGGAACTGTCCCAGAGGAGCTTGAACCTGACCAGGTTGAGGTCTGGTCTGAGTCAGGAGCAGAAAACCTGCCCCTCTCTTGAAACCCTCAGACAGCAAGCTGCTGATGAGGCTGCTGGGAATGCTAGTGGCACCCATAAAATCTATTGGGATGATGGACTCCTTTATTCAGAGTGTAGAGACCCCAAGCATGGTACATCCAGTAGGTTGGTTATACCTCTGAGGTTTAGGGGCTTCCTATTGACACTAGCCCATGATATTCCTTTAGCAGGACACCGGGGTCAGACCAAGACTTGGGACAGAATTGTCCCTCACTTTCACTGGCCCCACATGTCTGAAGACACTAAGGAGTTTTGTCACTCCTGTGTGACCTGCCAAGCCAGTGGCAAAGCAGGTAGCACTACAAAGGCCCCCCTGTTACCACTACCTGTGGTGGGGTTCCCTTTGAGAGGGTTGGGATTGACATTGTTGGTCCCATGGATGATCAAACAGCATCTGGGCCCAGATTTATGCTGGTGGTAGTGGATCATGCCACCAGGTATCCAGAAGCAATTCCCCTCAGGACCACTACAGCACTTGTAGTGGCCAGAGCTCTCTTGAGTGTGTTCTCAAGAGTAGGCTTTCCTAAGGAGGTAGTATCTGACAGAGCTGCAAACTTTATGTCAAGTTACTTAACTGCTATGTGGAAGGAGTGTGGAGTGATCTCACCACACCCTATCACCCACAATTCAATGGTTTAGTTGAGATATTCAACACAACCTTAAAGGGCATGATCAAAGGACTCCCAGAGAAGCTTAGGCAAAAATGGGACCTGCTCTTGCCCTGCCTTTTATTTGCATATAGGGAGGTGCCTCAGAAGGGGGTTGGCTACAGCCCATTTGAGTTTCTGTTGGTCACCCTGTCAAGGGTCCATTGTGTTTGGTGAAGGAAGGATGGGAGTTATCTCTCAAGCCCCCAAAGCAAGACATAGTGGACTAAGTACTTGGTCTCCGCTCCAGGATGGCTGAGTACATGAAAAAGGCAAACAAAAACCTTGAGGCTAGCCAGGAACTACAAAAAGCCTGGCATGACCAAAAGGCTGTACTGACTGTTTACCAGCCAGGACAGAACGTGTGGGTGTTGGAGCCTGTGGCCCCAGCAACTCTCCAGGACAAGTGGAGTGGACCCCACACTATTGTTGAACAGAAGGGAGAGGTTACTTATTTAGTAGACCTAGGAACTCCCAGGAGTCCCCATAGGGTTCTACATGTCAACAGGCTGAAGCCATATGTGGACAGGGCTGACACAGGCTTGCTCATGGCAACTGATGAGGGACAGGAGGAAAAGAGTGACCCACTCCCTGACCTCCTCTCACAGAACCCTGATGATGGGTCAGTTGATGGTATAGCCTTGGGAGGCAGCCTCACTGCCCAGCACCAAACTGATTGCAGACAGGTTCTCAAGCAGTTCAGACAAATGTTCTCACTGACTCCAAGTCAGACTACCTGGTGCACTCATGAGGTGGACACTGGGGACAGTCTGCCTATTAAAAATAAGATTTATAGGCAACCTGATCATGTCAGGGGCTGTATCAGGACAGAAGTCCAGAAAATGTTGGATTTGGGTGTGATTGAACCCTCAGATAGCCCTTGGGCTAGTCCAGTGGTCCTTGTGCCAAAACCTCACACCAGTGGTGAAAAAACAAAGAGAGATGAGGTTTTGTGTGAACTACAGGGGTCTCAATGCAGTCACTAGGACTGATGCCCATCCAATACCAAGGGCAGATGAGCTCATAGATACTTTGGCCTCAGCCAAGTACCTTAGCACATTTGACTTGACAGCTGGCTACTGACAGATCAGACTAGCTGATGATGCAAAGCCAAAGACAGCATTTTCTACCCCTAGTGGGCACTATCAATTTGTAGTAATGTCCTTTGGTTTGAAGAATGCACCTGCCACTTTCCAAAGGTTGGTGAAGACAGTTCTCACAGGCCTGGAAGCCTTTAGAGCAGCATATCTAGATGATATTGCTGTCTTTAGCTCCACCTGGGAGGATCACCTGGTCCACCTAAGGAATGTTTGGAGGCCCTGCAAAAAGCATGCCTAGCTATCAACGCTACTAAGTGCCAGATAGGGCAGAGTCAGGTTGTGTACCTGGGCCACCTTGTAGGTGGAGGCCAGGTTCAACCATTGTAGAGCAAGATCCAGACCATAATGGAATGGACTGCTCCAACTACCCAGACTCCAGTGAGAGCCTTCTTAGGCCTGACTGGGTACTATAGGAGATTTGGCAAAGGGTATGGATCAATAGTGACACCCTTGAATGACTTAACTTCTAAGAAAATGCCCAAAAAGGTTCAGTGGACAGCTAGCTGTCAAAAGGCATTTGATGACCTGAAGAAGGCCATGTGTACTGCTCCCATTCTGCAGAGTCCTGACTACTCCAAAAAGTTAATTGTTCAAACTGATGCATCTGAATTGGGGGTTGGGGCTGTACTGTCACAATTGAATGAAGAAGGTCAGGATCAGCCAGTAGCTTTCATAAGCAGAAGGCTGACCCCTAGAGAGAAACGTTGGCAGCCATTGAGAGGGAGGCCTTTGCGGTGTTTTGGGCTCTGAAGAAGTTGAGGCCATACTTGTTTGGTACTCACTTCCTTGTTCAGACAGACCATAAGCCCCTCTTATGGCTAAAACAAATGAAGGGAGAAAACCCTAAACTCCTTAGGTGGTCCATTTCCCTACAGGGGATGGACTTTACAGTGGAACATAGACCTGGGAGTAACCATGCCAATGCAGATGGACTCTCTAGGTATTTCCACTTAGAACATGAAGGCTCAACTGGTCAAGGTTACTTTAATGTCCCTGCGTTTGTGGGGGGGGGTTGTGTAGGAGAGTAGGATCTGCTTCACATGGGTACCCCCACGTTTTGCTGGTGTTTCACTGTTTTTCGACCTTCGTCTGGCTGTGGCCCTGCTAATCAGGACCACAGCCTAGCTGCTTCCTCTCTAAAATGGTTTCCATGTACATTAGGTACATATCTAATTGGATTCTGGAGTGCCTTATAAGCCCATAGTATATGGTATACTATATACCTAGGGCATAGGTACCTCAGAGGCCTACCAGGGGCTGCAGCATATATTATGCCACCCCTGGGATGCACTCCAAAAGGACACCACAGGTCTGCTACTGCAGCCTGGGTAAGGGTGTGCTTGCACCCCTTACTGTGGTATAGGCTACCTATATCACTACCTTATACAGACACATATAAACCTATAAGCCACTCCTATGGCAGGCCTTGACAATCCTGAAGGCAGAGTGCTTGGTTTTATGTGAGAGAGTGCCCATGCATGAGCTGAACCCCTCTGCAGCTTTCAGAAATACTTCCTTATGGCTGTTCTGTGATACAGCCATACCATATACTCTTAAGTGCATTATAACCTCCCGGTAAATGCTAACTTTGGGATGGCTGCATCAAAACATGTAGTGTTTGGTGTCAAACGCTTTGGAATATTACCCCCCCACCCACCAATTCTAGCAGCGGGAGTAGCATTCCACCCTTCTAGAGGGAGAGACATGTTCAAACTGGCTAAACCCGGTAGGAATTTCCTGAGCCCTGGCATCACAAAATGGATGCCTCTGTCACAGACACGGGTCTGGCCTCCTGCTGCTGACCAAAACTCTGGCAGGGGAGGCCTGGACAATAGGTTTCCTGTCGAGGAGATGTGTCCCCACCTCCCCAGACAGGCTGATGTGTATTGGGGCTGGGCGGGAGCACTCTATGGTGATTTGAAGTCCTGCACTGGGGGCACACTTGATGTCCCTGTGCATACTCCAGTTCAAACCGGTTGCAGGGGCTACCTGTCCCTGCTCTGGTGCAAAACTGGACAAAGGAAATGGGTGTAACCATTCCTTTTTCCTGGCCCACCCATAGGTGGGGCCTTAGAGTTAGTCCATCCCCTAAACTTAGTATAAGTATAGGAATCCAGTCCCTAGGATGTTAGATTACCCTGGACAAAAATCTGCAATGTACATCCTGGACCTTCAACGTTCTATCCTGACTAGAAGACTGAAGAAATCTCCCTTGGGGTCAAGGAGTGACTCCCCTGCTTGGCAGGCACCATAGAAGCAACTGACTAGACTGCAATTCTGAAGCTCCCACTGGACGCCAAAGTCACTGCATCCCCAGAGGTCGATTTCCAGACTTCCCCGAGGCTACCCTGAGTCCACAGCAAAGCTGAGGCCCATGGCTATCGTGGGTGATGTGGAACCGTGACACCTGGACACCATGAACTTTTTCAGCAACACTATCTTCCTGGTCCTCCTCAAAGTTGTGCTTTTGGCTCCGAGTAGCCCCAGCCTTGAGCACCTCCTTCACTGAAGATTGTTGGCCTCCACTCCACGAGTGACCCGTGGGCCAGCTTCAAGTGAGATCGCTCGAGGCTCCTTTGCGATCACTAGCCCGTTGGCTAGCAGGTCCCCATGAAGGCGACTCCTTTTCTGATTGGGCTTACCTGGTTGCTCCAGACGTGCCCTGACTTACCCTTGCTGGGTGAGTCCTTCAGACCTTGCTGGTCTGCACTGCAGTCCTTTCTCTGATTTACAGTGACTTGCCGTTGCCAAGGGTTGTTGGGTCCTTTCTGGTTGCCGACACTGCAGCACTCAACAGACTTTGTGGAACAACTTTAATCCAGCTCCTAGACTTTGTCGATGGCTCCTGGACCTTGTGGCTGAAGAGTTAAGACACTCATCAACTCACCTCAAGCACCTGACATCTGTTGGCATTGGTCCATCCTGCCCTCGGTCACTGGCTAGTGACCCAAACTCTGTCCCCTCTGCTTTCACGTTCCTTACATCCTAGATCCAGGCTTTGATCTCTTTGGACACTTCTCCTCTTCCCGGCAGCAGCAGTTCTTTGCAGGCTTCCATAGAAATCGACGATGCGACCCGACACCAAAAGACACCTATGCATCCGGCTTCCCTGGGTGAGGTAACTCGACTACTCCAGTGCTCTCGTGGGTGCTAGCCCTAGAACTTCTTAAGTCCAAAATGGTTTGGTCCAGACTTGATTAGAAGTGTCCCTAATGTTTAAATTTCCAACCGCGACATTGCCCATAGAAGATAATAGGAACCTGCGGTTGTGTTTTCACACTGCTTACAGCTCCCATGGGTCCCCTGTGTCACTACCTTGGGTGGCTCCTTGGGGTCCCAGTGATTCTAGAGGCAATAGGCCTAGTGCCTATTCCAGTCGTGGTTCTTATACCACTTTTTTGGTATATGGTTTGGTACGCCCCTAGGGCCCAAACGTGCATTTGTGCTTTTACTGATGCTTAATCACTTGTAACCTACGTACTTCGAACTCTAGTCTCATAAAGAGACTAGAGGGGTGTGTGTTAACCTAAATACATATATTTTAAATATATACCTGGTGTGGTTGTCCTTTCATTTGATCATTCAAGAGATTATAGACTGGTAAAACAAGCTGCTTTACATTCCTCCAAGACTTAGCCTGAAGGCTGCTCTTCATAGCTACCACTAGGATAGCTTTCATATACGGTTGTCTTTAACCATTCACCATAAGGGGTTGTTTGGACTGTTACAAGGTGCCCAATAGAACTAGTGGACAGCATATATCAGGAAACCTTCTCACAGAGACTGTTGTTCGAATCTAACCTGATACGCCACGTTTCATCAATAGCATTGCATTCATGTTATCAATATGAAACTCCACTAAATGCTTTTCCATCCATCAATATTATCATTGTGCTGGCGAGATGGTTGTAGCC